>NW_027186304.1:101636237-101731475 GCF_028583685.1 Petaurus breviceps papuanus
GTATATACTGCTCACAAAAATTTAGAGGAAAGGACAGAGAAATTCCATTCAAAATAATACAAAATACACATTCTATAACATTTAGGATTTAAACTGCCAATATACATGCAGGGATTATATAAGTAAAGTTACAAAATATTCTTTCTAAAAATTAAGGAAGATGTAAGTAATTGAAAGATATTTATTGTTCATTGTTAATCTGGGTTAATATAATAACATGATACTACTTAAATTAGTTCACAGACTTGGTGCTATGCCAATCAAATCTTCTAGGGATTACTTTATGAAACTAGACAAAATAATAACAAAATGTATGAGCAGGAACAAAATTACTAGTCTCACAAGAGAAATAATAATAATAAAAGGAATGAAAGGGGCATAATATCAGATATATGCTATAAAGCAATTAGATAAAAGGTATTTACAGGTTAAAAAATACAAACATAGATCAGACTAGTGGAAACTGTACTGAACCTCTTGATCTGTGGAGGCTGGAGCTGAACAGACAGAGCAGGCAAGAACAACTGTTCAGAGACTAAGACAGAAGTTTGTTTTCTGTAGTGAGGGAAACGGCTTGCAAGCAAGGAGGGAAATTAGACACGTGCTGGGCCCCTCTCCCCCAGTGGGACCATGCCTTAGTTTGGGCAATCTTCAGTACTTAAACCAGTGGCTATGCAGGGAGCTTGTAGCCCTGACAATGAAGGATAACAGCAATATTGAGACAAGTTTGATTCATAGCAGGGCTTCGTGACTAGACTGCAGGTACTTGTTCAAGCTCAGGGAACACCTGGTACTGGTCAAAGCAATACAATAATTATGCAAAACAATTCTGAGATTTTGCTGTGACTGAGATCATCCAGAGGGTGAGGGCAAAGGATTGTTGTTATGCCACGCTGAGGCACAGTTTGCTTACTGGGCCTTCGCTCTGGAAAACAGGGTGTCTCCTAATAGTATCTTGACACTAGATAAGCAGTCATTCAGCCAGCATTCACTGAGGTCTTAATATGTACTAGGCACTCTGCTAAGTGCTAAGGATACAAAAAAAGGCATAAGCAAGACCTCTAAGGCAAAGGAGCACAGTAATCCAATGTTAAATAGATTCTGTTGGAAAAATTGAATGAAAATAAGTTTAAATCATTATTTTATACCATATATCATAGTAAATGCCAAATGGATCAGTGACTTAAATGTAAAAGGCTATATACATATATACACACGCAACATTTGAGAACAGTTACTGTTTACAACTTATATTGGGGGGGTGGGAATTTATAACCAAACAAGAAATAGAGGCAATCATAAAAGAAGGGGGGGGAATGCAGTATATGTGTGTGTGTGTGTGTGTGTGTACACATGTACATATGCACACATATATATATAATGTGTATGTATATACATATACTTGCATATGTGTATATGTGTATATTCTGACCCTGTATCAAAGATGTAAATGATCATGGCCCCTAGTTGGATAAGGCTCTTGGCTGATGGCAGCAGCTATGGCAGAAGACCCAGGGGTCCCCAATTCAGACCCTCACTCAGTTTCTGGTCCTGATTAGGAAACTCCCCAAATCAGGTATTGTAATGCCAATGCAATATTCACAGTTCCGACTGTAAATATGCTGGCATAGTTCTCAATCACAAAATATAACAGACTCCCCATACATAAGACAGAAGCAAAACATTTATTCTGACACCAGAAAACGAAATCCTAACACTGAGAAGTCAAATTCATCATAGTAGCAAAAAAGTTAATACACCATAGCACAGCATGAAGCCACACCATCCTTTAACCTTCTCACAAACACTCACAAACCTAACTCTCTCCCTGGGTGCATCCTCTCCCACCATATAGCTGCTCTGACTCCCAGTTCCTTGTGGGCTCTGCTCTACACTTTAGCAAACTCCTCCCACTACAGGTTCCATGTCATTACATTCAGCTATTAAGAACCGGGAAAATCTTCAAATCAGGGAAGGTCTTCAAATTCTCTTAGGCTTATTAAGGGGCAGGGAAGATGTTCAAATTCCCATTACCATTACAGGTATCAGTAAGTAACCCTGGGAATTTCTCTACCACAACTAGATCTGATTTAGGAATGCTCCTTCCCATATCTGGCATTGATTAACCTATTCTCAACTATACCCATATTTAAAGTATAAAACTTCCTCACTCAGTTCCTGTTCCTACTGTGTACTGCCACTGAAATCTTTGATACCATACATGTCTCCCTTTCTTAAATGAATGACCACAGCTGTGTGTGTGTGTGTGGAGGGGGCTTAATCTCTGTATTACCATATAGAGTGTGTGTATGTGTATGTATATGCTTTGATTTTGTCTGCTTGCTGCATCTCATGTTAATAAGTCTTGTGTTTGTACTAGCTTCCAAAGTACCAATATCCTTTAAATCCTCAAACGTGACTCTTTGCTCTAATCTGAGCCATGAGGTCAAATATAACATATGTATGTATGCTTATTTAATACTTAATGACTGCGAAACTTAGATTAAATGCAATGACTAGTTTTGGTGCTAGAGGACAGATGATGAATCATACTTACCTCCTCTCAGTAGAGAGGTGGAAGGTAGGTGAGTGGGGAATGTTACATATGTGATCAGACATGTTTGCAGTATTTGTTTTTGCCTGATAGTCTTTTTTTTATTACATGAAAAGGTTCATTTTGGGGATCGGTAGATATTATATTGAACAATACCTGGTTAAAAAAAAAGATCTGTAAAACTTAATGTATTACACTTTATTGGACAGTCTATGTTTTTTTTTTAATGCAGTGCTAATTGAAGGCCTACTATGTTAAATCACTAAGATCTTAATGTGAGCTAGTTTATTTTCTTTCCTCTGTCACAGGAGGAACAGAGTAGCTTAAGAGACTTTACTAGAGTGTCTAAAGAGAGGAGAAACAGGACACAAAAACCAAAACTGATTGTTTTATTTAGGGCTGTTCTTAACCATAGTTAACACAGTCATTAATGTATAGTAAGATATTATAACCATTATAAATTAAATATGTGCTATCAAAAATGAAGTTCCATTTCTCAGAAAAGTATGAACTCTCCTATACTATACATTCATTATATCTTTACAAGTATAACTTGAAATCTAGGTTCATTCAATTAGAAATATTGATGAAATCATATCATCATCTTTCAGGGATATATATCCTGCCTACCATTAAGTTCTGACAGCTACTCTCTTTACTAATATGTGTGTGTAGGTATGTGTATGTATGTATGTATATATGTGTTATGTATTAATTAATGAATAGTTTGATTTTTTCCAGACCTCTTATTGGGATGTATATCTGTGACAACAAGAAAGATTGCTTTAATTTGCAATAACAAGTGCTGATGGTGCTCAAATTGATTAGAAGAGGATGGAGAAGTTGTATGACACACATAGAATCTGTCCAAGTGAAAATAAATCAACTGGAATACAATGCAGGCAAGATAGAACTGGTGCCATGAGCCAAAGATAAATTTTCCTTATTTTCTTTAGTCACATGGAAGTCATTGTATATTGACATCTACTCATGATCATAACGGATTCAGAACACTTTTCTTTTTAAAAATATTTTTTTTCCTCCCACAAATTAAGGGAAAACCAAAAGTCATTTACATAGCACATTTAAGTTTTTTAAAAATCTTATTTTATTGATTTTTTTTTTGTTTTTAAATTACCATCATTTCAGAATATAATTCTTGCTAGCCCTTGTAACAAAGATAAATATGGAAGAAAGCAGTGCAGCAAAACTAATCAGTCTGATTTGTTATAAGTGCTATAATAGTCCACTACCATAGTCCCTCACTTCTGTAAAGAGGGGGAAAAGATATTTCTTCTTTTTTTTTTGGGGGGGGGAGAAGGCAAGGCAGTTGGGTTTAAATAACTTGCCCAAGATCACATAGCTAGTTAAGTGTCAAGTGTCTGAGACGGGATTTGAACTTGGGTTTTACTCCAGAGTATGATATACTGTATTGCCAAGGCAATATTCAAAGCACTGATGTGACTATGAATATGCTGGCATAGTTTTGAATCGCAAAATGTAACAGACTCTCCATATATAAGACAGAAGCAAAATATTTATTCAGACAACAGAAAGCCAGATCGCAACACCAGAAAACTGAGTCCATCATAAGAATAAAGAAGATAATACACATTATCACCACAGGGAGCAGCAGCATTCCAAAGCCTTCCCACAAACAAACACTCACAGTATTAGCTATTTGCATGCCTACATCCTCTCTCCTCCCTCCCATTCTAACTGCTCTGACTCCCAGCTTCCTGCTCCACCCATTCAGCAAAATCCTCCCACCACAGACTCCATGTGATTACATTTGGCCTATTAGGAAGCAAGGAAGATCTTTAAATTCCCATTCTCATTACACATACCAGAAATGTTTAAATGCTAACTCATAAACTTCCTGTGGCTTCAGGGAGGACAACATGGTATTAAGGGAAGAGCATTTAGGAGACCCAAGTTTTATAGTCCCCACTTTGCCCCTTTTCATTTTTTTTTAACCTTAAGTAAGTCACTTTACTCTCTTGGCCTCAGTTTCCCTGTCTATAAAATATGATTGGATTGGACAAGATGGTCTCTGTGGTCCTTTCTAACTCTAATAATCTATGAGTGTGTACATTTGAATTACAATTTTACTGCCATCTGCTATGTCTGCCTTGGCATCCATAGGATATAACAATATGCTAGTCACTTGGGGATCTTATTACCAAGAACAGTAGTGCTAGAGTGACAGTCATAAAATGAGCTTACATATTGGGCATTCTAGCAAAGTGCTTGACCTGGAAAATGCAGAGGATCTAGGGAACAAAGAAAGATACATTGAGGAGGATCATACCTCTTCATTTCTGTTCACTTCCACGTTGGCTGTTCTTTGCAGTTGTGGGGAACAGAACAATCGTTGATTGTGGTTTCATCAGGATTGACCCTGGGAACTTCAATAATATTCTAATATCCATTTTTTAAGGTAATTTCTTTATAATTTCATAAACCTTAATATAGCTTGGTTCTTTATCATTTCAGTCATTTTTCCTGGTCTTTGGGTGTATTCATATAGTTAATTTGATGACTGAAGAGAGCCAAACACTTTGGGCCTGAATCAGCCAGTTTAGCTATCACTGATGATCATATTAACTGTTTAATTGCTAGATTTCATTTTGTTCGATAGATACGTATTCATGCCTCAACAACCAAGATTAGTTATAATACTGTTGATTATAATAAAATTTATCTAAACATGATAAACATAATACTTATGTTTAATGAGTTGGTTGAAAGTGCAGATCTATGCATCTAGAAAATTTTCCTTCCCTAAACTGGCAAAAATGGTTTCTGTCAGATTGCATTTAGAAATTTATTTAATTAGAGAATACTAACCTTTTTAGTATCTGTTCTATAAAGTACCTAATTATTTGTGTAGTAGGTACTCTCTTTAAAAATAAAAACATGGAAAACTTAATGTTGCCTTGAAATAAATTTTAGCACTTAGTTTCCTGGGTTACTTTAATGGTGAAATAAATAAGAAAGACAAAAAAAAAGCCAAAGGGTAGAAGAAGCTTGGTAAATAGATACTTGTATTACCATTGGTAATTGCCTTTGTAGACCTCAATTTGTCATCTGTAATTTGAGGAAACTCAACTTGATGATGTCTGAATTTCTCCTCCAGGAGTGGGTGTTAGAGTATAGCCAGAATGAAGTAGAGAACACTTGGATATTTTGAACATTTCAGATGATTTAGAGACATTAACTTGACTATCTGAATCTTAGCATCTTACCTTAGAAATTATTAATTTACTTTAGCTACTAATTAGATTTTAAAAATAAATTTACTTATTGACATCTTTTGTTTTTAACATGATCTACATTTCCCATTGTATCCTTCCACTTTTCCCTAGCTGTATAACAAAGAAGAATAAAGAAAAAAACATTAAACTAAACTAAACAACACATTGAAAAAGTCTGGAATTATATATAATGTTGCATACTCATAGTCTCCTTTGCAAAAGAAGTAGAGGAGATATCTTTTCATATCTCTTCTTGGGAGCTCCACTTGGTCATAACTATTTCAAAGCATTCAGTATTGATTGTGTTATTTCATTTATGTTGTTGGTGTTACTGTGTGTGTTGTTTTCTTGGTTTCATTTACTTTACTCTGGATCAGTGCATATAAATCTTTCCTTGCTTCTCAATATTCATCTTATTCAAAACTTCTTAGAGTATGGTAATATTTCATTACATTCATATACCATGGCTTGCTCAGTATATCCTCAGTGGAAGACCTATTTGGTTTTCATTTCTTTGCTACCACAGAAATACTGCTATAAACATTTTGGTTTATGCGGGATCCTTCTTTTTACCATTAACAACCTCTTTGGTTTATGTTCCTTGTAGCAGGAGCTCTGGGTCAAAGGGCATAGACAAGTTAGTCACTTTCTTTGCATAATTCCAATTGCTTTCCGGAAGGGTTAAGCCAGTTCACAGCTCTACCAGCAGTGCATAATGGGCTTATCTTCCTACAAGACTTCCAACACTAATTTTTGATACTTTTAAACTTCTTTACCAACTGGCTTTATGTTTTTTTTGGTGAAATCTTAGAATTGGTTTGATTTGTACTTTTCTTATTATTAGCAATTTGGAGCATTCATTCATATGTTTTTTTTTTAAAATATGTTATTTTATTATTTTGTATTATTTAAATATATTTTAACTTAAAAAGAAAGGAAAAAAGCATGTCACATGCATAGCAGAACATAAGAGAGGATTCAAAATATGTAACAATAGATTTTCATTTCAAGAAAGCCTATATGATAAATAATACTCGTTGTGTTGAGAATTGTATATCTCTTCTTTGCTTCCTTGTAAGTTTTCTTTTGTTCTCTGCTGTGTACATTTTTTACTCTGTTCTTTTTTCCCCCTCCCACCCCCCCTCTAAGGCTACAATAAAGTTTAGATATGTTTCACATATATAGACATACTTTCCCAAACATATTCTACTCCTGATTTTTGTTTTTATGTTTGTGCATATCTCTTGATTCCTGTCCCTCCTGCCTCCTCCACTTTATTTCTACCCATTACTTTGCCCTCCTATTACTTGCCTACCCCCCTCCAAGGATCCCTCCCCTAACCTCCCATTCCCATAAATCTAAACACTCTTCTATACCCCTATTTTGCCTATTCCCTCACCCTCCCCTCTAAAGATCTTTCCCTTACTTTTTCCTCCCTCTTTATGCCCCCACTGTTTTATTTCTTCTGAATTTAGAAGACATTTATACTCTTCTAAATACATATATGTATTGTTCCCCTTAAACTCATTCCCAATGAAAGTAGGTTGCCGCAGGGCAGTTAGGTGGTGCAGTGAACAGTACAGGCCCTGGAGTCAGAAGGACCTGAGTTCAAATCCATCCTCAGATACTTAACACACAAAAAAACTGGCCATGTGACCTTGGGCTACTTAACCACAATTGCCCTCCAAAAAGCTAAAAAAAAAAAAAGAAGAAAGTAGGTTGCCAGAACTATCAGCCCTCCTCTTCCATCTAATTCCTCTGTTTTGATTCTTCTCATTTGTATAAAATAATTACTCTTTTTAGCTGTTCCTAAATGGTTTCATTTTTAAAATTCATATCATACTCAGGTTTACCCCAATCTTTCTTATGAGCTATCCAGTTATTAGTAAGAATCTTAGACATACATTTTACATTTTCATGTATAAAAAGTAAACATCCTGTCCTTATGAATCCCTTTAATAATCAGTCTTTGTTATGTTCCTTATATTTCTCTTGGTTTTTGTATGTCAAATCTTCTGTTAAGTTAAGGATTTTTTTAAAGCAGGAATATATATATATATATATATATTTTTTTTTAATTTTTGTTTTATTTTTGCTTTTTGGAGGGCAATTGGGGTTAAGTGACTTGCCCAAGGTCACATGGCTAGTTTTTGTGTTATGTCTGAGGCCAGATTTGAACTCGGGTCCTCCTGACTCCAGGGGCGGTGCTCTATTCACTGCTCCATCTAGCCACCCGAAGGATTTTTTTTTAACAAAATCTTGAAAGTCTGAGAGTTTATCAAATATTCATTCTTTTTTCATTCAGGATGAATGAACTTTGCAGGGTATGATATTTTTGCCCGGAGCCCTGTAGCAGCAAGCACCCCAAGCGTCCTCAGGGTTTGCAGCTACCACAGGTTCTTGGATCTGCTTTGTTAAAGGAAAGCAACTCAAAATGGGTTAACAGGCTTACTTTAATCAGTCAGACATATATCGTTTACCTTGTTCAGGAGAAAAGGTCAGCACCCTGAACCTCAAAGTATACAGGCATAATTATCAAGACAGAAACATCAAGTAAACAGATTTCCAAACTGTCCAACCATTACATCCATACCCAGTCAACATCTGGGTTTCCACATTCTGGGTTTTTCAAAGCCGGGGGACTCTCAACAACGGCTTCCCAGAATTCAGATCAAATCACAGAACACTTCTCAAAGTGAGTCCCAAAACAAAGCTACACATCAGGGCTTATATAGCCTTCTCCTGGCTCAGAGAATGTAACAACCTTATTGACCCACTGGCCAATCAAAAAGTATCTACTGAAAAACAAGCCTCCCTCCCCAGGCTTCTGGTGCACTTTAGCCTAGGGGCAGGGAAGATCTTTAAAATTTACATTCACATTACAAGCCCATCATATGTTTTTAATAATGCCTTTGAGTGTTTTTTGTTCTTACCATTTGATCATTTATTTCTTGGGGACTAGCATTTTGTCTTAATTATTTCTGTTTGCTGTCTGTCTATCATATCAGACCCTTATCAGAGATATTTGAAAGAGATTTTTTTCCCTAACCAATTGCTTCCGATTGGGTACGTGATCTTATTCTCTCCTAATTTTTTATGTTATGATCTTTGATATTCAGATCACATATCAACTTTGAATTTTTTTGTGCTGTGGGTTATGAGGTAGTCAGCTAATTAGGTGTTAACTCTGCTTACAACTCATGCTTTTCAAAATTTAACATGCTGTCTCTAAGTTTGAGCTCTGGCTTCTTTTGACCATTTCTGATTTCTGTAAACTATAAATAAACATAACTTTACTTCATTAACTTATGGCCATACCTTATATTTTCATAATCATCCAATAAACTCTTAGTTAGCAGCGAAGTTTACTTCTATTGGCAGAGTGTTTTCTGTGGGAAGACCTTAATATCCTGATATCTGGCAAAATCTCAGTGGCCCTACTCTTTACAACAAAACAAGTCTTTTGATTCTTTACCTTCTCAGAAAGGTGACAAGTATTTTATTAGTAGTTTGCTATTTATTAGTTTATTGATAATTTATAATATCTTACTTGTACCTAAAGAAAGTTCATACAAAAAACATAGTATTATGAATTTAATAAAAAGGCTGCATAGTTTTAGTGGAGAGAGATTTGTCTGGAAAACCTGGGCTCAAGTCTTGCCTCAAACCTATTCAAGTTGTGTGACTGCACAAGTTACCTAACCTCTCAATACCCTCAACAGCTTTCTAGGCTGTAAGTTTGTAATGGGAATGTAAATTTTAAAGATCTTCCCTGCCCCTAGGCTAAAGTGCACCTGGAGCCTGGGGTGGGAGGCTTGTTTTTCAGTAGATACTTTGTGATTGGCCAGTGGGTCCAAAAGGTTGTTACATTCTCTGAGCCAGGAGAAGGCTATATAAGCCCTGATGTGGAGCTTTGTTTTGGGGGCTCACTTTAAGAAGTGTTCTGTGATTTGATCTGGATTCTGGGAAGCCGTTGTTGAGAGTCCCCTGGCTTTGAAAAACCCAGATGTTGAAACCCAGATGTTGATTGGGTATGGATGTAATGGTTGGACAGTTTGGAAATCTGTCTACTTGATTTGTTAATGTCTTGATAATTCTGTCTGTATATTTTGAAGTTCGGGGTGCTGACCTTTTTCCCCTGAATGAGGTAAATGATATATGTTTGACTGATTAAAGTAAGCTTGTTAACCCATTTTGAGTTGCTTTTCTTTATCAAAGCAGATCCAAGAACCTGTGTTGGCAGCAAACCCTGAGGACGCTTGGGGTGCTTGCTGCTACAAAGTTATAGATGAATTATTGATCAACACTGGTGGAATTTCTTTTACCATTGAAGTCATGTGTCAGAACTCTATATCCAGACCACAGAAAGAGATTATTTTATTTTAACTTTAAGAAGTGAAATTTATAAACATTTACTGTTATGATTTGTGAGGTAAAGCTTTTCAGGGAACAATCTCCATTAGATTTTATCAATTGTTTTTGCTATGGATACTCACTCCAAAATTACAGATTTCAACCCATCCACACCTTAACCTCTTGTATGACTTGTCCCTGTTCTCCTGTAAGTACTGATTCTGGAGCTCTTTCTATGGACATCTTGAAGATATGTAGTTACAAAGGGAGCACCTGACCTACCCACTGATTTTTCCCTCTCTCTTGCTACATGACCAGTCCACTTCCTTTTTTGATCATATATTTCCTTGATTATATCTTTTACCTTACCTCTCCTGAACATTTCTTAATTGTTAGTATGCTGCAGACTATCTGTGCCGACCATGCAAATCTCCATTGCCTTTGGTTAACCCTCAATGGATTACTTTGGAAATGTGGCTGGTATTCTATGACTTAGACATAAAGCATCACTGGAAGAGTGTTGATGTTTAAATTAATGGCCCTTTGTTTCAGGAAGAAGTCATTAAAAGTGCTACACAGTTTTGCCAAGGTTATTTAACCCTTTCTATTCCAACTCTCTGATTTTTGGCCCAGTTCATTGTTCATCTGCAGTGCCTATCCCCCATAGAGGTACTGATGAACTAACTAACTCAAAAGGGTGTTAATCCAACTACATATCATATTCTGGATAATGGAAATCTTTATTCACTTTACTTTCCTGGTGTGGATAGTTAGGACCCACTCTTCTGAGTAATTATAGTTTTCACTTAGGAGGCTTTGCAATGTTGTGGGCCTTGAGAACAATAAGCAAAATGTCTTCTACAAGCAATAGTGTCTTGGGAATCTTACTTCCTATGGGGAGCCTCTCTTCCATTTGGATTATGCATTGGACATTCTCCATGATAAAAGCCAATACCAAAATAAAAAGATGCAAGTGGCAAAAGCAAAAAGTATTTCTGATCCTTTTTTTTTTTTTATTAACTTGGTATCTATAATCAGTAAGTTATTTAACAAAATTATTTTGGCATCTTTCAAGCTTCAACTTTCAAGCACTCGTAATTTTTAACATGTACTTGAAGGGCAGCTTTCTGGAGGAAAGGATTTATGCAGCATTTTGCTCCATCGAGTACCTTTTTTTTGTAGTCAGTAAACAGTTGTCAGAATGGGTTATTTGATGCTAAACTACCCATGTGACCTTGGGCAAGTTGCTTAATATCTTTGGACCTCATTTTCATCTGCAAAATGAGGAAGTTTGACTAGATGGTCTCTGAGGTCCCTTCCAGTAGTAATAATAAAAGCAGTAGCTAGATTTTATATAGCACTTTTAAGATTTGTAAAGCACTGCATCTATGTAATCTCATTTAATCTATGATCCTTGATGTAGGAGCTCTCAATAAATGATCTTTAATTTTCTGTACTTTTTGGTCCATTGTATGATTGTAAAGATGTGGCCTACTATAGAATTATCATTTGGGAAAGCTTACTAATAATCTTCTTAGGCTTTTATCTAGGATGGCCTTCCTTAATTATTGTTTAGATTCTATTCATAATAACCTTGTACCAATGGGAAAGTAGGCATATAGGTTGATCATTATTGATGTTTTCTTAGTCATTTTTTCCCAGTAGTAATAACATCCATTATTTTTCTCTCCATCAAGTTTGGCATCATTCCCTCCTTAAGATATTTGGAGAAATTGATTCCTTGATGACTTTATAGTCTAACCAGCTTCAGCATGAGCTCCCTGTGTGTATACTTGGGTCTAATTCAATTTAACTCATCTTCGGGTTTTTTTTTTTAGTGCATGTTCTATTTCTTCACATAGAACATATAGAATTGTTGTGTTAGAGTCTAAACATAGGATTTTTTTCTGTCATTGATAAAATCATTTTCATTTTTGTTTTTTATGGCTATCTCAATAGATTGTTTCTTTTTTTTTTTTGGTCTGCTGTCTTCCAGTTTTAGCCTTAAATTTTCTCCAAATGATACTATTTAATAATCTTTTTATAAGCTTTCTGAGGAAATGTTTTTCCTTCTGTTGTTTCTTGATGTTTAATGAGACAGTGTTACTATACATTTCCCCAGTCCACTTCTGTAAGATTTTATAGACAAGTTATATTCTAACTGGTGTTGCATTTGTCTTATTCTCTCTACCTGTCAAGATCGGATATTCACTGATATCTTGATTCTTTTAATTTTCTTTTTATTCTTATTGATTTACATTAGTTAAATTTCCTTGGGAAATGAGGTTAGTTCATCTTGACTGTATCTTCTGATTTATATTCTGATAAGGTTTTGATTTTGATCTTTGCTGTAGCAAGTTGATCGGCTGACTGTCCATGTGACTGATTTGGAAATGACTCTTATTTCCTCTTTCTTAACAGATGATCAGTTTTTGGGTGGAGGAAGGAGTCAGCATGGTATAATGGAAAGTATAGTTCCTGGGAGGGAGTGAAGTGAACAAGTATTTATTTGACAACTGTTATGTGCCAGGCACTGTGCTAAGTGTTTTACAAATATTATCTCAATTGATAATGAGAGAACATAAGATTAAAATCCCAAGTCTGGTGCTTACTCTGTGTGACCTTGGGCAAATCTTCACTTCCCTGGGCATCAGTTTCCTTATCTGTGAAATGAAGGGGTTGAACTAGATCTGAGATCTCTCCTACCTGTAGCTCTAAGATCCAAAGAAGGGGAATGTTATTTGTTGTTTAAATTTTCTGGGGTCTAACAACTCTCTTCTTGAAGACAATAGTTTCAATATATATTTATAATATCTGTGTATGAGACTTCTGTGTATTTTACATGTCTTTGAGGGCTCGTATTTTTTATTCTTGAGCCACATTTTTCATTAGTTCTTCCCTTTGTTCACTGTTTCATTGAAGTCAAATATTAATGTATATTAATGTATTGAAGTCAAAGTTAATGTATATGTTTGTTATGGACATTGATGACCTTTCTTTTTAAACAAATGCTTATTATGAGCCCTGAAATATAAGATGATCAAATATTCTATAAAGTGGAATTCTTGTCAAATGCAAGCTAAAATCAACTGTCATTTCCTTTATTTCTCTAAAGAGGGTCTGCTAAATCTTCCATTCAGTTGTAACTTTCTTTTGCATTCTGATTTCATTTATTGCAGGGGTTATTAATCTGGGGTCTTCGAACTTAAAAAAATTTTGAGAACTGTATTTCAATATCATCTGTTTCTTATGTGTTTTTATTTTATGCATTTTGAAACATTATTTTGAGAAGGAATCCATAGGCTATTTAGTAGGCTTACAGAAGGATCTCTGATATAATAAAGATTAGGAACCCCTAATTTATAGTAGGCATGTCAAGACAGATAAGAGTGATTAAGGTGATTCAGTTTGTCCAGTGGCATGTACATTTCTTTACTGGACAAGCATCCCATATTTATAATACCAAAAGTTAAGATAATATTATATATTATTATAATTTAAATATTAAATATGCATAATAAGGTAATATAAGGCCTAAGACATCATGAAAACACCACCAAAGGAATTTAATTACAACCTTATCCATCTTAATTTTCTCACTATAAATGAAACTATAGTGCAAAATGAAGTTGCAGTTGGAAAGGGGGATTGGGGCGGGGCACCAGTGGGAGGGAACAAGCATCTATTAAGCATCAGTGACAGGTGTTGTGCACTAATATTATCTCACTTGATGGCTCACAGGTTCCTCCATAGAAAGGAAAATGAAAGAGTTGCCAGAGTTGGTTTTATCCTGAACCTAAGACAAAAAGGAGCACCACTTCATGAGATAATTGGTCATTTTAGCAATCTCCTGTAGTTTAGATTTAGATCTCAGACCCACTATGGCTAGCTTGTGGCATCACTTTCACGAAAAAGCACCACTTCATGGGATATTTGATCATTTTTTCCCCCACTTAGCTGGATCATAGATTTAAAGTTAAAAGGGGCCTTAGAGGTCTAGAGACCTACCCTCTTAATTTTAAAGATGATGAAACTGGGACTCAGGTTTAATCACTCCCCCAAGGCAACATAAATAGCAGGTAGCAGAGCCAGAATTCAAACTCAGGTATCTTGACTTCCAGTTCAGCCCACTTTCTATTGTACTATGCTGCTTCCATCTCCTTTTTTTTTTTGTGTGTGAGGCAATCAGGGTTAAGTGACTTGCCCAGGGTCACACAACTATTAAGTGTCAAGTGTCTGAAGTCAGATTTGAACTCAGGTTCTCCTGACTCCAGAACTGGTGCTCTATTCATTTCTGCCTGTGTCAGAACATAGGTGAAAGGGGTGGGGAGAGGGCCATTTATATTTTCCATTGTTAGTTGGGTTGTGGCCAAATAATTCATCTCCTTGTGGCCTGCCTGCTAATAATGAGCTCTTTGAACTAAGCTGCACTGGTTCTCAGTAAGCTGACACTGTTGGTTGCTGCCTGGTCTACAAAGGCCAGCTGGATCTTGAGCTACAGTGGCAGAGCCGTCAAGAACCCAGCCACCCGGGGCAGCCAGGTAGCACAGCGAGTAAGAGCACTGGCTCCAGTATCAGGATGACCTGGATCAAATCTGGGCTCAGATACTCAGCACCACACCCAGAAATAACTGGCCGTGTAACCTTGAGCAAGTTACTTAACCCTGATTGCTTTAAAAAATAAAAAAGAACCCAGCCACCATCACACGGCATCGGAGTATAACTGCATCATTGGACATCAGGTTTTGAAGTGATAGATTTAGATTCAGGTGTTGAAAGAACACCAGGGCATGACTTGGTCTCTTTGCTATTTTTTTTTTTTACATGTCAGTAATATTACTGGAAAGTGGTATTGCCTCAGAAGAAAAGAGATGATAGATGCAGTTTAAATATAGAGTATCCCAAAAGTTTTAGCAGAGTTTTTAGCTTCACTAACTTTAGAAATAGAAAATATAATACTCCAAAGTAGCTGTCTTTCATTCGTGCCCTCTACTTATTTTTATGACTATAAAAACGTTATTTATTTCCTTGTTAACTCTTTGAAGTTATCCCTTACTAAGTAAACTTCTGTATAGGTGTCAAGACATTTAAAGAATTTTGACCTCCTACTCACTTACTTAGCCTCTCCCTTTCTGAGGACATCTGTGTGTCTCATATGATCCAAATGTATTTTGTTTCCCTTGTGCAATTTGTTTAGGCTTCTTTGTTTATCCAACCACCCATATCGACTTTACCATGTGGTCAAGGGACTCATCAGAATTTCCATTGGCTTTTCTAGCAGCTTCTTTTTGTTATTCGTAAATTCTCTATTTGTACAGAACTAGACTTTTATTATGAATTTAAATTGTTGATTTCCTTAAAAAAAATATAAATACAGCAGAACTGCCCTGTAACACCTTGCTCTGTAGAGTCAGACTTGATCAGGGGAAGGGAGTGTGTCACTAAAAGGAAAGCCCTGTCAGTATTTTGAGGTTATGATCTCTTTTTCTCTTATTTCTCTCTACTCCCCCCCTGCTCATTCTACCTCTTTCTTTCTTCTTTTCTCTCTTTCTCCCTTTCACTCTCCCCAAAGTCTTAAGCTTTTAAAGCTTAAAACTGTACTAAGACTTTTGGGACAATCTGTATATAAAACCTTCTATACAGGCATTGTCAGTCCTTTCTACTATTACTGTTGGCCCAACCTTTGGGTTTGGGAGTATACTTTTCTTTGACATCTCAGGTTTGCCCTTTATTTTAAAAAAATGAATGTTAACTTGCTTTTACATCCTCTTCATTTCCAGATATATCTTTCTCTCCTTCCCTACCCAAAAAATGTCTTTTGTAAGAAAGATTAAAAAAAAAGAAGCAACTAATACATCAGCTACTTCTGTGTTTGTGTGTGTGTGTTGAGCATCATTTATTGACTGATCTCAACTGTCACTGAAGGTGTGTTAGCATATACATAAAACAAAAATATTCTTCAACTCTTGTTGTTTGGGGATAGAGGTGTTTTCCAGGAAGCACAACAACAGAACAATAGACTAATGATTCCAGCTTTGACAGTGGTGCCATCCAAAAAGGCATGTTTGATTGTGTTTTCCAGAGGTTATGAAATAGGAGACTTTGGGGGCTCAACCTGTCTGTCATTTTGTCTGACTGCTCTCAGTATATGTTTTATATTCTTTAATGGTACTGGGAAGTAGGTTATGTTCAAAATAGAGTGTCACTGGTAGTTGCATTCCATGTTGAAATGATGCCCTCCTGGAGACAGACAGAGATGACTGTTTCATACATCTCCTTGCCCATTATGAAAGTGTTTTACCAACATGGCAAGGATAAGATTCTTCCCACAATTCTGGGGGACTAAGCCCTAACAAAGTTGAAAAATCAATTTACCACCATTTTTATTTGAATCTTCCTGTGTATGTTTGATTCCCTCTTTGAAGAAATGTAAGTCCTTTCTTATGGATTTTCAAGTTCCCAGGACATACAATGTGGCTATAAGACCTACAAATGTGCTCCCCCAAATATAAGACATTTGCCAAAGTTCTCTATCATCCTTCCACAGGAGCCATGCTAATTGTCTCTGTATCATTACAATTTTAGTATTTGTGATACCCTGTGACTACTGATTACATCAGCAGCAGCTTTTATAGACTATTCAGTATTCCAAACCTGGACTCCTCCACCTCTGCCAAGAAGGAAGGGAGGCATATTTTCTTCATCCTTTCCTGATTGTCCTTACCTTTTAAAACTGAATTTGAAGGCTTTCCCGGATTATTTTTAAAATTTTTAAATTCTTTGACACTTGTTTATTGTATTTTTAAATTCTTTGACACTTGTTTATTGTATTTATGATATTTATGGTTTTGTGCTTAAAAGTTTGCAGAGTGCTTTACATACATTATCTTTTTTAATTCTCCCAATTCTGAGCTGGCCTTAAGAGGCTGTTCCCTCCTTGGAATGATCTCCTTTCTGGTTTCTTTCAGGTCCCACCTAAAATTTCACCTCCTCCAGGGAGTCTTTCCTGATCTTCCCTTATTTCTAGTGCTTTCCCTCTTTTATTTCCAGTTTAACCTGTCCGTATCTTCTTTGTACATAGCTTTTTGCATGTTGTCTCCTCCGTTGTACTGTGAGCTCCTTGAGACAAAAGACTGGCTTTTTGTATCCCCAACTCTTAGCACAGTACCAGGTATACAGTGGGTACTTCATACATGTTTATTACCTGACTGTAGGTGTTTCTTAGAAAACTGAGGCACAGAAAGACTTAGTGACTTGCTAATGATCATGCTGCTAGTAAGTGCCAAGGTGGAATTAAAATCAAGTTCTCTTCTGGCTCCATGCTTTCATGCACACACGCTCACTCACTCACACACTCACACACACACATCTTCATTTGTAAAATGAGAGCTTTGGCCTAGGTCAGTCATTCAGTCAATAATTATTTAATAAGTGCCGACTCTGTGCAAGGTACTGTCTTTGCTAAGCCATAAGGATACAAAGAAATAATCCTTGACCTCAAAGAACTTACAGTCTAATGAGGGAGACAACATCCCAACAACTGGCTGAAGCGGCCCTGTTGGGCAGACATCAAAGAGGCCAGGGTAATCCATTGCATCCCAAGCCACTGCAGTTGTTTTGAATTTTGCCCTGCCGCTAGACTTTTAATGACTCTGGAGGAGAGAGTGAGGCTGATGACTATGTGCGACTCTTCCTTATTTAAATCCAGGTCACATACAAGTCATTGACCCTGTGATGTCATTAGTCTTTTTCGAAAACAAAGGATGAACATTAAGAGCAAACTACAGGATAAATTAGAAATAATCATAGAGTAGAAGACAGTATCACTAAAAGGGACTAGGAAAGGTTTCCTGCAGAAGGTGGGATTTTCTTTAGGACTGGGAGGAAGCCAGGGAAGCCAAGAGGTGAAAATGTGGAGGGGAAATATTCTTATGCCAGCAGACAGGCAGAGTCAGGAGATGGAATGTCTTACGGAAGAAACAGCAAGTAGGTAGTCACTGGATCTCAAGAGTATGTGGAAGGGTGGAAGATGTAAGAAGACTGGAATGGTGGTGGGGTAACAGGGATAAAGTTAAGAAGGATTTGGATGCCAAGTGAAGGAGTTTTAAAATTTGATATTAGAAGTGATAGACTTTAATGAGCATGAGGGTAAGGGAGTAATGATCAGACCTGAGCTTTAGGAAGAGCATTTTGACCACTGTGTGGAGCATCGTCTGGAACAGGCAGAGACTTGTGTCAGAAAGACCAACCATCAAGGTATTGCAGTAGTCCTGGTGTGAGGTGAGGAGGGCCGAACCAGGGGAGTGGCAGTGCTAGGGGAGAAAAGGGGGCATATACAAGAAATGTTACCTAAGGAAGATTGACAGGTCTTGGCAAAAGATTGGATATGGAAGGAAGGGGTGAGAGTGAGGAGTTGAATTTGATGCCTAAGTTGCGAACCTGGTTTAGGATGATGGTGTCCTCAATAGTAATAGGGAAGTTAGGAAGAGGGAGAGGTTTGGGGGGAAGGATAATGAGTTCAGTTTTGGACATGGTGAGTTTCAGATGTGGTAGGAGTCATTAGAATAGAGGTGATAATTGAATCCTGGAAGCTGATGAGATTATCACGTGAAATGGTATAGAGGGAGAAGAGAAGAGGGTCTAGGACAAAGCCCTGTAGGATGCCCAAGATTAGTAAGTATAACATGATGAAGATTCATCAGAGGATCCTGAGGATCCCTCATATAGGTGATCTATAAGGTCCCCTCCAGCTCTGACATTCTACATGAAACTTCCTGTAGGATATTAGATATTATTAACCACTGAGCAAAGGAACTGTTGTGTACAGTGGAGCAGTACAAACAATGTTCCTGAAGGGCTTTCTCAGTGACCCCATGAAGGTGGTCACTTATTTCACCAACACATTATTAGGCTGACCAGGTCTCAAATAGTGGGCCTAGATAAAATCTGCTCAGCTTTCAGCACCACTTATGGCAGAAGGAGATATCAGGGGAGAACTTCAGGCTGGCTCTCTGTCCGCAGTTTGTAGAATGTGAACATAGTGAAGATAGGGTCAAGAATACTGGTGAAAAGCTGTAGGGCAGGCTTAACTAGGCAGTCCAGATTGAAATATATTCCTTCTTCCAGCCCTCAGCATTATGCAACACTGACTTTTCACCTCTTTGGCCTTCAGCTTTTCATCTGAAATGGATAAAAATGTCTGCCAATTCTTTCCAGGGCCCTTCTAAAGAATCAGTTATGCATATAAATAAACATGACATGCTATATAATTAGTTAGAATTTATTATGTTTTTAGTTGTAGTTATTATTACTATTTGAAATTGTTCCTTTCTTTTTAGCTCCATGTGGTTCATTGGAATTCAGACAAGTACCCCAGCTTTGTTGAAGCAGCTCATGAGCCTGATGGATTGGCTGTTTTAGGTATTTTTTTACAGGTGAGGACAAACTGATTTCATTTATAATATTGAATCTTTGAACACCAGCTGAGTTCCATACACAAAGTAGGCACTCAATCATTTTTCAGTGATGAACTAGACTTAAGGTTTACTTTTTTTTCTAAATTTAAATTTAGATTTAAAACTAAATTAAAAAATTTTTCTATTACAGTTTATTCATTCAACACCCTTAAAACACCTTTGATACCTATTAAATATTTTACAGGTTCAAAGGAAAGGCCCCATGGTCCTGAGAGGATAAGTCATTCGCTAGCTAAGCCTCATTATACAAAAGGCTAGCCAGGAGTAAAAATCCACATTTTGAATTCCCAGATTGGATAGTATCAGTTCCTCTAAACAAATTGAATGGCTTTTTACATTTTCAACATTTTTTTTTCATCCAAAGGATTCAGTCAGACAAGTATTTTTTTTTCTGTAACATTTATCGTAATGTTATCTATGAAGCTAGCTAGCATAGTTGTCCTGGGTTCCAGTGCAACCTGCTCTGAGAAGGAAAGTACTTTTGCCCTATCTGAGACTCTATAACACAGCTAGGAAATACTCAGTACTACAGTTCTTTTTTTTTTTTTTAAGCATTCACATAGTTTCCATGGAGTGGGGAGGGCTGAGGTACCAGATTATACTTTGATACCATAGTCTTAAACAGTAGTTCAGGACATGCAGCTAACTACTGATGACCTAACTCAAGTATCCATATATCCTTTATTTAGAGTAATTCTCATAGTCTTCTAACCCAGAAGGTTAGTCATGTCTCTGAGGTCATTTTCACTTTAGTTAAAAACAAAAGAAAAAAAAATCCCCAAATCCCACCACCCACATACATGTAAATGAAAACATCTTCCATTACATCTTGAAAATATCAATTTGGGCCCCTAAATTATTGGCAGACATCTGGGGATACTTTGCTACAGTGGTAGCCAGTATGGTCTGGAAAATTCTATCCTGGCTGACTAGTGAAGGTGTCATGATTGAGGATGGAGCATCAGGCTTCTCTCAAGAGTCTTTAGAATTAATTCCATCATTCTGTGGTGACTCATTAAAAAAAATAGAAGTGCATGGTGGATTAAGAACTAAACTGACTGTTTGGCTAAGTAATAGTGTAACATTATCTTCTTGTTCTTCCTGGTCTGGTATGATAGAGTCAACAGGTGAATGAGAACTTCATTATTTCGTGAACAATCACCCCTTGTTCTGGGTTACATTTGCTTTAAAGAAAATTTGATATTGATACCTGAAATGTACTGTGACACATGTGTAACCCTGGGGAGTTACATTCTCATTTCAATTGTGTTGTTTTCAGATTGGTGAACATAATCTACAACTGCAGAAAATTACTGATATTTTGGACTCCATTAAGGAAAAGGTAAATTAATTGTTTTGCCAAGTAGGTAGTAACATGCTTTAAATGAACATTCTTAGATGAACTTAAATTAGGTGGATACTTTTAAAACTTTCCTCTGTGCTAATTTATGTTGCTTTATTTTAAGGATAGTTAAAAGGAAAAAAAATAGTGTAGATTTGGAACAGCCTTGGAATATACTTGGCCAGTACATGAGAAATGATCCATTACTACCATTCTTTTGTAGAGTGTGATAAGAGTTTTAATTAGCTACAGTAAGTGAAAAAATGATGAATCTGATTATTTATAATGGCCCCATTGTTGGGGAATCTTTGCTCATTTAACTTTTGTGGGAATGCTTTAAAGACCATTTCTATAAAGGCAAGCAAAATTTGCCTTAATAAAACAAATGAAATATGATTTTTAAGTAAATTTAACTATACTGTACTTTACTATAAAGTTTAATAATAGTATAGTTAAACTATACTATATAGTTTATGTAATAAACTTTATATGCATGTATATGTATATATATATCTATTACATAAACTATATAGTATGGTTAAACTATGCTTTATTATACTATACTATGCTATATTATACAAGAAGTAAGTTGTTTTAACCGTATTACATATTTATTTACTGGCCACATACATCTTTTATGTCTTTGGTATTCCTAATAAAGGTATTATCTGGTAACCAGAAAAGTCTCTCTTTTTTTCTCTCTCTATCTCTTTTCATTTGCCTTCTGTCTTTCTCTTTCTCCCTCTCTTCATTCTCCTGTCTCTCTGTCTCTTTCTTTCTGTCTCCAGGGTAAACAAATCCGCTTCACTAATTTTGACCCAACAACTCTACTTCCTCCATCGTGGGACTACTGGACATACCCGGGCTCCCTTACTGTTCCACCCCTTTTGGAGAGTGTCACTTGGATAGTTTTAAAGCAGCCTATAAGTATCAGCTCTCAACAGGTACCTTACCATTCCTGTCTTTAAGTTGGTCTTTATGTTTTAAAAGGAAACCTACCAAATTTTCAGTGTATCTTAATTTAAGTTCAGTTCAAATATTTATTAGTGAAGTCACTTGATGGAGTGGAAAGAGTGAGCCAGAAAACCTGGGTTCTGGTCCTGCCTTTGCTACTTATTTGTCTGGTTGACCTTTGGCAAGATATTTAACTTCTTTGACATTCAGTTTCCTTGTCTGTTTAAAAAAATAAGGGTATTAGATAAAATCATATAAAACCAAGAGAGAGCAGTGTCACAGAAGTCCAAAGAGATGAGAGTATACAAGAGGAGAAGTTCATCTGCAGAGAAAGATCCCCAGTCATGAGACGAAGCATGAGTATTGAGAAAAAGCCATCAGACTTGGCAGCATGGTAACTGGAGAAAATGATCTCATTTGAATGATGGGATTGAAAACCAGATTGCAGAGGGTTTAGAAAAGAATGAGAGGAGAGGAAGTGAAGGCAGAAAGTGTAGGTTGCTATTTTGAGGAGTTTAGTCAAGCAGGGGAAGAGAGAGTTAGGGTAATAGCTAACAGCATTGGTTATTCAGGGGAGGTTTTTTTAAGGATAGAGAAGACACGGGCATGTTTGTAAGTGCATGGAAAAAGTGTCAGTGGTTGAGGAGAAAATGAGAAGGATAGTGGGGACCATCTGCTGGGAAAGAAGGGAGGGTATAGAATCCATGATGCCTGTAGAAGAGTTGACTTTGGCAAGAAGAAGGGCTCCCTATTCATGGAATTTAGGAGTGAAGGAGTGATGTGAGATGAAGAGGAGGGAATAAGAGGGGGTTCTTGTCAATTTTGGGAGGAAAGTATTAGGTGATATCCTCAACTGAGAGAGAAGAGGGGGTGCTGTGGGAAGCTCGAGGATAAGATATATAAAATATAAAAGTTTTTAAGTAAAACAATTCAGATTTTCAGGGGAAAGTCCCAACAACTATGGGAAAGCAGGACAGCCTTTCTCTAAAAGGTGGCATTTTGTGCTATGAATTCTGAGATGTAGATGAGGAAGGAATGCATTCTAGGTATTAAGGCAAAGGCATAGAAACATTCATATACCACAGCTTGTTCAGCCATTCCCCAATTGATGGGTATCCCTTCAATTTCCAGTTCTTGGCCACCACAAAAAGAGGTGCTATTAACATTTTTGTACATGTGGGTCCTTTCAGGCTTATTTTCATATAATTTCCTGTCATGTACTTTGCATTCCAGTCAGACTGGCCTATTAGTGAATCAACACCCAATCCCTTGTATTAGTCCTTTTGTGTAAACCTGGAATGCCTCCCTTTCATCCCCTGTGGGAAGCCTTTCCTGATATCCCTGTTTGTGTTCTCTCCCTCCTTAATTACTTTGCATTGATTCATTTTTAGGCATATTATGTCTTCCTTCTTCTCCCCGACCTTTCCCAGTAGAACAAATTCCTGAAAAGAAGGAATTGTTTTATGTTTGTTTCCCAAGTCTTTACCAAATTACCTGTCAGGGTCAAGGACAGGTTCTTGGGCCACACCCACAAGAAGGGGGTGGGAGATGGGGCGGCTAGGTGGTACAGTGAGCAAAGTGCTGGCCCTGGAGTCTGGAGGACGCGAGTTCAGTTCAGCCTCAGACACTTACTACCTACACAAAAAAAACTACCCGTGTAACCTTGGGCAAGTTACTTAACCCCAATTACCCTCCAAAAGGCAAAAAAAACCAAAAGGGGGGCGTGGGAGGGCTGAGCATAAGTGAAAGGAACCAAGAAGAGTCACTCAAGTCAAGGGAGGAGAGATTATTCACAAGGAGTAGTGTTTTGTTTTTCTTAAGTACTAGTAGATGCTTAATAAATGTTTGCTGAATTGAGTTAAATCATACAGGCAACCTCCCTGCCCTGGACTGGTTCCACAGATGGTAACCTTGTGGTGGAAGTCATACATTGAGCCCTTGCAAATATGTCATAACTTTAACCAGTTTGCTGAACCTATATTTCTTCCTCTGGAGAATGAAAAAAGGTCCCTTCCAGCTCTGAAGTCTTGTGGTTTTGTTACATTCGCTAATCTTACCCAGGCTGCCCTCTAGTCCGGTAGCCATAGGCAGGGCTAGGCAGACCTGGGTTGCAGACTTCTCATTTACCATACAGAAAGCACAGAGTATTACAGGTGTGCATGTCCTCCTCCTGTCATTATAAGAGAGCTAGGAACCAAGAGACCTGCGTTCTTTCAAGAATCCTGCTACCCAATGGCTTTGTGACCTCAGGCAAGTCATATAACAATCCCAAGCCTCAGTTCCTCATCTACAAAATGGATGTTCCACCTAATGCATATTCAGCCTAATTCAAAGCATTGCTTTGAGGATCCAAGGGAGTTATTTTACAGGATCATAGATTTGGAAAGGACCCCAGAAGGCAGCTAGTCCTACTCCTGTCCAGCCCTGTCTTCTATGTGCAGGTCATTTGAAAGGAGACAATGCCTTACAAATGCAAAGGATTTTTATGCCACCCAGTTAGAGATGAAATATATTTCTGATTGTAATTGATGTCCCAGAGTGAGTTAGGTATTCTACGCTCCTTATGATCGTAAAGAATACTCAAAAGAATGGACTAGTAGTTAAGAGACATAGGTTCTGAACCTAACTGCCACTATCTGTGTGTAATCTTGTATAAATTACTTCATTTCTCTGGGCCTTCATCTCCTCATCCATAAAATGGGATGGTTAGGGGCAGCTAGGTGGTGCAGTGAATAGAGCACTGGCCCTGGAGTCAGGAGAACCTGAGTTCAATTGCAGCCTCAGAAACTTAACACAAAAACTAGCTGTGTGACCTTGGGTAAGTCACTTAACCCCAATTACCCTCCAAAAAGCAAAAAAAAGAAAAATGGAATGGTTAAATAGATGAGTCTAAGAGTCTGCCCGGCTCCAAAATTCTGCTATCCAGCTCAAGTCCTATCTGCTCAAAAAGCCTCTCCTGATTTCCTTCAGTTGCTACTGCTCTCCCTACTCAAAATTAACTTGTATTTATTTTAAAAAACATTTTATATTTCCTAACTTGGGTATGTGTTTCTTCCTTATCCCTCTTCCCCTAAAAAGAATGTAAGCTTCTTAAAGGCAGGGATTGTTTTTGTTTTTTTCTTTGTATCCCTGGCACATAGTAGGTAGTTATTCCAGTAGTAAGCAAGCATTCATCATATTTTATGCTCTATGCTGAGAGTTGGGATATAAAAACAAAAATGAAATATCCCCTGTACTCATGAAGTTTACATTAATAAGTATTTGTTGAATTGAAGTGAATCCTTGATATCATGATGTAATAGAAAGAGCTCAGGTTTAGAGATGTATGACCTATATTTGCTTCCTGGCCTGTGTAACACTGGGCAAATAAATCATTTAACCTCTAGGCTTCATTTTTCTTATCTGTAAAATGGGCATAATAAGGCCCTTCAGAGATTCTGCCATCGCCACAAGATGGTTTAACCTTTTGAAAATTTTTTGGTGTATTGGAATGAGCACCAGACTAGAACTCAGGAAATTTGGGTTCCAATCCTGACTCACTCATTTATTACCTATATGACATTTTGACAAATGACTTCATCTCTCTGGTCTGTTCTTTACCTGTAAAAAAGGAAGAAAACAAGCACTTATTAAGTGCCTACTAAAGCCAGGCACTCTGCTAAATGCTTTACAAATATTATCTTATTTGAGCCTCACATAAACCCTGGGAAATAGGTGCTATTTTATACTGGGAAAAACTGAGGCAGACAGCAGTGAAAGACCTTGTCCAGGGTCACTCAGCTAGTAAATGCCTGAGGCTGGATTTGAACTTGCGCTTTTCTGACTCCAAGGCTCGTGCTCTATCCTCTGCACCATGTAGCTGCTTTTCAAAATCTGTGACATGAGGGGGTTGAACTAGATGACCTTTAAGGCCCCATTTAGTTTCATGGCCTATGATAGAATGAGGGTAAATCTTGCACCTCCTATCTTACAAGGTTGTCTTGGGGAAAATGCTTTGCAAACCTTAACCATTCTGTGAATGAGTCTTCCTTAAGCTTAGTGCCTTCCCTCTATAGTATTTCCAGTTCAGACTGACTGTATCTTGTTTGTACATTTTTATCTCTGTATCATCTTTTCCTTCAGACTTTGAGCAACTGAAGAGTAAGCACTCCTTTCTTTGTTTCTCCAGTGCTTAGCAAGTATAGTGCCTGGCACATAAAAAATGCTAGTTGACTGATAATGATGGTAAAGTTAGGCTGCCTCAGAGGACCATCTGGCATTAGCCCATTTATATTTTCTAATGAAGAGGAAGTAATAGCAGTAGCATGCCATCCCTGGAAATTCTGCCTAGCCTCCTCACATCATCTGGACTTATGAAGTCTAACCACCTCTAGCCAAGGAAGAGACATTAGGGAACATTTTCCATTGCATATTCCCCAGAATTCTGTTATCCCTGTCCTTGGGATGGGATACAATGTAGTACGATGGTGGGCACACTTAACTCTGGAGTAATAAGACCTGGGTTCAAGTCCCATCTCTGACATTTATTACCTTTGTGACCTTAGATGAGTCACTTAACCTCCCTTGACCTCAGTTTTCTCTCCAAAATGGAAGAGCTGGCTTGAATGACCTCCATGGTGTCCACCAGCTCTAAGTATATGATCCTGGTTGAGGCAAAAGACCTAGAATGTTTGTGTAACCTTTCAATAGAAATCTGAACGGGATCATGCTTGATTGAGATGGAAACTTACCCAATGAACGTTTTCTAGCATGTCGGGTTGATTTCAGCATTACATAAATTCCTGTAGCCGCTTCAAGTTAAGTTTCATTTTTCTCCTATCTCATATGTCTTTCTATTTGTTCATTTTTACCAGGATATGACTAATTAAAGATAGAGGGACCTGATTCTCCCATACTTCATCAGGGACATGATTCTTTAAAGCCTCTTGGAAAATGTCCAGCCAGTCATCTAAAAGAGAATGTGTCATAGAATCACAGACCTGGAGCTGGGCTTGGAGGTCATCCAGGCCAACTGCCTCATTTTTCAGATGGGGAAACTGAAGCCCAGAGAAATTAAACTATTTGCCCAAGGTCACATAGGTAATAAGTAGCAAAGTGCTAAAATTAGCGTTGTCTTCATCTTTTTACATAGAAAGCTCATTCCTATTAATAATATCTGGCTAGGTTTTTAAGCAATTACAGCTCTTCGGTTTTAGAATCATGAGGTAGGCATGGCATGTACAAAACTTACTTTTGAGGGGCAGTTAACTAATGGATAGGACACAGACTAGCAGTTCTTCATTATGGCTTGCCCAAAGAGTAGCTGCAAAGCAGAGTACTAGTGTGATTAATCCTTTCACTTTGAAATACTTTAATAGGAATATTTTTAATAGTCATTTTTAAATGTTGAATAAACTCAGAAATGTTCATTCTTAATTGAGACTGAGATTCTTTTCAAGGGTTGTGTCTTTTTTATAGTATAGAGTTTACAACTATATTAGGAAAACAGGTATTTAGCTTATTTTTCAAAATTTTATTAATAGCATTTTTTATCTCTTTCCTCTCTTAATATGTCCCTTTGCTCCATTGCACCTAGCAACTCACCTCTTGTAACAAAAGAGCAAAAAGAAAGAGGAACAAAAACAATTTAGTCAAATTAAACCAGTACATCAAACTGAGTCTTGACAGTGCATGCAGTGTTCCTCATCCATCTGCTGAGAAAGGAAGCAGGAAGGCTACTTGCATTTTTAAAAATGCAAAACATGATGGAATATGTTTTAGTAGGGTTGATAGCATTTTTCTATGCATTAGTTCAGTTCTTTTTATGAGGGAGAGCTAATAACTGAGGCAAATACTGTTTTTCATATAGGCACTATTTCCTTATGATGTGCATAAAACAACATACCTTTATTCATATATTAGTATGTGTGGTACATAGTGTCAGCAGTACAAAGGTGGTAACATTTTCATTACTGTTTTTGAAATGGAGTATTTTAAAACTATGCTTTAATGTCACCTTAAATTCATCATCATGCCTTAAAAAAAATGGCCAGTAAAAGAGGTTTTTTTCACATAAAAATTATTTTAGGATCCCTATTCCAAACTTTGCATTTTTTCCTTCTCCAAAGTGAGCATCTTTGTGTTTGAACCCCTTTCTCACCCCGCCATGTAATGTTATGAGCAGGGAAAATTTAGGAAGTTGGTACCAAAAATTTTCCCCTTGGGCTTTACCACTGTTCTACCTTGCCAGCTGAAGCTGTGACCCCAAGTACAGGTCAGGTATTTCAATCCATTTTCTTTCCTGAACTCACCCACTTAAGTGCTAAAGTCTTGATCTAATTAACATGCCAATGAGAAGATTTACTGTTTTCTAATACTTTCAAGAACATATTTTTTCATTTTCTTCATTAATGCAGCCTGATTGCCAGGGACTGGAGTTGTGAATTTTGATCACCTAAATTGTCTGGATTGGCTTTCTGTATGAAATGCACTGGATCAAATTGTTCAACTTTCTTCAACTTTATTGTGTTGGGTTTTTTTTACTTTGTTTTTCTGTTAGTGATATTGGAACCATATAGGCCTGAATGATGACATATAATCTTTGCAGCTAACCTTTTCTACTATGTGGCAAATCATGTAATAAAGAAGAAGAATTATCCATTGTAAATTTTGTTCAAGGGACTTAAACTTCAGCAAAAACAAACCTCGTGAATAAAATCTATACAATGTAGAAAAGTCATGAAATGTCCTTGGATAATCACTTAGAAGGATGCTGCAAAGCCAGTTTAAAAAAAAAAAATTAATGGTCTGAAAAGTATTTGCAAAGGATTAGGAAACTCTCTAGTAACTTCACTGTGTGTAACTGCTTTAGGAATTTATTAAAGTTTGAGTTAAGAAGGAAATTAGGTGTGAGATTTTCCTGCTCACATTGGTTGTCCTAAATCATTGATTCACTAGGAAATCTGTCTTTTGACAGAAGACTCGGTTTAATTTAATTATATTGTAAACACAAGCATCCAGCTCTTCTGTCTGTATGTCAATAAAAGGCAAATTTCTTAAGGGGAGAGATGACTTAATTTTTATTTTTGTATCTCTGGTGTTTCACACAATGCCTTGCACATAATGAACATTTGGTTGAATATATCACAGTGCATCACACACAGCAGTGTGTACCAAATGATTTACCATGGGCCCTAGAAACTTTGAGAAAAATGCCTGTTTATTTGAAAGATCTCCCTTCCCTTTCTTCCCCATTTTACTATATAGTTTCTACTTTGTTCCTCATTTGATAAATTACCCAGTTGATGTATCTGGTACTAGATTTCAGTGATAAGATGAATAGCAAAACTAGTGAATTGAGGTAGTTAATTTTGATAATTTAATCCCTACCCCCAAATCAATGATCCCTTCTATGATACATGCTACCTTTTTCTCAAATTTATAATTGTGCCACAGTGTTGGGAAAGGTAACTCAGTAAGACAAGATTAAATACTCACTATGTGTTAGGTGCAGTGCTTGACAATGGGAATACAATAAAGTGAATAAAACAATCTTTACTCACAAGGAGTTTATATTCTCAGTCATTCAGATAACTTGCAACATTTTCTGCATTGTTAACCAGACTTGGCCTAAGACTTAAAATGCTGGACATACTGTTAAAAACGTAAAAGAGCAAAATTTAACTCCCTCAAAGTATTTTATCATGTGAATATTGTTGTTCATTCTTTGTTTTTGAAGAAGATCCATGACATCACCCAAAATTAAATGCTTTTTCCATCCTCAGTGTTTTACCAAATGTATTACAAAGCACAAGGATTGTGATGGCAAACATTTTCGTAGTTCAGGATACATTCTGGTTAAGGAGAAAATCTTATAGTAATATTTGAAAAAATAAAGGGCAGGGTTCAGTATGGCAGAAAAAACTAGTCTGTGCTCTTTTAGCCAAAGCCTGTCAGAGACAATTTGTTAATGTGAAAGAATTTCTGTTTGGAGAGAGGTTCAGGGTTTCCTCCACTGATCAGAATGCATTCTTCCAGGCAACTTTCCAACCTGTATTTTATGATGCTCATATAAAAAAGGAAAAACTAAAATAGAGATACATAGTGAGAGGTTTTTTGATTTACTAAATAGAACAATAATATTGTTAATGCCAACTGTTGGCATCCTTGGAGAAAATGCCTTTCAGAAACTAATCATCCCCTCTTCAACTATTCCCCTTTCAACCTAGCCAAACATGAACAGAGAGGATACCTCTCTAAATTGAATTAAGCAAAGTTTAGTCACCATAAACAAGACTGTCTCTTAAATTTCAGGAAATTTTTCTCCCTCTCTGAAACTGGTAAAATAACAATGGTAGCTAATATTTAGAAAGTGCTCTAAGGTTTGCAGAGCACTTAATCTCTATTTTCTCATTTGATCCTCACAACAGTCCTGTGAGGTAGGTGCATTTTACAGATGAGAGAACTGAGTCTGAGAAAGGTTAGGGGTCTTGCACAGGGTAATATAGCTAGCTTCTGATTAAGGATTAGGATGGAGCCTTCTTATTCAAGGAAGCCTGTAGATTAAATCTTTGTTTCAAATAAGACCAAGGACACTGTCATAATATTATTTCTTAATGTCTATAACAATGGAGACCTTAGTACTATGTGCTTCCATAATATATATGTAGTGTGTATATATATATATGTATACACACATATACATATAAAACTTAAAAAGATGTCTTTTTACTACACGCTAAGTTTTGGACCTGATGATGTAGCTTAGTATCTTTTGCAATTATTAAATATATTTTGATGAAATCACAGACTCAGAAGAGATCTTAGAGATCAGATAAACCAAAGTTCTAATTTTACAGATGGAAAAACAGATCCAGAGGAACTAACATTGATGGGGATAGAAATTGGCTCACATGCTGGCTTTGTGACCCTGGGCAGGATCTTTAACTTAATAGTACTCTAACCGATTAGATCATGAGTTTTTGGCTATATCCATTCACGAAGTTTATCTCCTAAGCTGTTAAGAAATTGTGATCTACAAAGATGGAGGAATGAAAGAAAAACATTTTCTATGTACAAAATAATGGGTAGCTGAAATAAATATAGAACTAGTAACTAACTTGGTTAATTATTTCATTTTAGATTCCACAACACAAAATTATCTATAACTACAGAGTGTATTAAGAAACAATAATTATGAATTATAATTATGAAACAATCATAATTGAATTATTCTCATTGATTCTTCACATCTTTCTAGTTTAAAAAAATATACCCTTTGCATTTTTATATCATAGTTATTTTCTGATTTGCCTAACTCCCAATGAACCTTTCCTTGAAACAAAGAAAAATAATTAAGCAAAACCAACAAAAAAACCACATCAGACAGGATATTCTTCAGACCTCCACCTCTCCAGTGAAACGAATGGAATATGCTTCCTTTATTCTTTTTGATTAAGGCCAGTCATTGTAATCACTATTGTCGTCTTTTTGAAAAAAATTCCAAACTGTAACCATCATATAAGTTTTTGTGTAAATTGAATAAAAGTGCAGGTAGACTTTGAGTCTAAAATAAATACATGACAGTTTATATTATTCTAGAATGCTTTGCACTAAAGCAATTTACTAAGATTTTGCCCTTTGCTGTCCCTTCTTCCCAAGACATCTTTTATCTTAAAGTAATTTACTTATCCTTGGGATAGTTGCCAGCTCTTAAATAGAAGCATAAAATTTTAGGACTAGAAGGCACTTTAAAGGTCTCTCCTTCATTTTATAGATGAAGCATCTGGGTCCCAATACAGACCAAAAAATTCTTAAGATCAACAACTAGTATCAGTTGAATACAATATATATTAGCATCAGTTCACCTCTATTATTGACTTTAAGTTCTAATTCAGTTCAGTTAAGTAAATATTTATGAAGCACTTACTATATGGCAGGCACTGTGCTAAACTTTGGGGTTACAAAAAGAGGCAAGACACAGTCCCTGCCCTTAAGGAGCCTACAGTCTACAAAATACTTTCGCCAAAACAGCCCAGGACAAACCTTAAGTTTTTCAAAATGCAGTACATGCATTATCTCATTCAATCTTCACAATTCTAAGAGTATCTCAATTTAGTATTTTCACCATTTTATAGGTGATGAAACTGAGGCTTAGAGAGTTTGTACTCAGGCTTTCAGTGTCTGAGTTGGGTCTTCCTGACTTAAAGCTACCTCTCCCTGAACTGCCTGTCTAGGAAGCACAAATGCGACTGTCCCCTCTTAATAGATGAAAAAGTTAGAGCTCTGCGAGATTAAGTGATTTATCTAAGGTCTACAACTATTAAGTAGCAAAGCCAGGACTTGAACCTGTCTGTATGCTGGATTTAGTATCAGAGGACCTGAGTTTAAATCTTGGTCCTGCCACTTCATACCTGTGTGACTTTGGGCACACAGACATTAACTTCTCTGGTCCTCAGTTTCCTTATCTATTGTAGAATGAAGGGGTTAGATTAAATGACCTCTATGGTCCCTTCTAGATCTTAATCTACAATTCTATGATTCCCCAGACTTCCACATTAATGCTCTTTCTGCCATATTGAAACAATATTTAGAAAATCACCTCAGTGAGAGTGAATGACCATGTATTCAACATTCAGTGCCTACTATGTGACAGGGGGCACACTAGGTGCTGGTGCTTCCAAGGCAAAACTGAAACAGTGCCTGCCCTCAAGGAGCTTATGTTCTGTTTGTATGGGCCAGAACTGTATTGAATGAATAACAATGCTGAGCAACCTATGGGCATTAAAAAATATTAAATAGGAGTTCTGAAGAGAGAACAAGATGTTAGAAGTAAAATTACTATAGACTAATTGACTGCAGCAGTGCTGCAGTGGTCTTGGCAAGGGTTAAGTGCTAGGTATGTCAGCTTTCTGTGTGGAGGCATTTGCTTAGTTGGCATGACAATTGGGTGTTGAAATGTCTCCCTCTTTTCTTCAACAGCTGGCAAAATTCCGAAGTCTCCTGTGCACTGCAGAGGGTGAGGCAGCTGCCTTCTTGTTGAGCAACTACCGTCCACCACAACCTCTGAAAGGCCGCAAAGTGAGATCCTCTTTCCGCTAAGTTTCACCTGAAAACAGCTGGAACAGATGGGACTGAGGAAGCACCCTCCCTTTAAATTCACCTGGAGTGCTTTGCTTGAACCTTAGTTTACGGCATGACTGTTTCATGACTGGACGGAAGCCCTGAATTTATTCACGACAAAAGAGCACTTCTCTTGATCTTCAAGGCAGAATTCAATTTGGCTACCCCAGATTGGCACATGTTAACACTCATGTGTTAAATGCTGTTTGTCTTGTCTCAGACTGTGAAATATCTTCATTTCCATTGGTGAAAGTATCCCAAACAATGCACCTTTCCAGGGAAGCCAAATTGCTCACTTCTCTTAAGAAAGATCTAGTTACAAACTTAATGTCTTTAATGTTAGGATTTTACTAGCCCTAAGTATTTTAATTTGTAACCTGTGGGTGCTATTTCATTTTAAAATAAACCCTTTGTCTTAATTACTGATTTAAATATTTGGAATTTTTTTTAAGGTTAATATATTAGTCACTGAAGGACATGGACCAAACTATATTAAATAAATGTGTCTGAGAGAGTTAGCCTGGATTGGTGGATAGAGAGCTTCCATCTAGTCAGGAGGACCTTGGTTCAAGTCCTGCCTCTAACCCTGGACAAGTCATTTAATGTCTCAGTTTCTCCAGACTATTCTCTGTACGTACTATGAGTTGCAGAACAGTTGCCATTGCCAGAGGGAATTCTCTGGAGGGATGAAATCCATATCAAAGAAAATAAATCAAAAAGCCCCAAAGCCAAGGATAACTAATAAAATATGTGACAAATAGTCTTACAATTGTATTAAAAAGACAAATATTTGGTTTCTACCATAAAAAAAAATTTATTTTCTCACTTAGAAACAAACATTAGAAATTTAAACACTGTGAGCAGTAGACGATCTTATAAAGTGACCTTCATAGGCCTCATAATATTTCACAGACAGAACTGCTCCTAGAGTGTGGCATATAAAGGTAATGGCCCATCAACTCCAGGCTTTCCCTCCCCCAACACACACACACACACACACACACTCTTTGTTGACTACTGGACAATGACTCAAGGAGCTAATACAGTTTCAGAGAAAGGGTGGGGGTGTCAGCAGGGAAAGAACTGCACTGATTTCCTATCTGGTGCTAAAATTACCTGAAATTCACATGTACACTTTACCTACCAATTTTGGGAGTGGAGCCACAGCACTCCCCTTCCATACTTGCCCTTTAGTGATCAATTGTTATGGTCTCTTCCCGACTTCTTTAGATGTTCCCTTTATTTTAACTTGATGTAACATCTTTGAAGGCTTCTCTGGGGTCACTTCAATTCACTTTAACTATTAAATGAATTAAATGACACTAACTAGAATATTTAACTGTCTCCAGATGGCTATAATTCATTTTCTTTGTTGTCTTTTGGAGGAAGTGTTTATTCTGTAGGATTGTGTTTCCTTGATTTTGCAAATTTGTCTAATATTCTACTCTCTTTGAAACTGGGTTTTAACATATAAATTTGTTTTGGAATACTTTCTGAGATACAGTCACTTGGTATTAAAATATGTAATTGTAACATGTTTCATATTTTGTTCAATTTAATGTGAAATTCTTTGATAAATTTATATTTCTTTTTGAGACTAATATACCAAGAGTTAATTTAATGTTAAAAAAAAAAAAACCTCTCTGGTCAAATGTCTTATAGTACAGTTTAAAAAAAAAGGAATTCTGATTAATTGAACTTGTGCACATGCTTTTGAGTTAAAATCATTCTAAAATATAGCTGTGTTGAAGAAAGAAACCAATTTGAAAGTTAATTGTGAAGTGTTATAGCTGATAAAATAGCCTTGTTTTTCTCAAAAAATCTAGGAATACACATCTGGAATATATATGAGAATATAACCCTAATTGTGGTGTTCATGGGTTGCTGTTTCAGTATCATATATTTTTCCACTGCAGTAGTGACATCTGAACCATGTTGCAAATTGTATGTTAGGGGACTGAAAAAAAAAAAAAACCCAACTATCCCAAAAAACAAAAAACAAAAAGCCCAGAACTGATCTCCAAGATTTGGCAGCTGTATCTCCTAGAAATAATAACAAAAAAATAAGGCTGAATTAACCAAATAAGCAGAAATGATCCATTGTTTTAGCCACATTTTTATATTGTTATATCTATCCTTTATACTCCACTGAATTTATTTATTGAATATTATTTATTGGTCACTTTTGTTAAGATTTTAGCACATTAATTTCAATTCCAACATGAAATCAAATATAAAAAAAAAGCTGAAACTATTAGCTAAGTAGTCAAAAGTCACTGATGCATAGTGTAATGATAGCTAGCTAGCATTTATAGAAATGAAAAGCATTTTTAACCTTCAGTCTCATTTGATCCAACAACCCTGGGAGGTAGGTGGTAATGTTATCCCCATTTTACAGATGAGGAAACCAAGGCTAAGAGGGATTAAGTGACTTGCCCAGGTTCCACACAAGTAAGTGCCAAGCCCATTACTATCCACTATGCCACCTAGCAGCCCGAGGTACACTATCTAGAATTGCATTTATGGGATGGTTTGTGTCCTTATATAAGCTGCCTTTTAAAAATTTCTTTCCTCTGTCATGAGATGATTAAAAGTGGGGCTTTGGAGACACAAAGGTTTTTTTGTTTTGTTTTTCTTTTTCTTTTACTATTTGGGATTGTTCCCTTCCTGTAACCATGGAATGGAATGTTCTTTCTACCAGGGGTGGGTAGGAATGAACCTAGCTGGGGAGGGCTGCAAAGGACTACAGTGGTGTGATTTCAGGGGCAGAAAAGCTCTCCCTAACCAATATAATTTCTCCCTGCTTGTTGATGCCCAAAATTCCAATTTAGGAATTTCGAAGTTTTGTTTTCTTTTCAAATGCAAATCCTTCTGAGAGAATTCTTTATACTCGTCTAAGTATATGCTTATTAAAAGCCCCAAGGTGTAATTTAATGAGTGCTGGTCTTGGAAAAGGGAAAGGCCTAGGATTAGTCTTGCCTCTGAGACTTGCTGCTTCCATGGTCATGGCCACGTCACTTAAGTCTCCCTGAGCCTCAGGTTTTATCTGTAAAACTGAAATTATATTATTTTTAGTACCTTCTTGAGAACGATTGTGAAGATCCAATGAGATCATGCATATAAAATGCTTTGCAAACCTTTGCTTTATGAATATCAGTATTATTATTACACTTGAGCTTGGTTTTGATACTGTGCTACATGCTCTGAACCTACTTTACTAATGCCCATTTGTATGCCACATTGTTCCCATGCCCACAATGCGGGCCACATCCCCAGAGCATGCTTTTTACTCCTCTCCCTTCAGGGTTCTAGGAATCTTCCCCACCTCCAGGAGTTTGGGGGAGTGGTTTTTCTAATGCTATAGGCTCAAACCCCCACCAAGTTAAATTAACACTAACTTTAATGAAAGGATATTTACTGAAAAAAACATATAACAAGAACTTTCAGACCAGGCACATTGTCCTATCTAAAATCCTGGTCCCTGGGAAGAGAGAGATTAGACTTAAAGCATGAATTTGCTTCTAGACATTTGTCTTATCAAGTTCACCCCCAAGTGTTGCACAGGCTCTGGACAAGCATTTCCTTACCTGCAGAACTTGGTGTCTTGGCTTCTGGGTTCATGTCTAGATCATGTTAGTGCTGATCTATACGTGGCTGCTGGACCCAGATGACTCCGGAGGAAAAAGTGAGGCTGGTGACCTTGCACAGCTCTCCCTCACTCAAATCCAATTCATTTGCAAGTCATGGTATTATCTTCCTGATGTCATGGTCCTCTTTGAGAACAAAGGGCAAACTACACACAAAATCATGCAGGTTGCTCCTGGGACCTCTCCTCTCCCCTCCCCTGCTCTTTCCCTTTCCCTTCCCTCCCCTCTCCCCCCTCCCCTCCCCTCTCCTCCCCCTTTCTTCTCTTCTCTCCCTTTCTTCTCCTGTTTCTCTTATCACTACTCTTTCCAAATGCCACCAAAATGGAACACTTGAAAGGTTGGGGTAGCTAGATGGAGATGTGGATAGTGCTGGTCCTGGATTTAGGAAGACCCAAGTTGAAATCCAGCCTTAGACTACCTGTATGACCTTGGGCAAATCACTTAACCTGTTTGCCTCATTTTCCTCATCTGTAAAATGGGAATAATAACAGTGCCTATCTCCCAGGATTGTTGTAAGGATCAAACAAGAAAATAGCAAAGGATTTTACATAGTCCCTAGCATATAGTAAGTTTGATATAAATGTTAGCCATTATGAAACAAATGACCTACCTCAGTTCAATTTGGACCTGTTGCTAGTTGCTGGGAATACAAAGACAAAAGAGGGAAGGAATTCCTTTCTTCAAGGGGTATTTTCACATCATTGAACCTAAAAAATAAGTTGCTGTTTAATGGTACACCTGGTAGATTATGTAAGAGGATGGGATCGGCTGGTATATTTGATAAATAATGCTGTTGGGCTTAATGGCTTGGTTTAACAAGCCACCAGAGCTGCATTGGCAAGAAGTATCCTGGACAGAATAGTCATGAAGGTAAAGTTTGTCTGGGGTGGGGGTGGCTTCTCTCTGCTCAACTTTTCGGCGTCTTTCTCCCTGCCTTCAGTGCCATTCCCTTCTCTCACCAACTGGAACATCTAGAATTTCTGACAATTGCAATTCTTTTTCTCTGTACCTTTATCTTTACCAGCTCCATTACCTCAAATGCCTTCTGTCCTGTTGAGTCAATCCAATTTAACATTTATTAAAGGGTCTACTAGTATGTACTGGCTACTGATGATACAAAACCCAAACTGAAGCAGCTGATGATTAATTCATAGACTAAAATCTGGAAGTTCAGTGGTCATTTAGTCTAATGTCCTCCCACCCCCTTCCCATTTTAAACATGAGGAAACTCAAAAAACCCAGGAAGGTTAGGTGACTTAACTTGGTCATGCAGTCCCTACCATCAAGGAAAATTATGTTCATTGGGTCATAGATTTAGAGCTAGAAGAAAGATTGAGAGGAAGTACGGTGTCATGGATAGAATGATGGATTTGGAATCAGGACACAGCCCTTCCTTACCTATGACACTTATTACATGTGTCACTCTGAACAAGTCTCTTCATCTCATTTGACCTCAGTTTCCTCATCTGTAAAATGAAAAACTGCTAGCTCTAAACCTAAATTCTATGCTATAATTCAGCCCTGTAGCACTTGATGGTACCAGCATAAATTGACTCAAAAGCTGACTGTTAAATTTTAATTGGCAAACCACTAATCAGACCTTGATTTATTGTTTTGTTGATTATCTAGATAAGAAAACGATGGAAAAATATTAATAATGCCCATTAAATTTTAAAGTGTGGTATGCATAATGCCCTCCTCCAGCCCATTCTTAAATATTTGCCTGCACACTCCTATTTCAATCTCTTCAGTTTACTGATAGGAAGGTGAAGTGACTTGTTTCCATGGTCACCCAGGTAATATGCAGCAGTGTGGAGATTTGATCCCAGGCCCTTTGCTTCTTAATGCCTCTGCTTCCTCACGAAACCTTGATGGCCTCTGAAGTCCCTTTCAGTTCTAAATCTAGGATCATATGAATGTATGAATCCCAAACCAGCATTTTTCCCCACTGAACCGTGTTGCTTCCTTCTGAGTGTTATATTGGAAAAGTCTATGACCCAGGAAGTATTTCTTTTGTGACTTTTTTTTAAATTAAATTTTTTTTTATTTTCAGTTCCAAATTCTTTCCCTCCCACTTTCCTCTTCCTTACCCTTTGAGAAGGTAAGAAAAGCAAAAGCCATTACAGATATGTGTAATAAAGCAAAAAAATAATCCTGTATTAGCTATGTTCAGAAAAGAAAACACACTTCAATCTGTACTCTGAATCCATCACCTCTTTCTCTGGAGGAGATAGCATGATTCATTATGAGTATTTTAGATTTGTGGTCATTGTGTTGATCAGAGTTACTAAATCTTTTGACGTTACTTATCTTTACAATATTGTTGTAGTTGTATATTTTTTTCTCCTGGTTATGCTCTTTGGACTTTGTATCAGTTCATACAAATCTTCCCAGGTTTTAAAACCATTCCCTTTATAATTTCTTATAGCGCTATAGTATTACATCACTTTTATATACCATAATTTGTTTAGCTATTCCTCAATCTATGGACACTACTTCATTTTTCAAATCTTTGAATGAAGAGTTTCTATATATTTTTTGTACTTATGTGTGCTTGTCTTTTTTCTTTGATTTCTTTGGGGGTATAGATCTACCAATGTTTTCACCAAGTCAAAGGGTATGCACAGTTTCATAGACTTTTGGGCATAGTTCCAAAATGTTTTCCAGAATGGCTGGAACAGTTCATAGCTCCACTAATGGTGTGTTAAAATATTTTCTCATAGTTCCTTCAAAATTTATTACTTCCTTTTTTCCCCTAACTTTGCCAATCTAATGAATATGAGGTGGTGCCTCAAAATTATTTTAATTTGCATTTTTTATAATTAGTAATTCAGAAAATTTTTTTCAAATGGCTATATGTAGTTTAGATATCTTTATCCAAAAACTGAGCATTCACATCCTTAGATCATTTGTCAATTGAGGAATGGCTCTTGTTCTTATAAATTTAAATCAGTTCCTTATATATCTTAGGATTTAGACCTTTATCAGAGAAATATGCTGCAAAAATTTTCCCCAATTTCCTGCTTCTCTTCTAATTGCTTGGTTTTGTTTGTGCAAAAAAAATCTTAATGTTATGTAATCAAATTTGTTCATTTTACCTTCTATGAACCTGTCTCTTTTATTTGATTGATTCTTCCCTAATCTATAGATCTGACAGATAATTTCTTCCATGCTTCTCTAATTTGCTTATAATGTTGCCATTTATGTCAAATAGACACTTGGAGCTCATTTTGGTATATAGACTACTTTTCAGTTTTCTCAACAATTTTTGCCTAATATTGGGTTCTTGCCCCAATAGCTAGGATCTTTGTGTTTAACAAACACTGGTTACTGTGTTCATTTATTTCTGTATAATCTTTTCCACTAATCAACCTCTCTATTTCATTTGTTGTTGTTGTTTTTTTGCCATTATCTTGGATACTGGAGTGGTTTTCCATTTCCTTCTCCAGTTCATTTTACAGATGAGGAAACTGAAGCAAACAGGGTTAAGTGACTTGCTTAGGGTCACACAGCTAGTAAGTGTCTGAGGTTAGATTTGAACTCAGGAGGATGAATCTTTATGACTTCAGACCTGGTACTCTATCCAGTTCACCACCTAGGTGCCTCCTCTATTTCATACACAGTAATAAAATTATTTTGACAATTTCAGCTTTGCAGTATAATTTAGGATCTGGTTTACTAGGCTTCCTTCCTTCCCACTTGCTTTAATTAATTCTTTGATATTCTTGACATGTCATTCCTCCAGATGAATGTGGTATTAATTTTTCTAGCTTGATAAAATAATCCTTTGGCAGTTTGATTAGCCTAATACTGAATAAGTAAATTAAGCAGTGTTTTCAATTTTATCATATTGGCTCATCCTACCCATGAGAAATTAATTATTTATCCAATTATATATATGTCTTTATTTGTATAAAGTGTTTTATACTTGTGTTAATATGGTTCCTTTGTGTGCCTTGCAAGGTAGACTCCCAAATATTTTATACCATCTATAGTTATTTGGGGGGGGGTTTGGGGGAGGCAGGTTAAGTGACTTGCCCAAGGTCACACAGCTAGTAAGTGTCAAGTGTCTGAGGTTGGATTTGAACTTAGGTCCCCCTGACTCCAGGACTGGCACTCTATTCACTGAGCCACCTAGCTGTCCCTATAGTTATTTTCAATGAAATTTCTCTTTTCCAAGAAGTATTACATAAACCTCACTATTTCTCAAGCACTGCTGAGCATTGCTGGAGAGGATAATACAGATGTGACATGGTTCTCTAACTCAAGGACTGTATAGCATTTACTTGGGAAAATAAGACTATTCTACATGAAACAATTGGAGAATAGTGTGAGGTAGAGACTCCAATACTGCAGGAGCTCTGGCAGGAGAGAGATGGGCAAGATAGGCTGGCACATTTGGGGCGTGGTTATGAGGGCTTGAAGGAGGAACAGAGCCTGAGGAGGTGGATTCAAGGTAGATAACAGGAGGGAGAACAAAAGGAGCAAAGAGAGGGAAGGAAGGCATTAATCATGTCATGCCAAATTAAGAGCAAGGCTTAGTGGGGAGAAATTAGGTTGAACAGTTTGCATGAGACCAAACTATGCATTTCCTGGAAAAGTGAGAAATTTGTATTTAATTTGGCAGGCGATAAAGAACAGTCACAAGTTTTTGAGCAGTGAAGTATGTGACAGGAGGAACATGGTACTTAGGAAGATTAGTCTGGTAGCCGCTGGGGTGGAAGAGGGCAGAGCTGGAGAGTCAGTTCTCTGCCAACATTTTTCTTAAAGTGTCAATGTTTGTTAATGGCTTAATATATTACTTCTCACAAGTACTTATTTACAGTTCGTATTCTGTAAAAGCTCTATTTGTTGGAGGGAGTGATGCCTACCTACTAAGAGATTTATTAGTACTGGAGTCCCCAAAACTTTTAGTTGTGGCTTTAGTCAGCAATATCTTACACTCTAGTATCAATCTCATGCTTCAGATTGTTATTAGAACTTAGCTTGCATATTTACCCTGACTGCTATGAGATACTACATGCTAGGTTAGTGTTTGCCACAACTTAACCTCTTGGCTGCTGCCGTGGCTTTGGATTTTCTAAATCTGAATCCTATCCCTATCCGTCTTGGCTTCTTGATCCCTCACCAAGCCCACTCCCAGTTCCATCTCTCACTTGGCCCCAGGGAGAGTCCAGTATATGTGTTGAGTAAGTAGTAAGTAAATAAGTAAGTATTAGTAGTAAGGAAGTATTATCAAGGGAATAGAGAAAGCCAATCCCCTGTTCCTTGTTTCCTTCATGACCATTCCTGCAGCCCAAGTTTTCTGGAGGTTGTTTGTTTATTTTCCAGCATCTCCAGCCTGTGACCCATATCCTTACCCTTCTATTAACCCTCTAGATTGGGCTTTAGGATAAGGAAGGCCATCTTTTCTGGCCATCTCAATCCTACTTCCCTACTCTCATAAAGTGAGTCATTCCAAAGAGGAAAGAAGTTCTTCAATCAGCCTTCCTTATTTACAATTTGTATTCTGTAAAAGCTCTATTCATTGGAGAGAATAATGCCTACCTACTAGGCAATCTATTAGTGCTAGCATCCCAAAAATTCTTGGCTGTGACTTTAGTTAGCAATAGAAATTTTGACCTACAGCCAGGCCTTCAGATTCCTATTGGAAGGTCTGGCTCAGGAAGGATTATATAAGTGTAGTATTAAAAAAAATGGTTGCTGAACCCAAGGGCTGACTCTATGCCTAATCTCTTTCACTAAGGTTCCCATCTGCTCCGCATTCAGGCACGTGGTACTGATGACAACTGGCCTCTAATGAGAGGAGGGCGAGGCTCCTTTTCTGACGCTCCTCACCTGTTTAAACACCAGCCCCAGCACCCTGGGGACAAATTATTTAAAGTTTAGGTTCTGGCTCATGTCTACATCTCCCCAAAAACGGAGTAGAAAGGTACTCAGTATGCAATTTAAATGAAATATGGTACAGGTTTTTTAGAGTCAAAAGAAATACTAGAAGAATGAAAGAATCCCATCATGCACTGATAACACAACTTAAAACAGGATTCAGTAACCTAAAACTACTGTTATACTCTCAGAAGGCATGAAGCAGTGACTGTTGATATGCATTTTACATTTCACCTCAGCTCTTCCCTATTCTCACAACTCCTGGTCAGTGTCATCTGGTCAAACAGACCAGGGGCTTGTCCTCTTCCTCTTGTAGACAGCCATCTTCCACAATGATGAAATTCTTTTTGCTGCTTTATTCCGGGGACCCGTGATCCCTGGCTCTCTAATTCATAAGGTTGCCTTCAAACCCAGACATGTCCACCTCAGGTCTGAGGACTGGTCACCTACTGAGGAAAGGAAATACAAAGTGAAAAAAGCAGGAAGTGTCCCAGGCACGGATCAGCTAATAACATTCTCTTATTCCTTTTGTCACATGAGACCAGTTCTCATATAAAGTTAGGGAGCTGGAGGGAGGGAACGCTACCTCATGCCCATCTACAAAGCCCTCAGGAGTCTCAGTTAGATGATGCCATCTGGGTGGTGGAAAGAAAAGAACTAGTAGGAAGCTGCATCTCGTTTTAGCAGATACAAAAACCACCCCGTCGTTGCTGGTGTGGGAGTAAGGGAGGAACGAGGACACTCAGGGTTTTCATCATATCAAAGCAGAAGACCTTTCAGCATTGGACCACTGTATTCTTAGTTTTTCACTTGTGCCTAATTCTTTGTACTCCTATTTGGGGTTTTCTTGGCAAAGATACTAGAGTGGTTTGCCATTTCCTTCTCCAACTCATTTTGCAGATGAGAAAACTGAGGAAGAGGGTTAAGTGACTTGCCCAGGGTCACACAGTTGGTCAGAGGCCAGATTTGAACTGATGAAGAAGACTCTTTCTGACTTCAGGTCTGGTGTTCTGTCCACTGTATTGCCTCTAAAGGCCTGAATGCTAAGTCACCCACCATGTTCCTTGAGTCCCTGGAAGTTTTGGGGGAGCTTTTGGCACATATTTCCTGGAATGACTGCTATAGGTCAATTCAACCTCTCCTACACTATTATGATTTCAAGACATAAGAGGTCTTTTTCAGACTTCTCAGGTTATGGTTTATAAACATCTGTTGTCCCTATCTGTCTAGTAAGCCCAGACCCTCAGTGTATACCAAGTGAGCTGTCATGGACCAGAATAAGTGTGGTTTTGCTACCACAGGGTAGCTGGCTGATCAAGTATGATCAAGGAAGAAGCCTTCCTGGATACTGCTGATCCTAAAGCAATAGAAAGGAAGACAAAAATCAGCATTTCTGATAAGAGAGATCCAAAGCTCACCAACAAAGTTCTGAATTGAGGAATATAAACATGGAGGGAAGGGGCAGTTGTAAAGGGAATTTGGGAGTCTGGACTGCGTCAGGGTATCTAATAAAAGGGACCTTGTCAGTAGAAAATGGGAACCTCAACCAAGAAATCAAATCACCAGTTAATTCTCTCACAGCAGACAGTGAACTCTGGCAATTTAGGTAACTTCCTGCACCTGTACATGCTCAGTTATTTTAATGTGTTCTGCCATCCCTGTGTGTAATGACTCCCATTTTCCCTGCTCCAGGCCACTGGTGCTGCCCAAATCCTCTGCATTTATTGCATTTACTTTACACAGGAAGTCCCACAGTACAAGACTACTGGGCCTCCTTTCTAGAAATGGCAGGCTCTGAGATGCTTGTCTCCTACTCTACAAAAGTACAAAAAGTCCTGGTTTCCTTTTAGGTCAGAAAGACAAATGCTTTCATTGCCCTGTGGAGGAATCCAACCCTTTTGGGAAGTTAACCTTATCCCCATGAGATAGATCACCTATCTCAGGACAGCAACATGAATATTTCAGTGGAGGCTGGTGACTTTTGGGACAACTAAAATGACTTTCTTTACTCTTTAGCTGAAGTGATGGGCAGATGATGGTTTTTCCTCCAGTTGTTATGTGAGACTCTAGAAGACATTAAAGAGAACAATGGAGATAATATACAATTGATCTGGTATATTCATCGATAGCTTTGACTTCTTGTTTCATTTACATTGACATAATCACGTTCATTCTGAGAAGAGCATAGCAGCTGGAGGGATGGACTTCAACTCAAGAAAATCTAAGCACAAATTGAGAGAAATGATTATTATTGACCAATGATTTGGGGAGATCTGGAGTTTCTCCTTTTTTTCTAAAGTCCTGATTTTTAAAAGTTCAGTCTCTCGAAGAACATTGTTGATAATGATATTGGACTAACTGTCTTGTTCAGACCCCACCCATGTGGGGTGGCCTTTGTGTTCTGCTGTGCTCAGGCTTGGGTGGGGCATAACTTCTTTGAATAGGTTGCCCAAAGCCGGGAGTGTCTGGGTATAGAGATAGTCTCTCTGTCTAAGAATGACATGATGTCACTCTCAGCCCCTCAGTGTAACATTCTCTCTTTCATTAATTATCAACCAGAGTTAATCGCCGTTCGTCTTCCAAAAAAACGAATAAGCCCTGAGCCTGTGGCCATGATTGTCTTTGGTCTGAGAGATGGCCATTATGACCATTCTTTTATTAATAGGTGTGCTGACCTTATTAATAAAATGATTAAATTACCTAGAAACTGTCTATAGAGCCCTTTTTTAATTACCACAAATTCTGCTTCCAGTACTAACTTAACTGTATAAACATGGGCTGATTACTCAGACTTTTTGATCTTCATTTTCATCATTGGTAAAATAAAAATAATAAAAAATATCTGCATCTCACAGGATTATTGTGAGGTTCAAATTAGGTATTTTTAAGTGCTTGCTAAACCTTAAAGTGTTTTGTGAATATCTATTATAATTATAGAAATCATTATTATTCTGATAACAATTATAATCTATACTATAGTTACCATATAAATGGTTAGACTAAGGGGTGGCCAGCTTCCCAAACTAATTTGGAGTGCACATGCAGTTTTGACTTGATGTTGAGTGTTCTTTTAATTCTTTCCCTGCTTATTTCCCTCTGCCGTATTTTCTGCTTGTCATTTGCAGGTGCTGGAGTTGTTTCCCATTGCCTTTTGTTCCCAGTTTGGCTGCATCTTGGAAATGATCATTTTTTTTTTCTGGATCTTCCAGTTGTTCTTCCTATATGCCTGATTAGTTATCAATAATATTTTCTTCTTCTATCTTTGGTAACTCTCAAATTCACTCAGCTATGCACATCCATACTTTATGCATTCACATTTACTCATCTGATTCTTCCTATTTAAAATCCTTTTTAACTGGATGAATTTGGCTTGCACATTGACAACTATAGTACTCATAGCATGGTTTTGATTAAAATGATAATAAGCAATCACTGTTTTGCTTGGAATTGCAATCAATGACTCCTGTATGCTATCATGCTGTTTCTAAAATCTATGACTGTCACAGTGGTTGAATAAGCAAGGTTACACAGTGGATAGAGTGCTGGGACTGGAATCAAGAAGTCTTGAGTTTTTTTTTTTTAAAGCAATCGGGGTTAAGTAACTTGCTCAAGGTTACACGGCCAGTTATTTCTGGGTGTGGTGCTAAGTATCTGAACTCAGATTCGATCCCCAGGTCATCCCGACACTGGAGCCGGTGCTCTTACTCGATGTGCTACCTGGCCGCCCCTAAGAAGTCTTGAGTTCTAATCCTGCCTCAGATACTTACTAGCCACATGATCCTAGGCAAGTCACTTAGCCTCTGTCTGCCTCAGTTTCCTCATCTGTAAAATGGTAATAATAGCACTTCCTGGTGAGATAGATGTTATCTCATTTGAGATAATATTTATAATATTTATGTTATACCTTATATATTAATATAATACATAGTTATATAATATAATTATGTATTATATTAATATGTATAATATAGTTAGTTTAATATATAATTATATAATATTTATAAAGTGCTTGGCACAGAGCCTAGTACACAAGTAGGTGCTTAATAAATGCATTCCAGGATATGGCAAACTTGGTCTTTCAGTGGTTCACCGTAGGCCCTTTTCCTGCTACTGCGCAAGGTACCTACGGTCAAATAGGTCCGCCTTTATTCCCTCCCAGCTGTGCCTCTGACTTTCTCAAAGTTCAATATCATGCCCTGACCCAGGTTCCTTTATCCCCTATCTCTATTTCCACTAGGCTGCTTTTCAGTTCCTTTTTGTGTTGTTTTCCTTCATTAGAATGAAAGCTCCTTAAAAGCAGGCCTTTACTTTTTGCTTGTATTTGTATGTTAAGTGCTAGCATGGTGTGTGATTCACAGTGTTTCAATGCTTGTTGCCTCCTATTATGGGTTCATGACCATTCTCATCCATCTACCTCTGTTTTGGTGGCAGGAAGATCATAGAAAGGCTTGATAAGTGTTGAGGAGTCAGATATGAATGTGTCTTGTCTATGCCTCTTAGACTGGCCTGATAGCCAAAATTAATTGATGGCACCTTTTAGAGAAATTATTCTGATGCAAGTAGTATCACCAGATGCTGAAGTGTCTTCTGCCTTGATATATTCCAATTGTGGGAAAGTCACCTGCATTTAAAAAAGAAAATTTGAGCAATCTTCACTAGAATGATAGTTCAATGAGGATTTCTGCCATTAGAAATGTGAAGTGGGGTGGCCAGGTGGCTCAGCGAGTAAGTGCACGGGCTCCAGTGTTGGGATGACCTGGAGATCGAATCCCGGGCTCAGACACTCAGCACCACACCCAGAAATAACTGGCTGTGTAACCTTGAGCAAGTTACTTAACCCCAATTGCTTTAAAAAAATAAAAAAGAAATGTGAAGAAATCTTACTAGGTTATAATGAAAGGGATCTCAACAGGGCGATGCTCAAATAGAAAGGATCCCTATCCTGGTACTTGCCAACTTACTGCTTGAAAACTCTCCTCCCACTCTCTTTTCCCCACCACTGACTCTCCTCTCAGTCTCAGCTAGTCCTCCTGTGGATAAATTCTAAATCTGTACCACCAGGAAAAAAAGGACATTCAAAGGCACACAATTTGACTCCTTTACCTCCTCTGACAGGACACTTACTAAGAATCCATCCTAGTATATATTATTTTCACATGTGGTCTGTTCAAGGAAATAACAGGGCCACAGGTGGCCTTCTAGGTCCTTGGGTGTGGCCTTTTGAGTAAGTCCAGGTTTTATCTTTTTATTAAGGGGATTTATTCTGTGAAGTTTGGATTCAGTCAAAGGGCTACACTTGAGGACCTAGAGCGCCACATGTAACCTTGAGGTCCACAGGTTCCCCACCCTTGGCACTAATCCAGGAGTTTCCCTCTCATTGCAATAGTGCCGCACCTAATCACAACAACAATAATCCTTTTCATTTAAAAAATGCTTTAGAGTTCACAGAGTGTTTTTAAATAGCACTATAAGGAAGGCAGGGCAGAAATCATTAGCCTCTTTTGACAGAGGGGCAAAATACAGCTTAGAAAGGTTAACTTGTTAACATATCCAAGGTCATGTCTAATAAGTGGGAGGGTCAGGAAGAGAATCAGGGTCATTTATCTCCCAATCCATTGGTCTTCCATCATTTTGTTGTTGTTGTTGAAAGGTGTGACCCCATTTGGAGTTTTCTTGGCAAAGATACTAGAGTGTTTTGCCATTTCCTTCTCTAACCTATTTTATAGATAAGGAACTGAGGCAAAGAGGGTTAAGTGACTTGCCCAGGGTCACATAACTAGTATGTGTCTGAGGCCAGATTTGAACTCAGGAAGATGAGTCTTCCTGACTGCAGGTACAGCACCCCACTGTGCCACCTAGCTGCCCGTGTCTTCCACCATATCAAAATTATAAAGATTTGGGAAGTTATAGGTACATAGCCTTACATTTGACATGGCCTAAAAGTATCAGTCAAACCAGCACTTCTAAACTAGGCACTGTACTAGGTGCTGGGGATACAAGTACAAAGAATGAAATGATCTCTATTTGCAGGAAGCTTATGTTTTAATGGGGGAGACAAATACATATAAATATATATATATGGAATATAGATATATAAATATATATATGGAATATAGATATATAATACAAATATATGTAAAGTGGTTAAATACAAGATAGTTTGGCACTAGTAGTTAATGGTACCTAAGTCTCATTTGGGGGGAGGGGAAGGGAGGAGACAAGGCAGTCAAGGTTAAGTGACTTGCCCAAGGTCACACAGCTAGTTAGTGTTGTGTCTGAGGCTGGATTTGAATCCAGGTCCTTCTGACCCCAGGGTCGGTGCTCTATTCACTGGGCCACCTAACTGTTCTCCTCAGTTGCATTTTAAAGAAAGAGAGGGATGAAATAAGGTGAAGGCAAGGAAGCACTGCCTTCTAATAATGGGGGACAATCTTCAGTTTCGCAGAATCTTATAGTTGGAAGAGACCTCATATGCCTTCTAATCCAACCTCTTCCTGCACAGGAATCTCTATTACAACATATTTGACAAATTCTTTTTTGGAAATTTCCAGGGATGGGGGTAGGGCAATTATATGGTGCAGTGGATAGAGTACCAGGCCTGGAGTTAAAAAGACTAATTTTCTTGAGTTCAAATCTGACCTCAGACACTTACTAGTTGTGTGACCCTGGGCAAGTCACTTAACCCTGTTTGCCTCAGTTTCCTCATCTCTAAAATTCACTGGAGAAAGAAATGGCAAACCACTCCCATATCTTTGCTAAGAAAACCCCAAATGAGGTCAGAAAGAATTGGACATGACTGAAAATGACTGAACAACAATAACAATAAATGTGATGGGGAACTCACTACCTCCCGAGTCAGCCCATTTCACTTTTGGTAGGTCAAATTTTTGGAAGTTTTTTTCTGAGTCATTTGTTTTTGATTTTAGTCTGGACCTGGCATTTCATTAGTGGGCAATCCTGAATCAACATTGTGTCTTTAATCTATAGTCTTAGAAAGTTGTTTGGGATACTGAGAAATTAAATGACTTACCCAGAGTCATACAGCTAGTATGTATTAGACGCAAGGCTTGAACTTAGGTCTTCCTGACTCCAATGTTGGCCCTCTGTTCACTGTGTTATATAGCCTTAATGGCAGAATTGAATTTTTGAAGGTCTGATGATTTTTTACAAACTATTTGTAAAAAAGAATTGGAAATTGAGGGGATGCCCACCAATTGGGGAACAACTGAACAAATTGTGATACATGAATGTAATGGAATACTATTTTTCTATAAGAAATGATGAGTAGGTAAATTTCAGAAAAATCTGGAAAGACTTCTATGAACTGATGCAAAGTAAAATGAGAAGAACCAGGAGAAAATTATACATAGTAACAGACAATTCCAAAGACCTCATGATGCAAAAAGCTATCCACACCCAGAGGAAAAAAGTAATGGAGTCTGAATGCAGATCAAAGCATACATCCTTCCACTTTCTCTATTTTTTTTGTGTGTTTTTTTCCTTTTGGTCTGTTTCTTCTTTCACCACATGACTAATATGAAAATATGTTTTACATGATTGCATGTATATACCCTATATTAAGTTGCTCACCTTTTTAGGGAGGAGGAAAAAAGGAAGGGAGAGAGAAATGGAGAGAAATTTGGAACTCAAAATTTTTAAAAATTGAATGCTAAAAATTGTCTTTATATGTAATTGGAAAAACTACTACTTAAAAAAACAAACTATTTGAAAGCTGCTATATAACTACAATTCCTCCAGTAGTCTTCGGGCTCTAAAAGGTGGGTCTGATCCTTAACATTTGTGTCTCTCCTAGACATCATTCAGCTGTTAGTTGATGGCCTTTTTCTTTTGGCCCAAGAACCGAGATATTAGGTTTCTCAGTCTGTCACTGGGACTTCCTGATATTGAGCAAAGAAACAATCCTTCCCAAACCCATATCTGTTTGCTTTCTTCATCTGTAGTAAAGCAGATACACTTTCCATGTTTTTCTTCTAGAAATCTGAGACTGGTCAAACAAGGAGGTGGCAATGCTTCCTGGTCTGAACAATACAAAGCCCTGTTGTACTCTGTAGCTGCCAGTAAGCATACTTTTTTTTTTTTTTGCTGAGTTCAGTCATCACTAGCTGTTGGAATGTGAGCCCTGATTTTTATTTTCTTTTTAAAAAGTTTGTTGAGACAAACAGAATTAGAATGAGAACTTTTCTTGGAAAATGAAGCAACAAAGTAGAGGGGATGTGGGGAGAAGTCCTTTTTTTCCTTCCTAGTAGAGACACAGATTACCCCCATTCAGGTAGATGATTCTATAATGGAACCATAGTCTTATGTACGGGAGGGAGTAAGGCAGCAGAAGCTATCAGGGTTCTTCCTTTGTGGCACATTTTTAAGGTAAAAGTTCTTTTATTTATCTGTTATAACTACTGTTCAACAATGGGCTAATGTCCAACATTGGCCTTCATGGATAATGTTTCATGTATCACTCTCTCCCCACCTCCCATCCCCCGCATGGTATCATTGGCTACGTACAGGTACAGCCCCTCCTCACCTTCTCATCCTATGTGATTCTTGTCCACTTTCTTCCATTCTTCCTTTATAGAATCACAGGAAGCTTAAACATGATCTCAAATATGGCAAAGCTTGGATTGTGTGGCCTTATCAGCAACTGTCCCCTTGAGAAGCAGTTAACCTAGGGCTTTATTAGCCAACATTAGGGATTCCACTGGAACTGGTGGAAAATTTGCTGGGTCAAGTGAAGACTCTCTGTGCTAATATGCAAAACTGGGAAACCTGAGGAAGCCCATTGAGGCAGTGTCTGGATTTCATCCCCTATAGGCCCACCTGGGTGAATTTGTGGGCCTTCTTCTGGTCTGAATTCTCTGCCACTGTTCTAAAGGGGGTGATCTGGGCTCAGTGTTCTCAAGACAGAAAGTTTTCTTGGGAAAATGAGATAGTATGTGTCTGTCTAGGGAATCTTTGAAGGTTTTCTGAGGAGGAAGTGACATGATCCAGTGTGTGCTTTGGGTAGATTAGTCTGATAGCAGGTAGGATGGATGAATTAAACTCATTCCTTTGACTTCCTTGGTCTATAATAGGTGCTTAATCAATGTTTGTTAACCTAAATTGAGGCACTGGAGTCAGTAAGACTAATTAGGGACCATTGAAACAATAGCAGCAACAGGTGCCTCAAAGTATTTTATAAAATGGTAATCATCAAAACAATTTGATATTGGTTAATTTTTTAAAAAGCATTCCAATCTAACAGAATAGATAAGTAAGAAATAAAAGTAATAAAAATTGTAGCCCAGTGTTTGATAAGTTATTCAGTGGTGAAATGGACAGAGCACTAGATCCAGAGTTCAAATCTGGTCTAAGACTGCCATCTGTGTGGAGCCCTGGACAAATCATTTAAATTTTTTATGTCTTAGTTTCTTCATCTATGAAATGAGGATGCCTCCTAGGGTTGTTGTGAGGATAAATTAAGATAATATTTGTAAAGTGTTTTGCAAATCTTAAAATATTACATAAAAATTATCATTATCATTATTACCATTATAACTTATTCAGTGATAGGTCATAAAAAGGTTTATTTAACCATAGCATAGAAAGAACACTAATATAGCACCTTACTTAGATCTCCCTGATCTCCACATGCAGGGTTGGGTGAGGTGCCTCTTGCTGGGCTTTGGGACATCTGCCAAATCTGAAGGACCCTAACTCCCTGTGAGCGTTTTTATGGCCTTAGGTGATCAGGAAGTCATAGTCAATACTGCTTGAGGTCACTAAAAAACTACATCAACTGGCTTGAACCTTACTTTACTCAGCCAGTCATTAGGGACTTTAGGACTTTAGGAAAAAGACTAACTCATATAGGAAGGAGAGGAAATCTGCCCTGTCAACACTGAGTAATTAAAAAAATAAATGATAGGGGCAGCTAGGTGTAATGGGAATGTAAATTTTAAAGATCTTCCCTGCCCCTAGGCTAAAGTGCACCTGGAGCCTGGGGTGGGAGGCTTGTTTTTCAGTAGATACTTTTTGATTGGCCAGTGGGTCCAAAAGGTTTTTACATTCTCTGAGCCAGGAGAAGGCTATATAAGCCCTGATGTGAGGCTTTGTTTTGGGGCTCACTTTGAGAAGTGTTCTGTGATTTCATCTGGATTCTGGAAAGCCGTTGTCCAGAGCCCCCTGGCTTTGAAAAACCCAGATGTTGAAACCCAGATGTTGATTGGGTATGGATGTAATGGTTGGACAGTTTGGAAATCTGTCTACTTGATCTGTTTCTGTCTTGATAATTCTGCCTATATACTTTGAAGTTCGGGGTGCTGACCTTTTTCCCCTGAACTAAGTGAACGATACATATCTGACTGATTAAAGTAAGCTTTTAACCCATTTTGAGTTGCTTTCCTTTATCAAAACAGATCCAAGAACCTGTGTTGGCAGCAAACCCTGAGGACGCTTCGGATGCTTGCTGCTACACCAGGTGGCGCAGTGAGTAAAGTGCCAGTCCTGGAGTCAGGAGGACCTGAGTTCGGTTCTGACCTCAGACACTTAGCACACACACACACACACACACACACACACACACACACACACTCACAACACTAGCTGTGTAACCTTGGGCAAGTTACTTAACCCCAATTGCCCTCCAAAAAGGCAAAAAAAAAAAATAAATTATAATCCCAGAGAAAAGATAAGGAAATCTATCTCCTAGCTCATGGCAACTGGTTCCTGTGTCAAGTATTCTTACTTGCTTTACTTTGTTATAAGGGAGGAAAGGGCTTCATTTTGTGAAGGGGCAGTTGAGCGTGAATTTTTTTCCCCTAAGAAATGACTGTGACATAACTACAAAAGGCATCAAGAAAACATATTTCAAAACAAATAGACTAATTGGAGAGGGGAAAAAAAAGGGTTAATGAGAACCTGAACTCAAAATCAAGAGACCAGCTCCTGGAATGACAGATATTTACAGACAGGCTTGTTTAACCAGTCTGCCTCCCACATACAACACATGGGTGCCACCAATACTTTGACACAACTCATACAGAATATATTAACTGTCCAGTCTGTGCCAAATGCTATGCCAGGTCCTGGGGATGACCAAAAAAAAAATAACTACAAAGACAAAAGTCAAATAGGTCTCCGCCCTCAAAGAGCTTATATTCTATCTGAGAAACACATAATACACAGGTAAGGAAATAATAAAATACATATAAAGTAATTTGAAGCCCAGTGCTTCCCAGAGTGGGAAGTTTGTGTCAGAGGAAACCAGCACATGAACATTCCAGTGGGAATTTTGTGCCTTCTGTGTTCTACAGGCTCCTCTAATTACAGCATAGCTTACTTAAGACTTCAGCACTGCTTCTCTGATCTCTACCTCCATATCACTTACATGTCAGTCTAGTTTAATTATCAACCAATTATATGCTTCATTATAGCAGCTTTTAAACATTTTGATGTCAGAACCCACTGAAAGTATCAGAGGGACGCCCAGTGAGTATGCTGACCATACTTTGAGAACTAATACTTTGAGATTCCCATCAACTGCCACCCTGAAGGGTATCTGAATCCCAATGATTCCTGGGACTTATCCAAGGTATAGATGGAAGTATCCCATAGAAAAACTTTAGACACAAAAGGGAGGAAAGTAGGTAGAAACTCTGTGGTTTTAGGTGCCATTTATGATCTCCATGGGCATGGGAGTATAAACCATGAGAACTTTGGAGCCAGGATTAAAGGTGGAGTAGTGCAACCAGCCCAACATGGAAGCCCTGAAAAGTCAGTGTCTGGAGACTAGGGGGAAGGCAGCTGAAAGAAGCATAAAGCAACCATTTGTCACGTATTGTCTTGTGTCAGAAGCAGAGGTAAACAAAAATTATCAGAAGCTGGGCCTTTAATATTAAACAATTTCAATGTAAAAAAAAAGTATGTTATGGAAATGCTTGTTTTATTTCTTAAGTTCAGAATAAAGTAAATAAAATAAAATAAAAACTGCTGCTATAAGCTCATCTTCTTTGCTATGTTAGACTCTCATATCTGTATAACTCAGCCCTGACTTTCCTTTTCATTTTTGTCTTTGTTTGAAGCACCTAGCAGAGGATTTTAATAAGCTTATTATTTAATAAGTTTATTAATTATAATTCAATTTTAATTAATATATAATATTATAATTATTTATAATTTAATAAGTTTATCAATTATAAGTTTAATAAGTTGATTGGATTTAATATTTGGATTATACCACTATCTATCTCTTGCTTGGCCCTTTTCATTGTGCCATGTGGAATTGTTGTTCTGAACTGAGTAAATGCCTTTACATCCTTATCTCTCATCATGAATCCTCCTGCTTCATGGATCATGTGATTATAGATTTAGAATGTGGAAGTCTATTAGAGACCATTGAGTCCAACCTCCTTATTTTACATACATGGAAACTAAGGCCCAAAGAATTTCAATGAATGAGAACTCAGGGCCTCTTGAAGAAATCTAGTCTTTCAGATAGTTCTAATTGCTAGAAAGTTTTGTCTTTACCTAAAATCTAAAAGTTGTTCATATTATTCTTTATGGTAACTCTCTAATTTACATGCTAACCTGTTAATAATTAGCAAGCATCTATTCTTTAATTTCTATGAGCTAGATGCTACAATCAACACTAGATGATGGAGGGGATCCTATCAGGACTATTCACCACAACTATCTATTGCCCATGGGAGTTAGTTGGACTTTCTAATGAGTAAGTAGAGAAAACTGATGGCCATTCACCTAGGAAAAGGCAGAGAAAAAGAAACTGTTCATCAGTTGTATAAAGCCTTGCTGGTCTAGATATGGGCACTGAGAGTGATGAATCCAGTGAAGTAAGCTACAGGGCAGGAGAAGTAAAAACTTAGAGGCAACTCCTTTCCTGCCCCAAACTGCAGCAGAAATTCATAGGGTACAGATTCAACTTATGAATCCTGAAAATGCTGGTGGTTAACCTGGCATGGCTGCCAGCTCAGGTGTAGACACAAAAGCCTATAATGATCCTGATGATCAACCCATACCAACTACTAACTCTGGCATAGGAGCAAAGAGATCAGGCAGTGACAGGAGAACTGGGCCTAGTAGACCAGTCACTAGTCTAAGTTATGATGTTACAAGTAAACCTGAAGATATGGTCACATATATCTCCAGGCAACAGTAATAAAGAATGCCCATGTGTAATGTGCTTCTGATGTAATTGCATATATTTACTGCTGTACATGCAAATTACTACATATTACACAAAAGTGCTAACCTTCCATTTGAGTAGCTTGTTCATTAAGAGAACATGACTCAAAATTTAATAAATGTTCATCAGGGGTATAGTGGTATGCCTGCATTTAGAGACATTTTCACCTTGAGCTGTCCTAAAAATAGGAAGAGAAAAAGGAAAATTTAGAGAAGGAAGTTTTCAATCAATCAACATTTATTAAATGCCTACTATGTACCAGGCCCTTGGCTAAGTGCTGAATACATAAAAAAGATGCAAAAGACAGCTTTTGCTCTCAGGTTTTAAGTTTAAGAAAATAGTTAAATGAGAGAGGACCGTGGAAGGATGTATATCCATGTGAGAAAGATTGCCTGGGTTAGGCTTGCCTGACTTGTGAGCAATGGGTGAAATATAAAAGATCTTTTTTTCATCATTTCCTTTCTTCCATCTATGGAAAAGGAAGTGATAGAAAGACTTTGGATCAGATACTCACTGTGCCAACCACCAGAGGGTGGTATCAGTCCAAGAGAGTTTGTTCTTGAGTTAATGTTGAGGAGGTAGAATGGAATAAGAAGGCAGCTTTTTTTTGTTTTTGGTGGTGGGGGTGTGGGTGTTAGGAGGATTGTGAAAATAGCTATTCAGATGTATAGAATATTAATAGGTTTTTTTTAGTTGTGGTTTGGGGAGTAACTATTTGGGTAGTTAAAGAAAAACAAATACTTTTTAATGATTATATTATTGTGGAAAATTAATATAGTTTATATGTTATTGATTGGCATGGATTATATTTAGTCTTATGCCTCAGTCAGAGAAGGGTAAAATTTTACGTGGTGGAAAAAACATTGTTTATTCACAGATTCACATTTATCATTCAATAACTAGGAGAGACTTGGACTTTAAGAAGTAATGGAACAAAAATTTTTTTAAAGTGTCAGTTTTTCATGGTCAATATGACTTCTTTTAATATGGCAAATATAAGACAAAGCAGAGCCAGAACTAGTGGCAGGGAAGGTGGGCTGTACTTGTGGTGCAATTTGCAAAGAAGCATAACCTCTGTTAATATTATTTTTTTTCTGAAAATTCTACTTTTCATTGCATGTAGGTATTTTTTGTGGTAAATCAGCTATGTACATTGCAAGGGAAACTCAAAGGTTCCAATGAGACCTAAAAAAATTTATGTGATCTTGGCTTGCATTGAATAGTGATAAGTGCTAGAGGATTCTGCCCAGGTTAGACCATATGTGGAATATTGTGTTTAGTTCTGAGTACCACAACTTAGAAGGAAACCTGAAGAATGTCCAGAGGACAGCAACCAAGATGGAGGTCCTTGGGGCCATGCCACATGAGGGTTGGCTGAAGAAACTAGGCTTGTTTAAATTGGAGAAGAAAAGACTCAGAGGGATTATGTTAGCTATCTTTAAGGCCTATCACATGAAAGAAGGATTAGACTTGTTTTGTTTGGCTCAAGAACTAGGAACGCTGGATGAAAATAGCAAAGAAGGAAATGTAAGCTTGATGTTCAGATGTGGAATGGGCTGCCTCAGGAGGCAGTGGGTTTTCCTTCAATGGAGGTCTTCCAGCAAAGGCTAGGTGATCATCTATCTGGTATGTTATGGTGGAGATTCTTTGAGAGGCATAGGTTGAACTAGATAATCGCTGACCCTATCAACTTTGAAATTCCATGATTCTGTAATAGTAATACTTCAGGGACACAATGTTCTAATGCCACCTAAAGCACACAAATGTTTTCTAGCCCTGCTATTAACAGAATATTTTCACTTGATTTGAAAATAGTTAGGAGTAAGGGGGCAGGCACCACTGTGCAAAGGATAATCTGATCTTTAGGGGGTACCTAGGATAGAGAAAAAAATTCAACCTTCACCCCTATGGCATTGAGGGATAGAAGATAGGTGACCATTTAAAAGGGACACCACAACAAGAGAACCCCAGGTGGGGTAGGCCGTGCTAATAATTCAATAGATAAAATCATCTGAGGAAGCAAATATGTTTGTGCTCGGGTTAGTGGAGTATCATAAAATGAATCCCAGAGAAAGTGGTCTTAGTGGGAAGTAAGTGTTCTGCCTTTTCCTCTCCCCATTCTATACAAGATGTCCCTAAAGTCTGGACACATAGAAAATCTCATTAATGGCATATTTTCAAGAAATGAAATGAATGAAATTTTCAGGAACATTTTATTTAATTAGCATAAATTTTAGCCATGACAATTTCATATGGAATAAAAGCTTTCATTAGCTATTGGGTACTATTTTTCATATTAATGAGATTAATTTAATTTAATTAATTAATAAGATTTCCTATGTGTCTCCTATGTCTTCCTATGAAATCTCATTTATGCTAATTAAATAAAATGTTGAAAATTTCATTTCATTTCTTGAAAATAGGCATAGTAACCAGCCATGTGACCTTGGGCAAGTCACTTAACCCCAATTGACCTCCAAAAAGAAAAAAAAGAAAATTGGCATAGTTAATAAGATTTCTTATGTGTCCAGACTTTAGGGACATCCTGTATTAACTGCAAACCTGGGGCAAAGTCCTTTTGACCTTGTGGTTAGTTGTGACTCCTGCCATCAGATCTCCATGCCCTAAGGGATATTCAGATCTCAATTAACAAGCATTTATTATGTACTTACTAAGTGTTCAAGGCAGCTTGGCATAGTGGATAGAGAGATGGTTTTGAATGAATGAATGAATCAGTGAGTGAAGCATTTATTAAGGGATTACTATGACCAATGCACTCTGTTCACAAGCACTGGGGGTATAAATAGAAAAGCAACCCAATCTTAATTCGATTCTTAAGAAACTCCTATTCTTTTTTTCTCTCTCATAGCTGATGTTTTAATATGCAACTAGAGGATCAAACTTCATGGCATGGTATCTGTAATAGTAAAACAAAAACAAACAAAAGTATAGCCCTCCCAACACGTTTGTCTCCTCCCCAAATCAACCCACCCACAGGCGGATGGAGCAGAAGGCAGGTTAAGCCAGGTATGGAAATGTAAGCATCAGCACCTGGCCTAGCTTGTGCAGGGTTAGCACCATCCCTTCCTGGCCTCCCCTTTGTGAATTCAGTATTAAGGCTGTCCTTTCAAGCAGCTCCAGCTTCTGACTGCCTGGCACAGGGGGAATCTTCAGCCATGTTCACTGGCTTGTGGAGCCCAGCTTGAGGACTGTAAGGAGCTCTGGTTCTCAAGTCACACAATGGCAGGTGGGCAGGTCCACGAGGTCTCCGTGAAGCAAGGACTAAGTAGCTCACATTATAAGGAGGGAGACCACACACATAAAGGATTTCAGCTGCAAGTCAGATGGAAAGGTTCCATGATCCTTAGGGTGAAGAAACAAAGTGTTTCTTTTTGCTATTTTTTTTACTGATAAATTCACATCTGTTTCCGAGGTTGAAACTTTCAACAGTGCTGAGGACCCAGGTGGCCAGAATCATATTTTCTGAGATTTCAGTGGGATGACTGCTGCTGAGGTGGGGACTATATCACCTGCCTAAGACATTGTCACATTACATCTCCATGGGCATCAGTTCTTGGATGATAGTTCTGGAAGCTGAGATTGAAGTAAAACTGGTTGTCTTTGGTCTGTCTCCATCAGCATCTGAGGGGAGTAGTGGCTTGACCCTCCTGGAATTTGTGGCCTCTTGTCTCTCCTTTGGGGTGCCTTTGCTTCTTCAGTTAGTCTGCTTTGCTCTGTTATTGGCAGATAGTGGATATGGATGGGATGAATGGACTCACTCCACAGGAGCTGTTTCTCTGGATAATGGCTGAACTAGAACTAGGACCAGAAAGGAGCGGGGTGGGTGGGTGGGTAGTGTTTGGTATTACTGCTGCTGTTGCTACTCCCAGGTTCCTTGGCCTTACCTGCCCTTTGGTGGAAGTTGGTTAGTAGTTGGTGCTGGGAGTGGTAAAGATGGTGGGCCCCTTCTTCACATTCCCTTCAACGATGGATAGAGGAGAATCAGCTTGGAAGCAGAGCTGGGGTGTGGTGGGGTGGGACGTGGCTATTTCTAGGGCTTTGGGGCTTATGGTCCTGGCCTGTCGCCATCATGTTTAAAAGGATGTGGTGGTTGCAGTGATAAGGGGAGTTTGACTTGCTCGCCCCCTCCTGTCTCTTCCTGAGGTTTTTCTGAGTTCACATCTTGACTCTGAGTCCTGACTCTGGTCTAATCACTTAACTTCTTAGTGCCCCTGGCAACTTTTTAAGACAATACATTGCAGAGCAGGTGATGGCTTGTCTAAATCTGGGGCATTTCCTTGTCTGCAGTTCCCTATATCATGAAATCATATTTCTAGTCCTCCCCCCACCCCAAAATGTTCTAGGCAATAAGGGTACAAAAACAAAAAATGAGATAATCCTGCCCCTCAAGGAGCCTGCTTTCCACAAGAGTGATGTGGCATGTTTACAGATAAATCTATAGAAGACATCTAGAAAGTAAATCTTCAGTGACTTGGGGAGTGGGAGGACACACTGACAATGGCTGGAATCAGAAACGGTTCCTTGAAGTAAGTGATGCAGTAACCAAGCCTCAAAGTGAGCAAGGGGCCTAAGAGAATGAGGTGAGGGCATGGGAAGAGAATAATAGAAAGCGAAGCCTAGGACCATGTAGATGTCACAGTGCAGCACACGCAGGGAGTGCCCACAAAGTCTTAGCGCAGTTTCAGGTTGCCCAAGCTATCCCAAGCCTGAGGTATCTCAAGATCGGTTTGGTCCAGCTGTCCAGAAACATCTACCAGGAAAGATAGCTCCAAGCCTGTCTTTAGGGCCTTAAATAGACCTAGGAGTTAGTGTTCCATCTGCAGTTACTTTTCAAATAGCTATTCCCCCAACACACACACACACACACACCCCCCCACACACACAGACACACACTTCTTTCCTTCCTTATAATCTTTTGACATTAAGGAAACTTTCCAAACTAGTAGAGTATCTCATCCTGTCAGATGATTCCTGGACTTTTGGTTACCTTCTAAAGAAGTCTATGCATACCAGTCTCTCAGTGTTTGACTGAAATCCTGGGCAGAAAGTTCCAGGAATGAGACCTTAAGATTTTAACATGAAGTTGAGGGAATGAATGCCTGAAAGCTTAGCTCTGTATTATGGGAGGATATACATAGAATTCATGGGGCTTGCCAGAAAGCATGGGTGTAGAAAACAAGAGCTCCACCTGAAACCCAGGCCTGCAATCAAAGGCAGTTAAAAACCATTTCTTGGCATAGTGTGAGATTGAGCCAGTACTGCAGAAAATTACTTCAGGGCTTCACACTGGATTGTAAGGTAAGAGTGTCTGTCAGCAGAATGGTTCACTAGTTAATACTGAACAGCAGATTTTGGGACATAGTGGGAGCCCAGAGGTGACGTTTTGGGTATTTAGCCCTTGTCAGATACTTTGAGGAATTTTATACCTAGTCTGTGTATTTCAGTCTGTGACTGAAAGTTTATGTATATGTATATACAACCCTACCGGAACAAGAATCCCACCCACAGCATTCCTGTATCATGACCATCCAGTCTCTGATTGAAGAGAGATCTTTAGTGGGGTAAAACTTATTACATCCAGAAGCAGCCCATTTTGAGATATTACTGAGTGTTTGGAAGTTTTTCCTTCTGTGATATGGAATTCAATATTTTTGTTCCATCTGGTGACTCTGCACCTCAGAGGTAAAGATTTCACTCGAATCAGTTACTCAGATAAGGGAGCACTAATCCGGTGCAGGGGTGGGGTGGGTGCCAAGAGGGGAGGAAGGTTCCTTTTTTATTCTATTTCAACATTATTAAACCCTAAACTCTCTTGTGGTAAAAGAGAGTAGGGGAAAGCTGGGCTGAATTCATCTTTCTCAGGGATGAGGTGGGTCCCAGCATCCAAATAAAGAAGGTAAAAGGATGGGACAGGTTACAAGCTGCTGCCAAAGACTACCACAAGGTGTCGCTGCTACCAAAGTGATATTTTCTGCTTTCAAGAAAGAATGGAAAAATTCTGCTTCAGAGATGATAGTTTCTCCAATGAAGGAGGAGTTCTGGTTTCATCTCACTATAACTGAACTTTATAGTCAGTTTAAAAAACTATCTGTGCTGACATATAAGGCTCACACCAAGACATCTGGAAATCAATTGGTAATGGCAGACCCTTGATAAATAGGCAATCAGTTGTTTACAGTTAGGGTAAAAACAGACCTAAGGGCTTCTAGAGGGCTTGACCTAAAAGAAGTTTGAGAGAAGAAATAGTCCAGTGCCCCATTTAGCAGAGGAAGAGACTGATCCCCAGAAAAGTGAAGTGGGCAGGGACTCCAACATAGTTTTCTGATTCCCAGGTCTGTGCTTTCCCCCCTCTATTAAAAATGTTTTAGAAAATATTCTTAGGAGACAACAGTATGCATATCTGTAGCTTGAAAGCACATACATATTCAGCTTCAGAACTTGGAGTGGAGATGACAGCATGTACCTACGTCTATGAGTGAGAAGAAAAGCGGTGCTCCATAAACCATGTAAAAGCAGCAACAAGTGTGCTGACAACTTTTCTATTTTAGGTAGGTCTCTCGCTGTGCGTTTCTATTAGAGGCAAATAAGCTGTAAAGCAGATGCAGTTCTGTGTTTGGAGTCAGGAAGACCTGAGTTCAAATCCTGCTTCTGACACTTATTAGCTGAGTGACCTTAGATAAGTCAATTAATCTCTTATCCTAAGTTTCCTCACTTGTGATATAGGGAGAATAATAGCACCTACCTCACAGGGTTGTTGTGAGGGTCAGATGTTGTTGTGACAGAAATGACAGCAAGTGAGACCATTAATCATTTAAATGGAATTTATTTGTGGAGTATAATTAATCCGGGGACTGCCAAGGGGCATTTCCCCAAACCAGGCAGCCCCGAGCATGTACATCTCGGGGTTTATATAAACAAAAGCCACAACATAAATGTCACCAAGGGGAGCAAGCAGGGAAAACACAGAAGCCAAAGGGTAGAATTGCTTTACCGATTGTTGTCTAGCGATCAGTTTGTTGCCCAACTGGAAAGTTCCCAAATCTATTTCGAGAACTGAACAGAAGGGGGAGTGGGTGGGCATGGGCTTCAGGTAGCAGATCTGGGAAGGCTTACTTGGTAGGTTTGCTACTTTGTTGAGTTTTGGGCAGGTTTCTTAGGTAGTTCTTCTATGATGGGCAGAGATGAGGGATGTTCACAAAATGGGGGGTTACTACAATGTAAACATGTAAAGCATGTTGTAAATCTTCAAGTACTATATAAATTCTAGTTAGTATTATTATTAATGAATTTCTACCTCTTCCAAATGATATAGGCATTGTAATAGCCTGGATTAGAGGAGGGGAACCTGTAGCCTTGAGGCCACATGTGACTTTCTAGGTCCTTGGGTGCAGCCTTTTGACTGAGTCCAAGTTATATAGAACAAATCCTTTTATTAAGAATTATATTATTTTGGGGTGGCCAGGTAGCACAGCGAGTAAGAGCACCAGCTCCAGTGTTGGGATGACATGTGGATCGAATCCAGGCTCAGACACTTAGCACCCACCCAGAAACACCTGGCCATGTAACCTTGAGCAAGTTACTTAACCCCCATTGCTTAAAAAAAAAAAAAAGAATTATATTATTTGTTCTGTGAAGTTTGGATTCAGTCAAAGGGCCACACTTGAGGACCTAGAGGGCCACATGTGGCCTTGAGACCTCAGATTCCTCACCCCTGGTGGACTATTGGTTTCCTTGAACCTTGTTTCACCCTTCTCCAATCTACCCACCACACAGCAGCCAAACTGATATACCTAAAGGATATGTTTGTTTTTATTGATGTCTTTTTATTTTTTTACATTGCCATAGTTTCTTCTAGTATCCCTCTCCTCATCCCTCGGAATGCTATACCATATAATAAATAGTATTTTAAAAGACAAAAAAAGAAAAAGAAAAAATTAGCATAATGATCCATACATAGAAAAAGGTTAAAATATGTGTAATGTTCAATAGTTGTGGAGCTCCTACCTCTGCAAAAGACTGGGGTGGGATTGACACTATTTTCTTTAAGAAGCCCGGCTCCTTTAGGTTAAAATACAATCTCCCTCTCTCTCTCCCTGTCTCTTCCTGTCTCTCCTGTCTCTGTCTGTCTCTGTCTCTCTCAGCAATCTTGCCTCTAGGACAGTGTCTGGCATATATTATGTGCTTAAAAATACGCTTGTTGGTCTACAATTAATTGAGTTGGACCCAGAAGCCCTTCCCATTTGCCATTCCTTTGGAAAACCCCAATGAGGGTTTGAATCCAAGTTCCAACAGTTACAATGTGACTGTGGGCAGATCATCTAACATCTTCAATTTCCTGTAAAATGGGGATAATTATATCTGTAGCACCTCCCTCACAGTATTGTGGGGTTCAAATGAGATAATGAATGTAAAACACCAGTTATTTTTGTGTTCGTTTCTGAACAACATATATGAATTGGGAAGGACATTGCTAAGCTAAAGCATCCAGGAGAGGGTGACTGAGAGGCCCTTTGAGATCATTCCTGGGAGGATCAAACATTGAAGGAGCTACAGATGTTTAACCTGGAAAAGAGATGATATAGGAGGAACATGATAGCCATCTTCAAGCCCTACGAGGCTGTCATAGACGTGAGGGATTAATCTTTTTCTATTTGGCCAGAGAAGACAGAACTAGGAATGATAGAGTAAAGTTACAAGGAGAAAAACTGATGTAAAGAAAAACTTGCCAACAAATGGAGCCATCTGCTAAAGGAATGGGCTGCCTCGGGGGCAGTGGGACTGGAAGTATTCCAGCAAAGGCTGGATGACCATTGGTTGTTGATCACTATGTTTTAGAATGAAAAAATTGCCAAATGGCATCTGTTCCTCAGTAGGCCAGGGGAAGAGAAACTCTGGGACCTGGGCTAGTGATGGTAGTGCTAGAGGGAATAGGAAGGCCAAAGCTGAGGCCATGGTCAGGACATACAAAGTGCTTCCAAAACCTTAGTGTTGTTTTAAGCTATTAAAGCTCAAAAAGTTAAGACTTTTGGAGCACCTTCTACAGGGAGGCAACCCAGGGCTGAACGACATCAGGGATTTATTCCAGCAGAGGAAGCCCTTGTGTCTGAATCCAAGGAGACCCAGTCTTTACCCCATATCCCTAGCTCTAAAGCAACTACTAGTGGGGTCTTAAAGCTGAGGGAAGTTAAGGAAAGTGGGGAGGGAGTGAACTTCCTACTTCTACCATATAGCCAGGGAAAAATGTGTTCCTGATACTGCAAGTTAGAACTTTGAGCCCTTAAAGTTTCCCTTCCTTTACATCCATTGTCCAATCAAGGACATTAGATATATTCCTCTCCTCTTCTCCTTTGTCATGGCCATTAACCTAGTGCATGCCTTCCTTCTTTAGTACTCACTGGGCCTATTGGGATAGCATCCTCATAGATTTTTTTCTTTCTCCGGTCCATCCTTCATGTTGCTGTCAGACAAATCTTCACACATACATACGGTCATATCACCTTTCTGTGCCCGAATCTGCAGTGGCCCTTTATTGGCCACTGAGTTCAGGGGTGGGGAACTTGCAGACTTGAGGCAACGTGTAGCCCTCTAGGCCCTCAAATTTGGCCCTTTGATTGATTGAGTTGAACTTGAGGACGTAGAAGACCACATGTGCCCTCAAGGCCACAGGTTACCCACCCCTGGTTTAGATTCTTTTTAGTATTAAGGTCCCCTACAACCTGATACCATCCTGCCTTTCCAATTTTATTTCATATTGCTCTTGGCTATATAATTTATGCAGTAGTTAGGCAGGTGGTGCTTGGATAGAGTGCTGGTCCTGGAGTCAGGAACTCTTGAGTTCAAATCTGGCTTCAAACACTTACTAGCTCTGTGACCTTAGTCAAGTCACTTAATCTCTGTTTGCCTCAATTCTTTCAAGTATAAAAGGAGGATAACAATAGCCCCCACCTCCCAGGGTTGTTGTGAGGATCAGATGAAATGATTGTAAAATGCTTAGCACAGTGCCTGATACATATTAGGCATTATACAAATGCTAGCTATTTATCATCATTATCATCATTATTATTGCTACAACTACTATTATAATCAAACCAGACTACTTTCTCTTTACCAACATTCCTTGTGCTTTTCTCTTGGGATGGCTGTGCCATCTTCTTTGCTGGTCATGCCATCTTTGCTGGTCAAATGCCTACCCAGCCCCAGAAGCCCAACTCAAATGTCAGCCTCACTAGAGAATCTTCAATTGGTAATTTCCCATGCTCAATCTCACCCCCCCCCCTTTTACATCTTCCTATTTAATTTTTCGTGTGTTAGAGCACAGGGAGGCAGCAATGTATTCCAATTCCATTTCCAGTTGGTCTTGAAGTCAGAAGTTGTAGGTTCAAGTCCTGCTTCCAACACTTGAGTGATCCTGGGCAAAGGCTCTTGGCAGAGAATATAGAGGGAAGAGGTTTTAGCTTCAAATCTTGCTACTTAGGGTCATAGGGTCTAGAATCAGAACAGTTATTGGAGATTGTTTAGTCCAATGTCATCATTTTGCAGATGAGGAAACTGAGGCCCAGAGAGGTAAAGTGACCTCTATAGTGTCAGAGGTCATCCAGATTTGAGCTCAGGTGTCATCTTCAAACCCTCTACCACAAGCACCCGTGTGATCTTGGGTAACTCACAACCTCTCTAGCCTCAATTTTCTTATCCGTTGAAAGAGAGGTTTGGATGATGTGACTTATAGGATGCTTATAGACCCTAGGATTCTAATCACTTAATTTCTTTAAGTCTGTTTCCTTCTCTGTAAAAGATAATTTTAATACTTACTTACACTAACAACCTCATAGTGTTGTTGTGAGAAAGGGCTTTGAAAATTTTACATAAGTATGTCATAATTTTATATTATGGTTATATGTGTATGCTTTGCTACTCAGGTAATCATAGGCAGCAACTATATTTTCTTTCACCCTTTTTAGTTTAACAAAGGCTGATAGTGAAAATATTACTATCCCCATTTTATAGATAAGGAAACTGAGAAGTAGAAAGACTTACCTAAGACCACACAGGGGTTTATTTAGCATAGACCCCTTGGCTATTTCCATTGATTTCTTTCAATTTATAGTCTCTTACCAGAAAGCTAAAGGTATAAAACATCTGTCTACTGGCATTTTTCTTTTGTAAACTCAGCAAAGAGGACAAGAAGCAAACATGTTGTCCCTTCTTGCACTTTTCAGAATGCCATCCTCTGTGGCAGGGAGGCTGTTTCCTGGTAAAATTTTGAGGATTCTAACTTTATTCCAGATTCCCCCTTCACTCCCTTTATTCAGTCTTCCAACTGCTGCCAGAGTTCATAAGACCACTCAGTTCTCTTTTCTGGGATTCCCATTGTAGTTACTGAAGAATCAGTCTCTCCTTCTGAACCCTATTATTTTGCCCAATAGTGTTTCTTCACTATATTAGAAGCTTTTTCTCCCCACCTGACTGATGGAATCCTCAGTCTCTCTGTTGGTTCTTTCCCCCTCTGGGGATTTCTTTGTGGGATTTGCTTTCTCCTCTTTGTGGTCTATGTTGTTTTTCATTATTGTGGAATATTTTTAGCATTTTTGTGGTGATAAGGTGAAGGAAGGTGAGCTCATATGTAATGTCTCATTCAGGCATCTTGCCAAAGGTTTCATACTTTCATAGATTTAAATCTGGAGGGGATGTAGGCATCATCTGGTCCATTCTCCTTATCTTGCTGGTGAAGAAACTGAAACTATAGAGTAAATGACTTACCTAACTAAGGTCGTAGACCTTGTGTTGTATTGTTGTGTTTGTCCTATGTTCTTGAAGAGGACTGTGGCATCAGGGAAAAGATGACGGGACTTGCAGTTGACTTTTATTTGAGTGAGGGAAGGCTGTGTAAGGTCACTAGCCTCACTTTTACTTCCAGAACCATCTGAGTCCAGTGACCAGATATTCATCAGGACGACCGGAGATGACTCAGGATGCAACCCTAGTGAGTTGCAGAGCTCACACTTGAACCCAGGACCTTTGACTCCATATCCAAGGGTCTTTTCCACTGTACCATGTCCCCTTTGATGAAGCAGATGGACTCAATCTACAGAGTTATATTGATGATAACATTCATGTTGAAAAGGGAAAAAAAAAGAACTTCTCTCTTATCTTTAAATCCATGAATCAGTAGAAGCTAGTAACGACTATCAAAACTCTATTTGAAGTTTGTAACTTGGAATATCTTGGTGTTTAGATTTTGGGGGAGGAAAGCTCTTTTGAAGTTCTGCTCTGTGGGGGTCTGTGGGCTGTGGGTTGGCCTTGCCAGATCATACCGTCCTCATAGCAGCTCACACATTTAGATCCCATCGATATCATGAGGAACTGCCTGTTCAGGACAATGGAACAGCATGGTTCAAAATCCTTGGAGATTTACAACTCCATCTGAGCAACTTACACCTAAGTGATATGGGTTATTTTAGCTTTGTCATGGTTTTGCCTCTTTGTAGGCCTCAGAGGCTCTTTCTGCTAGGATGCTGTCATGTTGTAGGATGCAGAAATGAACATAGATGCAGCTGTGAAAAGGAGAGACAGAGTCGTATGGTGGGAAGAAGAGCAAACTTGATCATAGGAGATCTGGCCTCAGATCTTGGCTTCCTGACAATTATTTCTTGTGTGACCCTGGGCAAGTCAATTTACCTTTCTGAGCCTCTAATTTCAAGTCCTGTCTCTGCCAATTACTACATGTGTGACCTTGGACAAGTTGCTTAAGCTTTGGGGGCCTTAGTTTCTTTATCTGTAAAATGAGAGGGTTAGATTAGATATTTTAAAATTCGATAGTTCTAGAACAATGATCTGCATGGTTTCTAGAGAGATTCCAGAATTCCAAAAGGCAGTCATTTATTCAGCAAACATGTTTTGTTTTAATTCAAAATTCAGTTTTTATTGTAGGTAAGACACTGTGAGGGATAGTTACAGTTAAAACATTAGTATATTTAAGATTTAATTCTCATGGAAATTAAAAGACAGACATAATACATATAAGAAGACATAGCCAATTAAATAGCACAAGCCAATAAATGATTTAAATTTGACAATCTGAATTGAACAAATGCTTAGATTACATAAGAAAAAGCATTTGTTAAGAATTTATTATGTGCTAGGCACTGAGCTTAGTATGGAGGATAGGATTCTTTAATTAAATTATTTATTTTTAGTTTTCAAAAATCACTTCCCTAAGTTTTAAATTTTCTCCCCCTCCCTCCTCTTCTCTCCCCAAGAAGGTTTGCAATCTGATATGTGCTCCACGCATACATTCCTATTAAACATTTTCATATTACCAGCAAACATTTTTAAGCGCTTACTATGTGATAGGCATTGTACTAAATGTACTAAACTCACAGTCTAATGGGGGAGACAATATGAAAGCAAATACGTATAAACAACAACAACAAAATGACTTGCCCAAGGCCACTCTGCCAGTAAAATGACAGGGGTGAGATTTGAACCCAGGTCTTCTGACTTCAGCTCCAGTGTTCTTTCTATTGTACAATATTGTACTTCGTGGGGGTTGTGAGAAAATCACTTTGTAAGTTCTAGAAGGCTATGTAAATTTCAGTTGTTTTAGAATTACAATTGCTTAGGATCTGGGGATATGATACTAATATTTAGGTGATGTCTGTATGAACCAGAGCCCTCTAAGAGGGGTAGCATGGTGTGGCACAAAGAGCATTAGACTGGAGTGGGTTGGGGGTGAGGGAGATGGGGTGTCAGGAAACTTCGATTCTTGCTCTGGTCCTACCATTAACTAGCTGTGTGACTTTGGGCCAGTCACTGAAGCTATCTCGGGGCTCAGCTTCCATGAATGTAAAATAAGGAAATTTGGCTATAAGATTCCTTCCAAGTTTTATGTTCTATGGTCCTGTATACTTTGCACAAAGGCAGAAATTAGTGGCTGCAGCCAAGTCTGGATCCAACGGAAGGACTGCAGTAGAAGGCTCATACCCGTGTCACAGGAGGAATGAGACAACTACTGTGTCAGCCAGATTGTGACAGCCCCAAATTCAGCATCAAAGAGTACTTATCTTTAGAAATGGTTTCTGCATTAATCTTCCACAAACTGAGAAGGACGATTTGTTTATCTACTCCTGGAAAAGTCTTTGTTAGTGTTAGAGGCATGTTATATTCCTATTATTGATGTTAAAATATGAAAAGTAATATATTAATTTTCTGGTGTTCCTCACTTTATAACAGAATCCCTACTCCTTGTCCGTGGAAATCTGTTGAAAATGGATAGAGTACTGACTCTGGATTCAGGAGGACCCGAGTTCAAATATGACTTCAGACACTTGACACTTAACATGGACAGCTGGGTGACCCTGGGTAAGTCACTTTATCTTGATTGCCTTGCCAAAAAAATCTGTTAAAACAATGAAATTTTAGTATATCAGAGATAGATCTCTGAATCGGACAAAGAAATATCTGGAAAACCAAGATACCTTCAACAATGGAATTTGCCCTAAGTTTCTTGCAGATTTACAAAATGGACTTCTCTGATTTCTTTAATGTAGAGGTCTTTCTTCTACTTTGTGGGTGAAAAAAAAAACAAAGAACGAAAAGGTACCTTTTAAAGAACAAGCAGCAGAAACATAATGCAAAACTAAATCCTGGCCCTGCAGTCTCCAAAGAGATGATTGAGGTTTCTACCTCCTGATTGTGTTGGCAGGGACCTCAGCATGAATGTTGCACTTGAGATGAGATATGGGTCCTTAATAATAGGGGCAGCTAGGTGGCTTAGTGGATAGTGCACCTGGCCCTGGAGTCAGGAGAACCCGAGTTCAAATCCAACCACAGACACTTGACACTAGCTGTGTGACTTTGGGCAAGTCACTTAACCCTAATTGCCCTGCCTTTCCCCTTCCCCTCAAATAATAATAATGATAATATTTCTATATAGTGCTTTAGCTTTTAATAATAATAATAGCTACCATTTCTGTTGTACTTACAGACTTGCAAAGCAATTTACATGTTATTTCATTTGATCCTTAAAGTAACCCATGAGGTAACGTGCTATTTTAATTTTCATTTTAAAGATGAGGAAACTGAGGCGAAGAGAAGTTAAATGACACATCCAGGGTCATCCAGTTAGAAATTATCTAAGATAGGATTTGAACTTTGGTCCTTTTGACTCCAAAGGCCACTGCACCACCAATCTGTCTCTGCTTATATGGTCTTCCTTAAAAAGCCCTACGAGGTACATTGTTCAGGTATTAGTGAAGTGATTTAACCATAATCACCCATCTAGTGGGCCAGGAATCAAATCTGGGTTTCTACTGACCCCATTCCAGCTCTTGGCAACATACAATGCTGGGCCATTCTCCACCCTGTCCCCCTCCCCCCACCATGCCCTCTCTATTCCTCTTCTGCATAGTGCTACCCTTGTATTGTCCAGGAGCCTTCTTCCTCACCACACTCTTCCCAAACACAGATCTAACTCTCCTAGGAATGAGATGTGCTTCCAGTTTCAAGTGGAATAACAAGAGGAATTCAAAGGCAGCTATTGATTTCACTAAACATTGCTGCATTTCCAGGTTTGTTTTTTTTCCAGTCCATCCAGGGAAACATGGAAGTAGCAGCTTACTGATGGACAAGATCCAAAATAAGGGAGCTTGTCCTGTGAATGACCTCCTTCTGCTCATAGCAGAAAATAGGGCATAGTTCAAAAAAGAAAGGGGGGGGAGAGACAGAGAGATAGAGAGTAATGGGAGAGATACAGAGAGACAAACAAGGACAAAGAGAGAAGGGGAGAGACAGACAGAGACAGAGACAGAAGGAGGCAGAGGCAGTCAGAGAGAAAAGAGGGAAAAGGAGAGAGAGATGGAGAGAAATACAGAGGGAGAGACAGAGTGATCTATTTCTAGAGGGGAAGAGAGAGAGAAAGAGAGGGGTAGAGAGAGAGGTAGAAATAGAGAGAGAGAGAGACAGACAGACAGACAGACAGACAGACAGACAGAGGTAGAAAGAGAAAGAAAGAGCCAGACAGACACACATGGAATTCCTTGAAGTACTTTCCCCTTTTGAATGTCTCCAAAGATCTTAGTGCCTACTATAGCCTCTCCCTAATTTGACTAAGGTATACAGGGAATCCCAGTTATTAAAGAGCCATGACGTGAGAAGAGACAACTTGAGATGGTTGACTGGCATTTCATAAAGGTCACAGGGCAACCACAAAAGGACTTGGACAGAAGTAATAGTTGCTCTTCTGCTATACAGGGAGGAAGAATGCAGATGCAGAAAATCACAAGACTAAGGAGGATTTCAGAGGTTTGGGTCTCCATCCTCCCCCTTTCCATGCTACAGAAAGGGTTACATTTAAAAACCATTCAAAAAACCAAGAGAAAATAGAATGAACCCCATAAAACTAGTCCTATTTTCGAAGCTATGCATGTTTCAGCCAGCTGGCATCTGCTGCCTCATGCATGGTATCTGAGCAGACACTCCAGAATAGCACAAAGCCCTTTTCATACTTTGGTTTTTCCTTACCTATGGGATTAGTTTTCCTTGCTTACTTCTCAAAAGACAATGTTACATTCTGAGCAGAAGCTTTGTGCCAATGAAATAAATCCTGGACTAGCAGTCAGGAGAGCTAGGTTCTATCACTATCTAGCTATATAATCTTGTTGCTTATTTACTTTGATGCTTGGTTTGCTCATCTGTAAACTGGGAATACTTTACCTCATTCAACTAACTGCAGATTGTTTACCTTGTAGAGTTAATGTGAATAAAACATTTTGTAAAGCCTTCTATTAATTTACATTCATTCTCATTGGGGCTAAGGAAAGATGATAAATGTCTTATTTTACTGTATGATAAAGGTGCAGGACATAAGATGAGACCCTCTGAAAATAAATATAGAAGCCCAGTTGATGTTGGTGTACTGTTAGCCTCTTGATCAGGGTCTTTTAGAGGAGAGATGAAGACAATAACCTTATCTCAATGGTTTCATAATAATAAATAGCTTCTATATAATATTTAAAAGTTTGCAAAATGCTTTACATATTTTATTTGATCCTCACAGGAACCCTGTAATGTAGATGGTATTATTATCCTCATTTTACAGAAGAGGAAACTGAGGTTGAGAGTGGTTAAGTGACTTACTCAGCTAGTAAGTGTCTGAGGAAGGATTTAAACTGAGGTCTTCCTGACTTCAAGTTAGGCACTCTATTCCCTATGCTACCTAGCTGCTATACTGGATGTGGAAATCCAAACAGACATAAGAAATGGTGGAAAATGATAGAATTTCTTTTTTTTAATTTAAATTTATTTATTAAAATGTTTTTTATTGATGCATTTGTTTTTATACCACAGTTTCCAAATATATCCCTTTTCCTCTACCCAGTGAGTCATACCTTTTAGTAAAAAATAAAAACAGAAGTAAACAAAAACAGAACAACAAAACTTACATATCAATGGACAGTTTAAGAATGTTTCACAACCATGCTCCCCTACCTCTGCAAGGAAAGGAGGAAGGTGCATTTTCTCATCTCTTAAGGAGAAGAATGTCTAGTGAGGGCTTGAAGCAAAACAAAAATGCACTGTCCACAGTGGAAAAGAGTGGCATGGCCCGCCAGCCCAGCCCTTGTGTGCTATGATCAGCAGTTTTCTTTCTTTATTGCTTTGCTTCATTTGCTCTGCCAGTTTTCCAGGAGTCCAACACAGCTCCCAATAAACTCTTTGGCGCCTCTTGCTAATGTTACCCAGAAATGATTAACATTGGCTGCAAGATGGAATTTTAGTGTCCATCTATGATTTAGGAGTCTGGAGACATAGTTCCCCATGATGACAGCAGAAAATAGGCTTTTGGCTGGATGTATAGGATGTATTTAAAAGTATGACATACTCCAGAAGTTAGTTACACAGGGCAGGTACTAAGTCTGTGATCTGATGCCTCTTTTGGATGGGCAGATGAGCAGAAGGTATCGAGAAATTCACTCTCAGTTGGCAAGAGTACAGAAAAAGTCCATGGATTTTTTTCTGAAGTTGAATGCCTTTTGTAACCCTCAAAAAGCATTGGATAGATAGCAATTCAATTCAACAAATCTTTCTTATGTGTATACCATGCATACTATCCTGTTCTTGGGACCTGGATTGTCACAAGACAGTTTCCAACATGTGGCCATCCAGTCCTGGCTCAGAGACTTCCAGGGAACTTTCTGAGTCAACCTCTTCCACTTGTGGACATTATGAATTATGAGGAAGTTTTCCTATTCATCAAGATGACATTTGTTTCTCTTCAATTTCCACTTTCCTAATTTTACCCTCTTGAGCTAAGCAGAAAAAGTCTAGCCCATCTTCCATGTGAGTCTTATAAATAACCAAGACTGGCTATCAGCTCCCCCTATATCTTGTTGTCCAGGCTGATGTTGCTTAATTCCTTCAACTCATCCTCAACTGGCATGATTTTGAGACCCTTTACTATCCTGGTTATCCTTTTCCATATCCTCGCCAGGAACATTGTAAAATGTGATGCGTAGAGCTGAACACACAGTCCTCCAAATGTGGTCTGATCAAGGAAAAATACAATGGGATTCTCACATCCTTAGCCCTATATATGGCTCCTATCTTACTGTAGCCTGAGAAGAAAATGGGAAGGGATGGGGCCAAGTAAAGTGGTATGGTTGGTACAGTGCTGGACTTGGAGTCAGAAAGACTTAAGTTTAAATCTTACCTCAGGTACCAGCTTTATGACCTGAGATAGTCACTGAGTCTCTCTCAGCCTCAGTTTCCTGATCTGTAAAATGGGTATAATAATAACACATACCTAATAAAATGTTTAACTGTCTTTTTTCTATTCTTGCTCTCCATCCCCCAGTTTAGTTACAGAATTAAGAGGAGTCAAATATTTCCTTCGGGGAGTTGTTTTTTAAGTGGGAATAATTTCTTTATTTTTGGCCAGAAGCAGGAAACACCCAATGAATGTCAATTCACCTCCACATAAATGTGCTTGTTCTTTTTCTGGACTTTGTACTCAGGGGAAGAAGGTAAATGTTTACAATTCAAGAGGAATTTTAACTTTTTCCTAACTCGGGTTTTTAATTTGCCTTGTGAAGGCATTTTTCACTCAACATTTAAGTTTACAACAGGTTCAGCAAATTCTCATTGCCTAATTTATTATCAAACATTATTCTTCAGCAAGGGCTCTTAATTTTTTTAGACCCCTCTGGCACTCAGTCAGGTGAAACCTATGGACTCCTTTCTCAGAATAATGTTTTTAAATGCAAAAAATAAATGTACACAATGTTATAGAAGGAATCAATTATATTGAAATACAATGATAAAAATATTTTTAAAAACAATCTATACACAGAATGCTTGGGGATCTGTGGACTTAAGGTTAAGAAGCTCTAGTCTACATAATGACTTAAGTGAGTGCTTCCCATTTTACCTTTTTTCTCAACTTTGTCCTTTGAAATCAGTTGAAAAGAAGCTTTGGGGAAAGAGTTATTTGCCTTCAATCTCCCTCTCTCTCTTGCCTAGTCACTTGTTCCCAAAGATAAGAAGCATATAAGAGGATTAGGGAAGGGGAGTTAGAGGGGGGTATTTGTCTTGCAGGGCAGCATATAAAGCAGGACTCTGGCAAAGAATAACTCTCAGAGGTAATTTAGCAAGAGGAAATGCAGGTTTGTTTAGGGAAATGTTTTGGAAGGAGGGGGGAAGATGAGAGAATTGTTCATAAGTAAGATAAGAGAAAAATATGGGATCACTGTGAGAAACATCTGGCATAGCACAGCTACAGTCATGACCCTCTAAGTCATCACACCTCTAACCTCATACTAGTCAAGGGAGATTCCATCTTTGTCCTCCTCAAGCCCCAATGAAGGAAAGATGTTCTGGGGTGGAGTGACAATTTCATTTCTCCACAATGGATGAATGAATGAAAAAGTTCCAGAGACTCTGTTAAACTTTGGAGATGCCAATACAAAAGCAAGATAGTCATTGTCCTAAAGGAAGTTACATTCTAATAGATGGATAATCTAAAGGAAAGGTGAAGAGTACATATAGAAAAATGGCCAATTAAGAAGAGGATGGATGAACGTCTTTCCTTCCTTATCCATTATAGATAAAAAACACATAGCCATAAAACACTGGTTTTCACCCACTAAAACTTGTGCATTAAACCAGACAAATACTCATCATATTGACCTTCAAACTCCTCTCCTGTCCTGGTCTAGGAAAGGGGAAAATGCCCAAAGAGACCAGGTGGAATATAGAACCAGAAAGGGCAGGAGGGCAAAAGTTCTCTTTTGTCAGAACTTTAACATCTGTGAGAGTTGTTAAAAGTATAGAAAAGACCCTTCATGGAGAAGCCTCATTGTACCAATGCCTGAGGTTCATGATAGCTATATTCTGTCCTCTTCTGAGTTTGAGCTATGGTTAGTCATTTTCCTTGAAGAAAAAAAAGGTAAAAATATATTTTTCTCCTCTGAGACAATTCTCTTCATAAAGGTCTTAGGATTGTCACCCTTGACTGAGTCTTATTGAGCAGCTGGAGGGCATTGAACCTGCCTTATTGCCACATTGAACCAGGAGCTTTCTCCCTCTACTCCCATATCCAGGAAAAACCAAGACAGATGACAGCCCTAAATTCTATGGGTAAAGGAATTTACTTGATCTTAGGAAATACCTATTTTATTTCTTCAGTTTCCATACCTAACAGAATAGTAGTCTGATATATATTTATAGACTCTGATATACATCTGATAGACTCAAAAATATTTGTGTATTTTTTTTTATTTTTTTCATAAGATAAATAAGAAACAACTCCATAGGGGGAAAAGTAGAGAAGAATGGTAGGGGACAGAAGCTGGTGGATAATGCAATAATCACAGTCATATTGGTTTCATTAGATAAGAGGAAAAAAATTTTAGGGACCTTGCTTTCTGAATGCCTTGAGCATTCTCATTCTGCAGTTTTTATTTCAGGGTACATCTGAACTACCTCTTTATGGCAGAGCACTTAACATTGCATACACCCTGCTCAGTATACTTTATACCATATAATTAAGGCTTTGTTTAGGTAAGTAATGTGTCTCTCTCTGACAGTCATTATGCCATATAAAATTCTGACATAAGCTGCATCTCAAGTATATTTATTTGCTCAGGGCACCCATTCTTTCCAGCAAATAATTCACTTTATTACCTTCCCATTTACTTTGCCCATAAATTCATCTCCCACTCTGACATTTTGCATACTTGGCTCCCACAGACAAATCTCTGAGACACAAATGGCCGAATGATCTAACATACCATTAATGCCTTCCATGATGTATGGTGTCAAGGACTGAGCACGGCAGCCTACCTTCTGAGTTCATTTGTCCAAGTATCATAATACCAAATTCCAAAAGTGTTTTTTCAGAATGTCAAATTGTACACAGTCTTTAAATCCTTTGAAGGAACTTCTTAAAAACATCTTCTTGAAACAAACAGAGATGAACACGTGTTCCTCTTACATGGTTATTCTATCAGAAACCCACAGAGCCTGGCCCTCAAAGACATTAGTCTAACCATAAAAGAACTCTCATGACAAGTTAAAAAAATACAAATAAAAATAGAAACCACCATACAAGCAATGGCTAATCTGATGCTAGTGCAAGTCTGGCCTTCTTTATGCTGTTGAAGGTGTTCAGAGCAATGAGGACCATTTCCATCTATAGGAATTTATATAGTTAGTCAACAAACATTTATCAAGTGCCTACTATGTGCCAAACAGGGTCAAAGGATCATAACATTATAGATCTAGAGCTGGGAAGAACCACAGAACTTGTCTGGTTCAAGCCCTCATTGTACAGAGGAGGAAACTGAGGCCTCCATCTACAAAGTGTTTTCTTCACAATGATACTATGGGGGAGGAAGTATAAGTGTGATCATCATGAAATTGCAGATGGGGAAGATATTTCTCCAAGGTTAAGTGAATTGTCCAGGGTCATATAGCTAATCTGAGGCTGAGTTTTAATCTTTCCTGACTCTAGTGTTCACATACTTTCCACTATGCCTCACTACACAGGAAAGGGCTGGAGAGGAAAAAAATGGTGGGATATAAATATACTTTGAGAACCCTTCTTTAAGAGAACTTTTCCTTCTAACTTGCTATACATTACTCCACTTCATATATGCTAAGACCCAGTCAATGAGTCTTTTTGTTTGCGGCTCCTCACACACAACATTCTATCTCTCATCTTCCTACATTGTATAGGTGTCCTCATGCATGCAGTAGTCTTCCTCCTTACTTATTAGAATCTTTCTTCAAAGCTCCACTCAAATGTTTGCTTCTACCACGAAGACTTCATTGACTCTTCCCCCTACCACACTACTGGTGCATCATCCCCTTCCCCCAAATTACCTTGTACATAATTACTTTGTATGTATTTGCATATACCTGGGATCAAAAGATCATAGATTTGGAGTTATAAGGGACCGAAGAGGCCATCTAGTTCAACACAACTCCCTTACTTGTGTATGTGTTATTTCCCTTGGTAGAATGTAAGCTCCTTGAGGACAGGGGTTATTTCATTTTTGTATTTGTATCCCCAGTGTATTCCCACAGTGAATAGAACATAATAGTCACCAAATAAAACTTGTTTATTGACTTTAAAAAAAATTTAAAAAAGATTCAATTTACTTACCTATCATTTGGGGGAACACACCATTAGACAAGCCAACATGTATAAATACTCAAACCCCACCCCCTCTGTATTGTTTAGTGACACCTGATTTGCTTTTTCAGATTTTTTTTTTTGGCCTCATGAATATCAGCTCTCAAAGACAAATTGCCTGAGATCAAACTTTTGTAAACAGTTAGGAGAAGATGAGCAGCTCATAGTGAATACAAAGAAACGAGAAGAGTAAGATAAATTCTTAAGAAGTTGCAGTCTACTCTGGTCATGGCTTTGTACACCAGATGAAATCTGATTCAAGCAGGGCAAAATGGAACCGTTGCACCTGGGACCACCCGGTGACCTCTAACTTTTCTTCATTAGTCATGACTTATGCATGTTATTATCTAGGCTGTAGAAAATAGGGAATAGCAATAGCTATCGCCAATTAAATTTGGGAAGGATGAGATACTGGAGGAAGAAGGGTAGCACATGCCTGAGGTATGTGTATCGACTATTAAATGGCATTTCAAGAGCCTTCTGGCAGTGGAAATCAGTGTTGCTACCAAAATTTGTTTCTAAACCCAAGCAAGAATCTCTTCCAAATGATGTTTTCCCTTTCATTAAGCAATTCTGGTTCCAATAATATGATAGCGAACACATGTGTGTATGCATGTGTACATGTATATGTTATGAGTCTACATGTATATGTAGGTTTATGTTTATTACATGTACACATACACACATTTATCTATATGCATATATACACATATGTGTTATTGTCCAATTTATAAAGCACATTATATACTTAATCTTATTTGCATCTTAGAACAACCCATTTAGGCAGGCAGTGGCAATACAATTATCCCCATTTTACGTATGAAGAAACTGAGCCTCTCAGAAGTGAAGTGCCTTATTTAAAGTTACAGAACTTGTGAGCAGCAGGACTGAGAAGCAAACCCAATGTTTCTGACTCCAAGCCCAGGGCACATCTGATCACGCCATGCTGCTTCCATGAAAACAGAGGAGGCGGGCTCAAACTGACATTCAAGGTCAGAGAACAGTGAATTACTCCTACTGTTATTACTGATTATGTAAAGCCGCAGTTGAATCCATTGTTCCATATAGAGGTGACTTCTTACCTCCAATCTGACTGACTAAAAACTTGACTGCAGCCTGTAATTCAGTAGTTCATTTTTCACATGTTGGTAGGGCATGTCCTAACAACAGGGAAAAAACAACAAAAAAATCTATGCAACTTGATTTTAACTGCATAGGAAGGAATACCTAGGAAGTTTCTCATTTATGGCTTCAAAATAGTCTCTCTTTCAACTGTGACAAGCATTAAAGATGTTATAACATAGGAAGATGGAGGGGAAAGAATAATGATTAAATGAGAAAGAAAAAAAACACCAGTAATGATATATATGAATCAAACATCTTAATTTAAACAGTGAAATGAAAAAGTCTGAAGTCAATATCATATCATTATTATAATGATTTTATTTTTGTGTATAGTAGTATATCTACATACTCATGTGTATATGTAAACATACACATAAAATATTAGAATATTAATATAATAGAATATAATGTATCACATTATATAAACAATATAATGCATCATATTATATACAATATATTTTATCCTATTATTATGTATTATTACTATATAATATATTATGATAAATTAAAATTATAAATAATACAATATATTATAGATATATTACATAATGTATAAAACATAACAATGCATTATATAATATAATAATATATTACATATTATATAATCTATAATACAATGCAGTATTAAATTATATGTAATTTTTTTCTTCTCAAGGGCACCTCATTTTAGTTGGGTTTGGTGGCCCATATTTGAACTCATGCTTCACAGTGGAGAAAGGGCCAGCTAGGATTAAATCTCCCTTCCCCAAGAGATCTGCCTAATCCATAGCCTGTGTTATTCTATGGGACAAATACTCATATTATATTACAAAGGCTGGTAATCTGAACCTTAAAAGATCCACACAGAGGTTGCAAAATTAAAGGGGTTATTTTTTGATTTAAGGCTTCAGAAAAGGAATGAGTTTAAGTCTTTTGGAAGAAGATTGAGGAAGAGTGGTTATTGAGACAGGGATGATATTTCTGATAACATTTAATTTAATTTTATTGATGAAAGAGAGGCTTTAGAGTTCATCTAGTCCAACTCCCTTTTACAAAGGTGGAAACTGAGACCCAGAGGTTTTTACGTGACTTGCCCAAGGTCACAAAGCTGGTGGCAAGCTGAACCAAGAACTCAGCTTTTTCTGATGCCCAGTTTAGAGTAAGTTCCACTATACTATAGCTAAGAATGTCTGAAATTGGGGGTGGGAATAAGGGAATATTGTATTTGGAGTCAGAGGACTTGAATTGGAATAATGACTCTGTCCCTCAGCAAGGCACAAAAGCTTTTGAAATCTCATTTTCCTCTTCTATAAAATAAGGTGCTGTATTATCTGGTTTCTATATTCTTTTCTGGCTTTAAATCCATTGATCCTTTGTCTCTATGACTAAAAAGAACTTTGAAATGAAGCTTTTAATTTTCTTAGGAGGGAGTATGGTGTAGTGATCAGAATTCTGGCTCAGAGGACCTGGATTCAAATTCTCCCTTTGACGTAGCCTACCTGTGGGACCTGGGGCAAATCACTTCATTCCCCCAGCCTCCATTTCCTCACCTGTAAAATGAGGAGGTTGGATGAGAAGGCCTTTCCAGCTCTAGTAGGTGATCTTACACAAATGTATAAAAACCCAAAACTGACTGTGTCAACATTCAGGGATTTGTAGCCAGCAAGAAGAAATCCATATTTGCAGCGATAGAAAAAAGTGAAGCTGATAAGTAACAAGAGGCATCAACAACAGAGGGAAGAAACTACAGTTTTTAAAAACATGAAATGGGAAAAGAATAAGAAAGGTACAGGACAACCCCAAAGTGATCAGAGTGGAGTATGTGGCCTGGAATCTCAGCAAACCTTGAGGAAACCAAGGTTTGGGTTTCAGGGATGCAGAATTTTGTTGGTGATTCCTGTTTGATGGTAAGGTTTTGGCAATTACAAAGCATAAGACAGAAAGTAACAAAGAGGAATGATGGGAAAAAAGAAGCTTCACTGCTATCTAAAAGCTCAATGGAGGAAGAGGGATGGTAAATTTGACCGTCTAGGAGTGAATCTGAAATTGGTAGACTTTGGTCTATCTTTTCCACTTCAGCAAATTATATGAGCTTGGAGGCAGCATGATACAGTGAGGAGAGGGTCTGGAATGAGAAGATCTGGATTCAGATCCTGCCTCTGATGCTTATTGTCTGGATAACCTTAGGCAAGTTACTTACCCTCACTTGGCCTCAGTTTTCTAATCTATAAAATGAGGGGACTGGGACTAGATGGTCTGTGCGACCCTTCCTGCTTTAGATCCATGATCCTATGATCCCTTGGGCTTCCTCTTTTGATGAGGGATAAGAAGTGATAGGGATGACTCAGAACCATTATGGGTAGGGTTGTTGGTTGTTTTTCCCAAGGGCATGGGATTTTTGAGGGTGTTGACTGTACCCACTCCTGCAGGTAGAAACAACTGAGCTGGCACCTTCATGTCCTGATCCCTGTCTTGGCAGTTGCTTCCTCAGTCACAATCTTATGGTGTCTCCTGTTCTCTCTCTTCATGGGAAATTCCAAGGTCCAAGATCTCTCTCTCTTCAACTATATTTGGCTTAGAATGTTGATTCAAGGGTGTCTTTCATTCAGCTTGTTCCAGAAGTGTTTGCCCTGGGTGACAGAATTACTAGTTAAAACTCTGGTTAGATCAGTAGATCTCAGTGGTTCCTTCAAACTTTTGATATTCTATGATCTCTATCATTCCAGGGACTGAGGAAATCCTTCTTGACTCCACATTGGATTCCTTCCACTACCTGTTCTCTGATACTTGGTACTAGGGGATACAGCCTTCTATTCCCCAATTTAAAAAAGACTGAAAATGCAAATATCCTGGGAGAGAGTATACTTTATGTTTCTTTGGATGCGTGATCTCTCTAGCATGAGCATTCCTAAACAGCAGTGTGGATGCTAACCCATTCTTGCCTTTTCCTCCTGAGCAGATCTTGTTCATAGCTCTCCATCCATCTATGAGACCCAATATCTGCCTTAAATTCCCCTTAAGATGGAAATGGGTGAGATCAAACTTTGCTAAGGGAGAAGGGTAGAGAGAGTCCAGGGCTTCTGGGTACCAGATGAAGAGAGAAGCAGTATGAGGGAGAGGAAAGTGGAACATAAAGGAAGGGATATTGGTGATTCCCAGAGACAAACTTTGTCTACTGATTTGGTCTGGTCCATCCCTGGATCCAGTGGATAATGTTTTCTGTTTTGAATCTTCCCAGGTAACCCTCCATCATGAAATCAGTGCCTACATTTCAAAGAGAGCAGACTCTTCAGTCATTACAAATAAGTTCATTTATAAAAAAGAATATTAAAAAGCATCCTGTGTTCTCCATGTTACATTCTGAGCAGCTGCCTTTCTTGATGACCTCTCTCTAGTTCTTGATCTCCCCTCATGTACTCTATGTTCCAGCCAAAGTGGGCTGTCTGACATTCCGAGGACACATCCTGTGCTCTCTCACCTCTGTACCTTCACTCATGTTGTACTGGCTTCTGGGAATGTACTCCCCCTTTCCTTCATCTCCCCATATCAAAATTTAAAGTTCAAGTGTTCCTTTTGGAGTCTTCTTTGACCCTCCCAGCTGGAAATACTTCACCACCCTCTTTCCATCTGATATCCAAACAATTTGTACTTCTCGGTACTTAGTGTATTGCATTTCTCTTTATACATGTTTAATCTTCCCCACTAAATTGTCAGTCAATAAGAGTTTAAAAATTACTTATTATGTAGCAGTCACTGTGCTAAACCCTGGGGATCAAAAGAAAGCCCCACCATGACCACCAAAAAGACTCCCCCAGATCTTGCCTGCAAGGAGTTTCCAGTATAATGAAGGTGGCAACACACAAATAACTATATATAAACAAGGTAGATACCAGACAAATTGAGATTAGTTTCAGAAGAGGACGCTAAAATTAAGGAAGTCTGGGGAAGGCCAATAGGATTATAAATTCCTTGAGGTCGGAGGCTGTGTCTTGTTTATCTCTAGCACATTGTGAAGCTTGGTACAAACATAAATGCTTAATATATGCTTGTATATTGGTCCTATTAAATGTAACAAGTACCTTCCTAGTTTACAGCCTATCCATGTTTGGTGGTAATGAGAACAATGTCTCCCTATTCACCTCAGTAGTCAACCAGTCTTGACTCAGACCCAAAAAGAAGTCTGTCTACAACATGCCAGACCTTTGGTAACCTAGATTCTCCATGAAAACCTCCAATGAGGGGAAACACACTCACTTCCTTTTGAAGGAGCCCATTTCATTTAAAGCCTTTTAATTGATGGGTTTTCTTTACAGCAAATCTACGTTTCTCTCTTTGGAATTTATACCCATTACTCTTGGATCTGCCTTCAGAGGACAAACTGAACAAGATTAATCCCTCTTTCACCTACTAACTTCATGCTCTTAAACACACAATCATGTTTTCTCTGAGTCTTTTCTTCTCCAGCCTAAAGATTCTCAGTTCCCTCCACCTCATCTTATGAACTCTAGGCTCTTTATCATCCTGGCAGACTCCCTGTGAACAGCTTAGCAATGTCTTTCCTAAAATGTGATACCCAGAACCAGAGACTGTAATCTAAACGTAGTCTGACTGGACTTTACATGGTGAGACTCTGAGCTCCCTATTCTTGGAAAATATTAAGTCTCTTTTTCTGTAACCCAAGATCACTTTAACTTTTGGTGGATATATCACACTATTTTCTCATACTGAGCTGGTAGTTCATTAAAATTTTCAGATCTTACTCAAACTGCTGTATTTAATCGTGGCTCCCCCAACTTGTATGTGGGAGATGGATTTTAGCACAAGATTTTATTTTATTTATCTTTTAAAAAATATTTATTTTCAGAAATTTTTTTTATTACATTTTGAGTTCCATGTTATCTCCGTCCCTCCCTCCATCTGTCCTTTCCTCCCAACTCTTCATTAGAGGCCAACATTTGATAGAGATATATATGTAGAGCCATACAATATATACTTCCATGAATGATTCTTTCTCTGGAGGTGGCTAACAATTTCTTTCATAAGTCCTTCATAGTTGATTTGAATAATCATATTATTGATAATTGCATAGTCATTCACAGTTACTCTTTGAACAATATTGCTATTACTGTTAGTCTGCATTATTTCATTCAAATCTTCCTGTGCCTTTCTAAAACCAATTTGTTCATCATTTCTTATAGCACAGTAGTATGCCAGCACAATTATATATAACAACTCATTCAGCCGTTCCCCAATTGATGGGCATCCCTTCAATGCCTAATTCTTTGCCAACACAAAGAGATCTGCTATAAATATTTTAGAACAGATAGATTCTTTTCCTTTTCCCCTGATTACCTTGGGAAACAGATGTAATAGTGGCATTACTGGGTCAAAGGGTGTACATACAGTTTTCTAACTCTTTGGGTATAATTCCAAAATACTCTCCAAAATGGTTGGATCAGTTCAAAGTTCTACCCACAGCATATTAGTGTCTCAATTTTTCATATCTCCACCAACGTATGTCATTTTCTTCTTCTATCATTTTAGCCATTTTGGTAGGTGTGAGATGGTACTTCAGAGTTGTTTTAATCTACATTTCTGTAATCAATAGTGAGTTAGAGCATTTTCTAATATATAGCTATATGTAGCTTTGATTTCTCCCCAAACTGACTGTTCATATCCTTTGACCATTTATCAATTGGGGAATGACTCATATTCTTATAAATTTGACTCAGTTCTCTATATATTTGACATATGAGGTCTTTAACCGAGAAAGTGGCTATAAAATTTTTATCTCAATTTTCTGCTTTCCTTCTGATCTTAGCTACATTAGTTTTATTTGTACAAATCCCTTTTAATTTAATGTAAACAAAATTATACATTTTTCATCCCACAATGCTTTCTATCTCTTGTTTACTTCTAAATTCTTCTCATCCATAAATCTGATAGATAAAAGGTTCCATGCTCCTCTAATTTACTTATGATATCTCCTTTTATACCTAGGCATGTATCCATTTTCATGTTATCTTGGTAAATAGTATTAGATACTGGTCTATGCCTAGTTTCTGTCAGACTGCTTTCTTTTTTTGTCCCAGCAATTTTTAACAAAAAGTAAGTTCTTATCCCCAAAACTTAGATCTTTGGGTTTATCAAATATGAGGCTATTATAATAATTTATTAGTGTATATTAAGCACCTATTTTATTTCACTGATCTACCATTTAATTTCTTATGCAGTACCAGATAATTTTGCTTATTATTGCCTTATAGTACAGTTTAAGATCTGGTACTGCTAGATCTCCTTCCTTTACATTTTTTCCATTAATTCCTTTGATATTCTTAATATTTTATCCTTCCAAATGAATTATTTTGTTATTTTCTTCTAGCTCAATAAAATAATTTCTTGGTTGTTTTATTGGGATGGTTCTAAATAAATAGATTAGTTTAGGTAGAATAGTCATTTTTATTATATTAGCATGGTCCATCCATGAACAACTAACATTTCTTCAATTATTTATATCTGACTTTATTTGTATAAAAATGTTTTAAAATTATGTTCACATAGTTCCTGGGTTTGTCTTTGTAGGTATGCTCCCAGGTATTTTATTGTCTCTGGCTATGTTAAAAATGGAATATCTTTTGCTATATCTTCTTGCAGGGCTTTGTTGGTAATATATGCAAATACTGCTGATTTATGTGAATTTTTTTATATCTTGTTATTTTGCTAAAATTATTGTTTCAGCTAATCTTTTAGTTGAATCTCTAGGATTTTCCAAGTACACATCATATTATCTGCAAAAAGAGATAGTTTTATTTCTTCATTGCTTTTCTTTTGATTTCTTTTTCTTCTTTTAATGCTTTTGCTACCATTTCTAGTGCAATATTGAATAATAGAGGAGATAATGGACATTCTTATTTCACTCCTGATCTTATGGGAAGACTTCTAGCTTATATCTGTTACAGATAATGCTTATTGATGGTTTTAGGTAGGTGCTTTTTTATGATTTTAAGGAAAAAAATCCATTTTTATCTATGCTTTCAAGTGTTATTAATAGGAATTGGTGTTTTGTTAAAAGTTTTTTCTGTATCTGTTGATATAATCATATGATTTGTTATTGAAATAATAAATTATGTTAATAGTTTTCTTTATATTGAACCATCCCTGTATTCCTAGTATAAATCCCACTTGGTCACAACATATAGTCTTTGTGATATATTGCTATAGTCTCCTAGCTAGTATTTTATTTAGGATTTTTGCATCGATATTCATTAGTTAAATTGGTTTATAATTTTCTTTCTCTGTTTTTGGTCTACTTTAGGTATCAGCACAATATTTGTTTCATAAAAAGAGTTTGGCAGGATTCTCTCTTTGCTTTATTATTCCGAATAGTTTATTTATATTATTCCAAATAGCTTATTTAATATTGAAATTCTTTGCTATTCAGTCATTGTTTTTGTCATGTCCAACTCTTCAAGACTCCATTTGGGGTTTTCTTGGCAAAGATACTGAAGTGGTTTGCCATTTCCTTCTCCAACTCATTTTATAGATGAAGAAATTGAGGGAAACAGGTTAAGTGACTTGCCCAGGGTCACACAGATAGTAAATTTCTGAGGACAGATTTGAAGGTGAGTCTTCCTGATTCCAGACCTGGTATTCTATCCATTGTGCCACCTAGCTACCCTCAATATTGGGATTAGTTGATCTTTAAGTGTTTGGTAGAATTCACTTGTAAATCCATCTAGTCCTGATGCTATATTCTTAGGAATTTCATTTATGGCTTGTTCAATTTCTTTTTCTAAATTAGGTTTATTTAAATATTCTATTTCCTCTTCTGTTAATTTGGGCAGTTTATTGTTTTGTAATAATTCTTTCATTTCACTTAGATTTTTAAATTTATTGGCATATAATTGGGCAAAATAACTACTAATAATTGCTTTAACTTTATCTACATTGGTGGTGTATTCACCCTTTTCATTTTTGATACTAGTGATTTAGTTTTCTTCTCTCTTTTTAAAAGTCATATTAACCAATTATTTATTTTATTGTTCTCCCCCATAAGACAGTTCCTATTTTTTGCTAGTCAATTCAATGGTTTTCTTACATTCAATTTTATTAATTTTATCTTTAGTCTTAATTTAATTTTTATTTCCATCGACACACTATTTTGGCATTTAAGTGGGGTTTTTAAAAAAGGTATTTATCATTTATTTAATGTATTTTTCTTTATTAAATTCTATCTTATTTGATTCAACTCAATATTTTATCTTGTCACAATTGATTCTGACTCTCTAATTATCCCTTCCAGCTTTGTGCTGTCTGCATTTTTGACAAGCATAGTCATCTATGCTTTAACCAAGTCAGTGACCAAAATGTTAAATAGAACAGGGCCAAATACAGATCCCTTGGGTACTTCATTAAATATTTCTTAGCAAGTGGACATCCAACTAATAATGATTATTTTCAAAGTTGGCCATTCACCTATTTCCAAGTTCATCTAATTGTGTGATCATTTTGTTAACGTCATTCTGTCTTTTCCACAAGAGCAGTTGTGGAAAAGTTGATACTTTACTAAAATCTAGATAAATTAAACCTGCACTATTTCCATGACCTATCATTTTAGCAACTTTGTCAAGAAAGGAAATGAGGTTAATCTGGCATGACCTACTCTTAATTTTTATCTCAACTTTCTTACTAGTTAGTTCTCTTCTGTCTATGGATATTCTCGGTAAACTTCCTGGTACAGCTGTAGAAAAAGAATGGTAATATCCACAGGACCTTTTTAGGGATATATTGGATTACTAAATCTCCTTGACTTTTAGTCCACTAGTATTTAGACTTTCTGCCTTTAATCATATAAACCAATAAAATATATTGCTTTGTTTTCTAACTTTCTATGCCTGCCAAATGTTTATATCTTTGCAGTCTAGGATCAAATATTGTTCCCTCTTCCAATATCTACAAAAAATAGACTGACAAAGGAAATAATATGTAATGTGTTTTGAAAACCTTAAAGTGCTCTCTTTGTCAGTGTGTCTCTACTGCTTTCTCTCTACATATATTGTGTATATGCTGGATATTTTTATTGCTTGTTTATGTATAAATTTATTGTTTAATTTAAAATTGTATATAATTATAACTTTATTAATATATTTATAGAATTATACTTTATGATAAATTTTACTTATATATTTATCATCTATAAGTACTGGCTATTTTTATTACTGTGATTATGTGATTATGATTAAATTTAGCATTAAAAAATTAAACTATAATTGTCTTCCAGTTTATAATCCTAAAATGATAGTCCCTGAGAGTAGATTTGCAATAACCCATGATCAATTGCTTATATTTTAAAGTCTTTTAAATTTCATTTTTAGTAGAATTCCTTAACCCCCAGCAAGTACCTTACCCAATATTATCTTGTATTGTTTTTTTAAATATTCATATATATGTATGTGCATATTGTATATATATGTACACACATATTTACTTGTTATTTCCCTTAAGAGAATGTAAGCTACTTGAGGGCAAGGGCGATTTCATTTTTGTCTTTGACTTTCCAGTATCTACCAAAGTCCCAGGCACATAGGAATCACTTAATAAAAGCCTTTTGATTAATTTATGAAGTTATAATCATCAAGACTTAGCAACTGACTGGATAGGTGAATTGAGGGAGAGTGAGAAATCTGAGGCCGTGAATTTCATAACTGGAAGGTGCACTTGCCTAAAATAGAAAGGCAGGGGTGACTTTGGTTGGAAAAATAATAAATTCAGTTTTTTAACATCTTGTGTTTGAGTTACCTACAGGAGATTTAGTTTAAAATGTCCAAGAGGTAATGGAGGTAATTGGTAACTCAAACTCAGTGGAGGGCAGTGACAGCATTAGAGTGATTCTCCAACATAATGACCTTTGAATTGAATTTTTCTTTAAATTTTCATGTTACTAGTAACTTTACTATTAGTTTATGTCAGAATCTTCTGATTCTTTTTCTCTACAGAATATTACTCTATTCATAATTAACAAGTTGGAGGAGAGAATGGACTGGTTAAAAGGGAAAGGAAAGTACAATCCAATTGGTGGTTGTATGACACTGAAGAGATACCCAAAGTCTTTGTGAAAAGACTCCAATAACTGATGACTTTGGGGAGGAAGAGAATTAGCATGAATAAAGATATGGCTGAGGGACAACATGCACCTGGAGTCAGGAAGATGCACATTTATGCCTCTGACATATACTGGTTTGTAACTGTGTGCAAGTCACTCTCAGTGCTCTAGACAACTTTCTGACTATAACTTAAAGGGAAGCTGCTGATCTTCATTGGTAAAGGAAGGTTTTCATGAGAAGTCTCATATGTTAATGAATTTGCAGGTCCAGTTCAAAAACCAAACCAAACCAAATTGGGCATGCCCACTTGATAGCAAAGGAAATCAAATAGCAATAAAATTTAAGACTACATCACAGAATCACTTAAGTACTGACTCCACTTTGAGTTTTGAAACCAATCTGGAATCATGAAATAAAGAAGGATATTTATATAAAGAGTTGACATGGGAGAAAATCAGTTCTGTAGAGAATCTTCTGTTCTCCTATAAAATCTGAGACAGCAAAATTTTAGAATATGGAGCCATCTTTTTTTCCCTTTCTTTTAAAGTGTTGTTGTCCACTGGTGCTGGTAAGAATAGTTAAGGAGTGAATATGATTATTATTCCTTTTTCTTTGCCCAGATCCAGTTTCACTTGATATTCTTTGGTAATTTTACTGAGAGCCTTTAAGAGTACTCTTAATACTACTTAACTTCTTTTGCATAACTTTCATCACCATTGCAACTAGCCAAGCTACAGTACAGTCAGTGAGTCTGCATGCTGGAGCCTCCAACATGATGCCTACTTAAACACGATCACATATCAAAGACAAATTACCAAATGATGGTAAAGGATTTAATCTAAGGAGAGTCTGTAGCAATAAAATCGCAACAAAGATGTTATTAAGCCAGATTATTAACTTGCTGCTTGAGGGATTCTTTGGCTGCTGTCTTCTTAGATTTCACAAGTTCATCCCACAGTTCTGCCAGATCATGTATAATGTTGATCATTGAGTTTTTTGCCCTGCAATTGTTCTCATATGCTGGATGACCCCTGGTAGTTAAATGACCACTGGCAAGTTTTGTCTACTCTGCTCAGTGGGAAACAATTTAGACTCCTTAGATTTCCTAAATATCCTGTGTCTTTACAGAATAGTCCATTTGTTCTCTAGAATGCTGAGTTGTTTCCTTCTAAAACAAAATTTAGTTTAAAATGACTTTCTCTTGGTTTTGTCTGATCGCATTTGACCTTGAAGAGCCTATTGGGACAGATTTATAACAACTGCAGAATAAATTTGGCATTGGCATCAAGGAATTTGACAACCACACATGTAGACATTATTATTTTGATTTAATGTCCATTTAAAAAATTCCTTCCTATTTGTACTCATCACAGATATTTTGTAATTTGTCCTTGAGGGGGGAACAGGACTTTGATAATGGGTAATGAAAAGTTTAGGATTAAATTGTTATTTTTAAGGTGTGTAAGTGGATGAATTTTCCAGAAGAGTTGCTTCATTAATAACCCATGAGGATCAAGAAAAACCAACAGAATGAATGGTTCCTGAAATTTAACATTTCTCTTCTATTCATGTGTAGTTGTGATGGTCACGTCTCTGTTCTTTTATTTCTGCCCTTGTGGTGGGTAGAAAATGAAAGAATGAGGAGAAAAGACCTGAAAAGAAAATCTAGGGAAGATAAAACAAAAAGGTCAGATGAAGGAAGGAATATGGGAGAGTATATCCTTATTTTCTTATCCCTATAATAAAATCAAAACTGCCGTAGCTGCTAAAAAGTATTTGTTATTTCATTTTTCCTATGGTTCCATTCACCATTCCTATAATTTCCTATATCAAACTACCATTCCCTGGTCACCACTTCCCTTTATATCTCTCCTTATTAGAATATGAGTTTGAGATTAGAGGCTGTTTTCACTTTTTCTTTGTATACCCAGCACTTAGCACTGTGGCAGAAAGTAAGCACTTAATAAAGGCTTTTTCATTCATTCACTCATTTGTTCATTCATTCATTTATAAAAGTTGACTCTTACAGAATTTATAAAGAGACGTAGTGTGGGTTTTTTGCTTTCCATATCTTAGCCCTACTAAAGGGCTCAGGGCATTTTCTATGGCTGGGAACTTTGGAGTGTAGTTGATATGTAATTCCTTTCAGTCTTAATCAAATGGAATGAAGATTTATTAGGTTACAGCTACTATGTAGAAAGGTGATTATGGATCTCAATCAACAAACATTTATTAAACATCTAAAGTGCCAAGCCAGATATAATACTGGGACTTGAGAATACAAGGACAAAATGGAATAGTCACTGACCTCTAATAGATTATTTTTTTAATGCTTTATTAACTTCTGATTTACATCATCTGTTTCTGCCAGATTTTGAGTTACAAATTTTCTCCCCATTTCTCCCCCATACACCGCCCCAAAATAGCAGTCCCACAAGATATCCCCTCCTCCAATCTGTTCTCTCCCACATTTTCCTCCATACCCCTTTCCACTTTTCCAGTGGATCTCTATGCCTCAGTGCCTGCACATCCCATTTCCCAATTACATGTAAGATGGTATTAATAATAGTATGCACACACACACACGTATATACATATTTGAATATTTGATTTCAAAACTTTCAATTCCAGATTCATTCCCCTCCTTCCCCGTCACCCACCCCTACTGGGAAGATATGCAGTTCAGTATAGGTTGCACATGTGTGGCTAATGCAAAACAATAACATAGTAGATACATTGTAAAAGACTGACTACATTTCCCTCCCTCCCATCCCACCTCCTCCTTGCTCTACTCTCCACTTTGATCCCATCTAGTTTCAAAAGTGGGTGCTTCCAACCTCCCTCCCCCCCCAGCCTACCCTCCCTTCTATCATCCCCCCTCTCATCCCCTTCCCCCCCTATTCTCCTGGAGGGTGAGATACCCTATTTAGTGTATATTTCACTCCCTCCTCAAATTCAATGGGAATAAGGTTGACCCATTCCCTTTTGCCTTCCTATTCTTCCCCTCCATTGTAACCATTTTCCCTTGCCTCTTCTGTATGAGATAGTTTACCCCAATCTGTCTCTCCCCATCTCCTCTCATTATATTCCTCTCACCTCTTAATTTCACCTTTTAAGTACCATTCCTTCCTATTAAATTGGTCCTGTGCCCTCTATCTATGTATACCTGTAAACATACACACACATTCACATATGTATTCATAAGCCCATATAACCTCATATATAGACAAATATATATATTTCTAATCCCTTCAACTACTGAGGGTGGAAGCCGGAGCTTCGGGAAGGTGGTGCTTCTACCTAATAGACTACTTTAATATGTAGAATGAATATATATTTCATTTAATTCAGGTCAGATGAGTCTCAGGAATTATTTGGTTTTGAATATCTTTGTCTAGTCATATAGATTTAGTGTATGCTTTATCTGGGTCCTTTCACACTCATGGAGATGGAAGATGTCATCAGGTCTTCTCATTCCTATACTTTTTCTCTTCCTGGTTTTCTTGTTCCCTAACTCCTAGGAAATGAACAAATATCTTTTTTTTTGTCTTCAATTTTTGCCTGGCATAAGGACACAGCATCCAAGAGCAACACCAGTTTAGAATGTAACTCATTTACAAAATCTTATTTATAGAGGATGATAGGATATTAGAAAAGTGAAAAGTGATAAATGGAAACATGAATCTGCAAAAAGCATGAGACCCAGTTAAGTCAGTTCATCCCAATAACATTTAAAGATGAAATAGAAAGGATATCAAACAGATTAGGGATGGATCTGTTTTATTAGCATTTCTATAACAAACTTTCTTCACCAATGTTAACAGTAGAACTACCACTACTTTTGGATTCTAACATCTTCATTAATGTGCTATATGAGGAAATGAAAATGATGCTAGAGATGAAGATGAGGAGATAAAATAAAATTATATAAAAAAGTCTGAGATGGAGACAAAACAGTTTTGAAAGCATTGAGGAATCAATTCTCAAGACATCTAAAAGGGAGAAGATATGATACAACTGGGGGAGAAATCATAGATACAGTGGTGTGACATCTTAACACATGGACGAGGTTTATGCACATAAGGCAAAAATTGTATGTAGTCAAAATTATCCTTGAAAATGCCTTAAATTGACCATGAAGTACAGTACAGCATCTTGATATAACTATCACTAGAAAAGGGTGAGGGTTTCTTTTAAAGAATCCCATATGTATAAGAGAACAGAGGGATCTACAATGGTTGCTATAATTAAAGGCAAACTTCATTTTTTTCTCCACTCAGGTAAATGTTTCTCAGGAAAGAGGTGGGAACCAGCAAGTTCTACTGAAATAGAATATAAAGACCGGTAGGAAAAATGATTAAGAAAAAGAAAAAAAAAAAGGAAGAAAGAACACAAAGAAATCAAAGGGATCAGATCAGGGACATTTTAATTGACCATAGATGCTAGAAAGACCAATTAAAACTTTTCCTCTCATTAGCTCTACCTGTAATCAAGCGATCAACAAGTATTTATTAAGCACCTACTGTGTGTGAAGTACCATAACTGTATCTGGTGAAGCAGAGATTCTAGAATCATGCATATCAGAGCCATGAGATGTGCATACTATGAGGCACATGGGAACTGAAACTGATTGAAGGAATAGCAGATGCATGCCCCCATCTCACATTTGCTCCAGGGGATATGCTCATTCAAGGGGATGCTGGATGGAATTGCCTGAGCCGATCTAATGATCGACTTAGGAAATGGAAAAAGATGAAGAACTCCTACTGTCTATACAACTGTATAGAGAGTCCATTGACTTAGTCCAATGGTGAATAGATCTTGGGTGTCCAATTCAGATCAATGATTATCTGTGTTTAGAATTGAGTAGGAAGAAAACCATGGGATGGATTTCTTATTGCCAGTATTTCCAGTGATCTCAAACTTCTCCCTGAAACAAAAGCTCATCTTCTCATGCTCTATAGCTGTGAGTTACAGTCTTTGAAAAGAAAATCAATAATAATGATAACTTCATGACTTTGAGCCAGTCACTTCACCTCAGTTTCTTTATCTGTAAAATGAGGGAGTTGGACTTGATGCCCTCAAAGGCATCCTTCAGCTCTAAACCTGTGATCTATAGCCAATTTACATGAACAAATATTTATTCAATACCCATTTTCTAGGTGTTGAGACACTTTGGAAAATAATAATTATCTTCATACAGTTTGAGTCCCCATATCAGAAAAGACAGAATCCTCTAAAGTAGGTATTCTTAATCTTTTTTTATGAGTCAAAAGACCCCTTTAGCAGTCTGGTTAAATCTATGGACCCCTTTTCAGAATAACTTTTAAAAAATAAAATATATAAGATTACAAAGGAAATAAATTATATTAAAATATGCCTACATAATCTCTCTCTTTCTCTCTCTCTTTCTTTCTTTTTTTCTTTCTTTCTTCCTTTCCTTCTTTCCTTTTTTTTCTTTCTTTCTTTCTTTCTTTCTTTCTTTCTTTCTTTCTTTCTTTCTTTCTTTCTTTCTTTCTTTCTTTCTTTCTTTCTTTCTTTCTTTCTTTTTCTTCC
>NW_027186304.1:101731575-101780004 GCF_028583685.1 Petaurus breviceps papuanus
CTTCCTTCCTTCCTTCCTTCCTTCCTTCCTTCCTTCCTTTCTTTCTTTCTTTCTTTCTTTCTTTCTTTCTTTCTTTCTTTCTTTCTTTCTTTCTTTCTTTCTTTCTTTCTTTCTTTCTTTCTTTCTTTCTTTCTCTTTTTCTCTCTCTCATTCATGGATTCCATGCTAAAAACCCCTGTTCTAAAGTAAATATCAGGTCTAGATAGAATGGCTACTAACAAACCAGTCAGGAAACTATATCTTAAAAAGAAAAAGTTGTGATTAGGAACACTTACTAAAGAAAGAAGAAAATAATCTCCCATAGACTTCAAGGATTAGGGTCTCATCTCTAACTGTATAGTAGGGGAAATTTGGGCAACAAACCCTGGAAAGATGAATAGTTCTAGGTATCAGGATATTGCAAAGTATCTAGTGTATCTAGACCAAAGTAGACCAGCTTTGCCCATATATTGTTTTAAGGCAACCCCAGTGTCACTACTTCTTTTTTAACCTGAATGTCTGATGAACATATCAGGATTCTTGGGCTCCTGGGCTCTTCCATTGTAGTGTCTCTCTACCTCCAGTTTTTTCCTCCAGTTCCTCAAATTATTTCTATTCATCAAGAGATATGAATATAGTAACTACACAAAGTTGTTGTAGTTTGTCCTTCATTCTCAAAAAGGACCAATGACATCAGGAAGATGATGTCTTGACTTGCAAGTGAGTTGGATTTAAGTGAGACAGGGCTGGGCAAAGCCACAAGGCTCACTCTTTCCTCCAGAATCATCTGAGTCCAGTGGCAAGACATAGATCAGGACGACTGGAAATTACTCCACATGCAGTGAGAGACCTTTGACTTTTTAAGCTCTTGATGTAATTACTTGATCATCCTCATGATGTAATTATTCTGCAACTACTCACATGGTCTAATTGGAAATAGAGTTCTGGGAATTTCTTCCAATGAGCACTGTTCTCTGGACCTGTGATAGTAATGGCAATTAAAGATTCCCCTGTATTGGCTTGGTTTTCAAATTGATTGTGTTAAAACCCGGAGCTTGTTAATCCCACCTGTGGGATGGACTTGTTGATGTGAAAAGAAAGTCCTGAACTGGGAGGAGCTGGTGACGTAGATTTGGAGAGACACAAGAGAGAAGCAGAAGAACTTTTTGGAAGCAGCACCTCGTGGAGGCAGAGAGAGACTGAGAAGGATTGCTGGGGGCCACTTTGAATCGCCCTGGACTTTTGAGACCTGTCCCCGGAGCTGCCAAGGACTGAGGAGACATGGCTGTTTTGCTGGTACTTTGTCTGTTTTGATGTTATTTTGCCAGATTTGTCCACTGGTGAAAGACAGTCCTTTTCTTGAAGAAGTCCTGGAACCTGGCTGTTGGCTAAGAGCTCCTGAGACTGTCCTGCAGACAGAGAGTGAATACTGTCCACTGGTGAAGGACAGTGCTGTTGTTGCAGGGGTCTGGAGACTGTCCTGCAGACAGAGAGTGAATACTGTCCACTGGTGAAGGACAGTGCAGGGGTCTGGAGACTGTCCTGCAGACAGAGAGTGAATACTGTCCACTGGTGAAGGACAGTGCTGTTGTTGCAGGGGTCTGGAGACTGTCCTGCACACAGAGTGAATACCGTCCACTGGTGAAGGACAGTGCTGTTGTTGCAGGGGTCTGGGAACCTTTCTGTTGGTTCAGAAGCCCTGAAGAAGGATTTTCTTGTTGTATGTTTACAGAAATCCTGGGAGAGGGTTTTGCTAATGTTTTCAGGGGTTCTAGGACTGTTCTACAGACAGAGGATGAATTAATGAAGAGACTGGCAATGTATCTTGTGGCCTTGCTAAGCCTTGTCTCCCCAGGAACTAAGATTGCTGAGAACTTGACTCATGTCAAGATGAAGAAAAGACCTCCATTTGGGTATTAAGTGCTGTGCTTAAACTTGATGTAACTCTGGGGTAGATTCAATTGTGATCCAGGGGTGGGGAACTTTTGACCTTTTTGTGTTCTATGGTTGAACAAATGAATGTACTTTACTTAGATTGGAAACTAATCTCCATTTGAGAAGAGAGGCTTTGTGGTGGACTAAATGAAGGTACAGCCTAGGGGTGGAGTAGTATTTAGAACAGGGACTTTGTAATTGATTGAATGAGTGGAAGGTCCTGGGGTGGGGTAGTACTTGGAGATTATTTAATCACACTTAGTAAATGCTGTATTTTGAATGTTGTCATGTTTTGACCTTCTCTGTTCTTGGTTTGTCACTGAATAAAATGGAGAGCACCTATGCTGGTATTTTGAACCTTGGGAAGTTGCCTTTCCTTGGCATCACATTACAGGACCCTAAACATCAAGAAACAAAAAGTACTGGGAACTTTTTCTTGTCTATTCCTACTAATGTTGCTGCTTCCTTCCTTTTTCCCTTCTTTCTTTCCTTCCTTCTTTCATCCTTCCCTTCTCCCCTTCCTCCCTTTCTCCATTCCTCCTTCTTCCTTTCCTCTCTGAACATAGGGAATCATTCATTTACATGTGGGTACTCTGCTCAAAGGAATATAAATTTCTTGAAATAGAGCCCTATTAAACTAGGCTTTAATGAAGCCGTTTCAGATTCAAGTGGAGCTATTTGACTATGCCTTAAACCCAAATCACTCTGGATCTGACTGATTGGCCAATAATGGGCTCCAACCCAAGCCTTAGTTTGTCATTATTTGGGTTTGTTGGCTCAGACTGAGTATAAATAGCAATTTTTTCTGTTCTGGCCAGAAAATCTGAGGGTCTTCCCCTCCCAGGTTGATTTTTTTTTTTTAATAGGTATAGGAAGCCATTTTTTGTTTCATTTCTTACCTAATCTTAATCAATGAGTGTTGCCTCAGACAAACTGAGACCTGGGAAAGACCTTAGCTTAAAAAGTCAAAGGTCTTCCACTGCATCTGAGGTAATCTCCAGTCATCATCTCCAGTTGTCCTGATCTGTGCCTCGCCACTGGACGCAGATGACCCTGGAGGAAAGAGTGAGCCTTGTGATTTTGCACAGCCCTGCCTCACTTAAATCCAATTCATTTGCAAGTCAAGCCATCATGTTCCTGATGTCATTGATACTCTGAGAATGAAGGACAAACAACAAAGACAACAACTTTGTATACTTACTATATTCACATCTATTGATAAATAGAAATAATTTATTATCCTGGGCTCTTGGAGAAATGTCAGATCCCCAATTGAGATATAGAGACAAGATTAAGATACAGGTGTCCAAATGGGGGCATTGTGAAGGGGCAGTTAGCAAACCAGAGAAGTGGAAGTTGAAAGAATTTTGTGGGAGCCTGAGTATTAGAACAGCCATGCCGTCTGGCAAGTGAGAGGAATTAGACTTGATCCAGGAACTCGAGGACCAAACAGAATTACTTTTTTCAGTAGCCAAAGGGGCTCAGGGAAAGTTTAGTCTGTATCCTGTTTAGAAATCAGGTAGTAGTAGGAAAGGAACACAGATTTCTCAGACAGAGATGGAGAGGAGGATCTAGGTCAGGATAGGCTAGGAGTCTTAGTTAACTGGAAAGAAGGATCCAAATGCAAGAGATTGATTAAATCAAATTAACAAACATTTATTAAGCACTTAGGAGGGGCCAGGTCATGTGTTATGGATACAAAGAAAGATGCAAACCTGGTACCTGACTTCAAGAAATGACATTCTATTGAGGGGACGGGGCAGTGAGGAGAGCATACACCCCCCAAAAAAGGATACACAAGAAAGATCTTTCCTAAGTTGATAACGGCTGGACTTTGTATTTGTTTTACGTTTAGTATCTGTATTTGCATGTCTGTATGCCATTCATAGCCTTATAAATCCTTACCCTGGAAGAAAAGGAAATTTATTGGTACAGTGGATAGAGTGCTGGGCCTGGAGCTAGAAAGAACTGAATTCAAATACAGCCTCAGACACTCACTGACCCTGACTCATATGACCCTGGGAAAATCACTTAACCCTTTTTGCCTCAGTTTCCTCATTTATTAAATGAGGTGGGAAAGGAAATGGCAAACTACTTCAGCATCTTTACCAAGAAAACCCCCAAATGGGGTCATGAAGAGTCTGACATTTCTGGAACAACTCAATAAGAAGACTGATCTGAGTATACCAGAAAGTCCTCCTCATATAGTGGAAAGATCATGGGATTGATAGAATATCTACATTCACATTCTGCCTCTTTCACTTGCTGACTACAGCCTGTGAAAATCACTTATCCTTTCTGTAACTCATTTTCCTTATCTTTGAAGTTAAAGAATTATATCTGATAATTTTATGTTCTTTTCCAATTCTTAAGCCTATGCTCTTCTGTCAATAACATAACCAGGGAATCAAGAACCAAGTGGATGTTATTCATGAGGTTAAATCTATGGGAAGGGGCTCTGAGACTTAGGTTATGATGAGCCAGAAGTCAAGAAGCTCCATGTTTTACCCCAGCAACCCCTACAAAGACTGGCAGAAAAACCATTCTCTTCCTCCTGGAATGATGCTGTTAACATAGCTGCTGGATAGCTTATGTAACACATAATAAAAGGATAAAAATTAAATATGTTCAATTAGATGAGAACTTGAAATGTATCTGTGTTAAAAGGGTCTTTGAAATATTTACTGCTGACTTTGAAAAGTTTTTGCATTCTCTTGTCTTTGGAAAAAAAAATAAATGAAACCACTTAAGCTTCCTTCCTATCTGACACAATTTCTATTTCCACCCCTGTCATATTAAAGGGATTAGCACTCTCAAATGCCCATACTATGAAGCTTCCAAGGGAGTATGCTTGTCCTCTCAGATTTATAACTCCCCAAAGTAGGACTCCCTCATCTATTGCTTCATTTCTTTGGTATAAATATCATTGTCCTCTTTTGTAAAATGAGGGCATTGGATTAGATGATCTTAGGGTCTCTTCCAACTCTGAAATTTTGAGTTTAAAAGTAAGATGGCTATAGTAAGTGTATGAAATTGAGATGTATTGGGGTATGTAAAAATAATATATTTTATTTTGCCCTTTTCCACTTTCTTCTTCATTTTCCCCCTCAGCTTTAAAAATATATCTATCCATATATATATCCAAAATATATATGTCCATTGGGCACAGAGAAGTGAGTTTTGTTGGGAGGTTGACTCTCAAGAGAGAAATGTCCTTAAAGGTGAACATTGAAATACATGTAATTTTATTTAAATTTTCAATTAAATTACAGAACTCCTGGATAAGGAAATTCTCTCTATCAGTGCTGGTCTGCATGTTCTCTGCATTGTCTTAAAAAGTGACTTGTCCAGGCTTAGGACATACTTGTTTAGTATGTATCATAGGCAGGATTTAATAAATGTTATTATTGGTAATGATGATGAAGATGATGATGACACCCTTGACATTCTTCTATGTTAAAATAGTTACTTTGTTCAGACTTCTAGAAATAGGAAACTTTTTGAGAATGGTAGGGCAATGATTATGGAAAGACAAATCTCGACTCATGTCCTTAAGAACTAACTCACAAGTATTTAGCATGGTATTCTAGCAGAATGGAAGGGCACAGAAAACAGAAATGGGATAAAAGCTAAGTCCAGTCATGACCCCTATGCTCCAGCCCTATCAGCTGCCACTGTCATTCTAGGTTTTTAGAGACCCAATATATTTGGCACAAGGAAGGTCAGCTGCCAACCACCATGGAAAATCTGGGAATCCTTGCAGGATGTTCAGTATCTCTACCTAAGCTGGCAAAAGATGAGGGTGCATAGCAGGGGGGGAGTCAAAGGAACAAATGAATTGTGTGCTAGAATAGACCAATAGACAGCCTATCCACATACCTTCCCTGAGCAGCTGCCTATATTGGCTACTTCAGAGGAATGTGAAAATCCCCCATAATGCACCAGGTTAGTTGAGCCAAATATATTAAATTCTGCCAGAAGCCCTAGGGGAAACAAGCTTTCTCAGCTGGTGTTTAGCTTAGGGCCTGAGGCATGAGCACTGATGGTCATCATCTATTTTCTATCAGCTCTTTTGCCTTTACTGAAATAGGGCTAACATTTGTAAATCCTAAGATCAGCTTTAACTTCATTGAAAAGAATTGGGAATCTAGTCAGACATTTTCCAGTTACCTTATGTAAAAGTTGTTTTTCATGGTACATTTGCTCCCCTTTTCACAAAACACTTTTAGAAGTTTCTGGGCATTATTTGCAGAGGAATTTCTCAAACTGAATCCTCACTTCTCTTTCTTTGACCACCATTTATCTTCAGTTTCATCAATGACCTTTGAAAGTCCTGGATTAGGAGTCACATCAAAGAGGGGATCACGGAATGTCAGAAGAGGGTTGGATGTGGTAGACTGTGTCAATATTAGGCAAATATGTAGTAAGAGTCACTATCATTTTGCTCATTTAGAAAAGACTATATGGTTCTTTAAAGGTGATGATAAGAGTGGAAGCCAGCCAGATTTGGCTAGGTTACTATCATGGTCAAAAACACAAACTCAGATTCTGGGTCCCAAGAAGTTTGAGATAAAACATATACCAGAAGGAATGTTAGAAAATTGTGCCTCTATACTTGAAAATTCTTCCCTATATGTATTTCTGCCCACTGAAGACTTTGAGGCCATGCTGTAACACACAAAACTTGACTTTTCACAGAATAAATACCCCTGTACTAATGGAAAGGGATATTTTCTGGTATTTAAAGATTTTTATTTTTAAAAATTGAGGTTAAAAAGCGCTCCTCTTTGCATCTTGCTCCATTTTGGACCTGAGGTTGCTACCTAACTTGCCTACTCCTAGTCTTAGTTCTGGTCTAAAATCAGCCAGTCGATAAACATTGATTAAGTACTTATTATGTGTTAAGCTATTATTGTGCCAAACTCTGGGAATGAAACTTAAAAAAAAAAAGAAAAGACAGTCCCTGTTCTCGAGGAACTTCAAATTGAATGGGGAAAGACACAAAAGGAAGCTAAAAAGTGGAGGGGGTAGGTAGCTAGCACAGGTTCAGGATGGAGAAATCCAGAGCCAGGTAGGAAATGAGAACATGGTTGGCCTGGGAGCCTGGTTAAATGAGAATTCTGATTGTAGCTTTTCAACCTCTAATCAGAGAGCACACATTTCAAAATGAACCTTTTGACCTCTCTTAAATAAAAATTAAGTAGAGATCTATTCTTGAGATGGTTGTTGTCAGGCCCATACCTTCACACCCAATATCCCCAACAGTGAAGGAGCAACTTAGGCTGTAATTTACATTATGATTTTAATCATTTATTACATTTTGTACTATTAAAAACATGAACAGTCAGGATAAATATAGACTATACTTTTTTAAAAAATTAATTGTTTTTCAATTAACAAGCATTTACTTTTGCTCCCTCTCCATCTCTTGCCCCTAACTGAACTAAAAAAAAAGAAAAGAAGGAAGAAGAAATCCTTATAACAAATACACACAATCAAGCAAATCAAATGACTACGTTGACCAGCACATCGACTATTGTGCCAAATGTGTAACAAGGATTGGATCATGCTTGAGAGGGGACCTATGGCCCTAACTCTTGGATTTCCCCTGGAAACTTCTGGGGGCTCTGGGAAAACACAGGGATAAATTCTTGAGGACTAGAACTTTAAGATGATGAAACCATCTCCTTATTGGCCACTAAGCCAGAAATGATATTGCTTCAATGAATCTTTAAAAGGTCATTGGTCTGTCCTAAATCTTGCTTTTCTTCACATCTACAGATTAAGCCAAGACTATTCTAACTTATTCTTTTTTTTTTTAAGCAATTGGGGTTAAGTAACTTGCTCAAGGTTACACGGCCAGTTATTTCTGGGTGTGGTGCTGAGTGTCTGAGCCCGGGATTCGATCTCCAGGTCGTCCCAACACTGGAGCCGGTGCTCTTTCTCGCTGAGCCACCTGGCCGCCCCTAAGCAATTGGGGTTAAGTAACTTGCTCAAGGTTACACGGCCAGGTGTTTCTGGGTGTGGTGCTAGGTATCAGAGCTCGGATTCAATCCCAGGTCATCCCGACACTGGAGCCGGTGCTCTCGCTGAGCCACCTGGCCGTCCCTATTCTAACTTATTCTTGAAAGGGTAGGGGAGAGGGCTGGTGCTCTTCCCCTTTCCTGTGGAGAAATGCTGAACTCTGACCTCCTGATAGGTAAGGGGCTTAGATGATGAGACAGAGGACCCTGTGGTATATGAAGAGAACATGGAACTACAACATCCTGTTCCTGAGTGATGAAGAAAGAAATGGAAATCATGAGAGCAAAATATATGGCCTGTACAGCAAAAATAATGGGCAAAATAAAAAACTGGAATCAATTAATCAATAAACATTTATTACATACCTACTGTGTACCATGCACTGTGCTTTGGATCTGTTATGGCAAGTTTCACCAAAGAAACAAAAGAGATAACAATAGATTAGGGGTGAAAATCCACAGAACTGAAAGACAATCTAGAAGTGAAGGAAAAACCCAACAACATTGGGAGAAAATATGATTACTGTTTGTGATGAAAACCTCATCCAAAATTTAATCAAGAACATGGAGATCTCTTAGGACAAGAAAAGGAATTTATTCTCTTCCCCATGAGAAGAGGGCAGTCTTCTACATGACTGATCATGAGAAAGAGGCATGTTACAAAAGGCAGAACAAGAATTTATACCCTAATGCAGTCAAAATCACCTTCCCCCCATTAGCTGAGAGGTGGACACAAGTCTCAGTGTGAAAATCTTCCCTAAAGGCAAATAACAAGGAAATGGGGAATGGCCAATTCAAATGTAACTATTCTTATTTGGCAAACGGGAAAGTGAAGAAGGGAGGGATTAAGTCACCAGCAAGGTTGAAGGTCAAAAGACTCCTAAAAAGGTCTTGCTGCTGATTGACAGCAGTAATGGGGGGGAGGGGGAGAGGGAAGTTAATCCAAAACTGCCTAAGAAGTTTTCACTCCCCTAGACATTACTGTGCTAGAAAAACATATTGATATCAAAGACAGGATGCATAAAGACAACCTAAGGATTATAGTTTTCCCAGAAGAACACGACAAGACACCAAACCTTAACACTTTAATGTAGGAAATAATAGAAGAGAACTGCCAGGAACTTATGAATATGGAAAATTACATTCCATTTAAAAGAATTCACAGATCACTTCAAGAAAAAAAAGACTGCAAACTCCAAGACACATAGTGGTTAAATTGAACAATTCAATTAAAAAACAAGTTCTACAAGTGATCAGGGGAAAGACCTTCAAATACAAAGAAAAGGAAATTCAAATAATGCAAGACAATTCTGTACCCACCAGAAAATGGAGGAGGAAATAGAGTAATGTGTCCAGAAGAACAATGGAGTTCAGAATGCAGCCCAGGTGACATACCCTACAAATCTGAATTTAGCCATATGTGAAAAAAGATGGACATTTAATAGCGAGCATGTTTAAAACATTTTTAGAAAGAAAACCAGAGCTAAAGTGATTATTGACTTCTTGAACATTCGAAACAACAGAGATGCATAAGAAGTGAATAAATGAAGCTAGCAAGGACAGCAATGGAGGGACAGCAGAAAGACCTGTAAGAAACTTCTTTCTAAATGTTCAAAAGGTGATAAGAATGAAGGTGAAAGTTTGGTGGAAATAAGTGTGAAGAAATGGGCCTGGGGTCTACTGGACAGAACTTGTGACACCCTGCATACAAGTGAATCCATATTTTTGCTTGTTTTGTGGGACTTCATTAGAATATGGTAGGGTACATGAAAGAGAGGGAAGGAGAAGAGGGGATCAAAGAGGCATGTATATGTGGTGGAGTCAAATGAAGGGCTAGCAGGGAGGGAAAGGTGATCCCTGTGGTCTCAGAAAGAGAAGAGCCTGCAGGGAAGTGGGTGAAGAGGATAGGGAAAGATTGAAAAGGGATAGGAAAGGAAGGCTTATTTTGGAGGTGGGAGGGGGGTTTCACTGATGAACATTCTTCTGGGTAAAGAGAGATAGGTGGTAAAGGAAGAAAAGAACCTTATACTCCATGAAGCCTGGGGAATTTGGTGCTTGAAATGTTTATTTGTCCTGGGGTGGGGATACTTTGCCCCTGAGGCAATGAAAGAGCATGGTCTCAGGAGGGAGATTTCAAGGCAAATGTGGGGGAAAAGAAGGTCAGTAGCGGAGGGTACAGATTAGTGGTGGGCTGCATAATCCAGGATGTGGTTAGGGAGGGCCCCTTCCATGTGGCCATGTCTTCTCTGATACCTACAATAATTGTCATTGTTCTGAGAGTAAGGCCCAATGGAAAAGAATCCATGGGACAAATTCTACATGTCAGTGGCAGAAATTGCCTAGAGGTGAGAGCCTAGAACAAATACCTTAGAAGTCTTGATTGCATGAGAAACACAGAGAAAAGAGAGAGAGCAAATAATTATAGTGGTCACAAATCAGGGAATGGGGGTTTAGACAGAAGGAGAGAATGAATAATGAAGAGAGAAAAAAAATCCTTTTTGGAAACGGAAACAAAAATGAAATTTTAAAAACTAAAGAATAGGGAGGATAGGAAAGAAGAATCTACTTGACTGAGAGAAAGAAAGAAGGAGGAGGGGGAAGAGGGAATAATTATATAACCAGATAAAAACAGGAGAGAAAGAGGAATAATACACAAAACTCCAAATAATTCCTGGGGGCCTGTGAAAAATGTAGAGGAAAACATTCTTTGTATATAGAGGAAATCCTTTGGCTCGCCACAAGCAACCTAAGGTCTGCAAGTTGTGCGGTCCTGCTGCAAAGGGAAAAGAGTACCAAATGGAGGAGGGGATCAGGGATGAGGGGAAGAGAGCCAGTGGGAAGAGGGCCTCTTTAAAAAAAAGATATTAACGTAAAGTAACTGAAGGATCATAGTGCTATGATCAACAGAAGAGGGAAAAGATAATAATTTGAAAAAACCCCCCAATATCAGAGATAGATGGAAGAAAATATAAACCTGTTATAGCTTTAAATGTAAATGGATTAAACAATCCAATAAAATGAAAAAAAAGAATGATCAATTAAGGAAATGAAAGCTTACAATTTGTAGCTTACAAGAAATATATTTAAAAACTAAAAGCACACAAAATAAAACGGAGGGGATGGAAACATTTACTATGCATCAAGTGAATCAAAAAAGTAGGAATTGTAATCATGTAGATAGACAAAGTAAAAACAAATATTTAAAAATAAAAAGGGATAAACAAGAAAGATATGTTATGCTGAAAGGAACTATAGACAAAAACTCCAATATCAGATATAAACTTACATGCTCCAAATACCTTAGCATCCACATCCATAAGGGAAACATTATCTGAACTATAAGAAAACAGACAGTAACACAATGGTGACAGGAGACTTTGAATTCTTACTCTCAATTTTGAATAAATCAAACATAAAAATAAACAAAATGGAGAATATGGAACTGAACAAATTGCTGGATATATAAATTACTTATCATCACATAGAATTTTAATAAAAAGTGACCATGTACCCACCAGCCATTTACCAGAGAACCATCCAAGGGATGTCAGGCAAATCACCGGGTGATCTGTGGGGAAGAGATGATATACTTGGGAAAGGGTTCCCCAAAGGTATCTGTGTAGCTACTGTTATGTGTGTGCCAGTGCTGGTTAGGTTTTATCTGTTCTGAGAAGTCAATGCCCAGCTAAAAAGGTGGGTGTCTGAGAGTTTACATGGAAGAAAGAGCAGGCCATGTTTAGGAATGTTGGGGAATAAGAGTAGATGTGGATGTGCTGGAGACAAGTCCCACAACTGACTATGATAGGCTTTCATATGATAGGTAGGAGTTTTCTCAACAGATGCCAATGAAATTTTTATTGTTGTTACTGTTTTTGAAATGTACCACAAAGTCAGGCTGTGTCATTACCAGAATAGATATCTTACTTAAAAAATAATATATTATGTATAAGTGGCAGTGTGTAGTAGCATTGTGTCTGAAGAAGATATACTCCTATGAGAAAATGTATGAATTATAAGGAGGAGAGCACTAGGGTATGGTTTAATGCAGGAAGATACTATCCTTACATTGCAGTGGGAGTATAATGTAAGATAGCTTGCCAGAAGGGGAAAATGGATGATGGTTACATAAACAGATCACAAACCTGGCATGACATAGTAGTGATTGTTGTTGTTCATTCATTTTAGTAGTGTCCAACTCTTTGTGACCCAAGTTGGGATTTTCTTGGTAAAGATACAGAAGTGATTTACCATTTCCTTTTCCAGCTCATTTTATTTTTTGCTTTTTTTTTTTTTGAGGGAGGAAGGCAGGGCAATTGAAGTTAAGACAAGTGACTTGCCCAAGGTCACATGGCTAGTGTGTTAAGTGTCTAAGGCTGGATTTAAACTCAGGTCCTCCTGACTCTAGGACCAGTGCTCTGTTCACTGCACCACCTAGCAGCCCCTTCCAGCTCATTTTATAGATGAGGAACTGAGGCAAACAGGTTTAAGTGACTTGCCCAGGGTCATACAGCTAGTCTTTGTCTGAGGCCACATTTGGATTCAGGAAGATGTCTTCCTGACTTTAGGTCTAGCACTCTAGTGTACCAACTAGCGGCCCCATAGTAGTGATTAGGAACTTTAAATATTTGGATATCATCAGGAGCTTTCTTTTTGCTAAAAGTAGTACAATTGATTAATTTCTTGGCCATGATAATTTTAATTTTTAAAAGGATGTGGTAATGATGACGGGAACTAAAATTCTGTTCTGGATTTTGACCCAGAGGAAGGAACTGTTTGCTGATATAGAAATGAATGGAAGAAGTGACTATGCCATCTTAGATATGCAGGGGAAAAGCTGGGCATAGTCTGACACAGAGTTTAGAAAAAGGATAAGGAAAATCCTATGGCTTAAAGTTCTTTGGGAGAACTTTGGCTCATGAAGAATGGGATGTCCTCGAGAATCAGATCCTGATAACGAAAATAAAAAAAAATCTCCTGATGAAGAAAAAAAATAGATAACTCTCTAAAGGGACTGTTGGCTGGATCAACAAATTTAGATTTTGAAAGACATGTATGGAAAAAATGGAAGCAAAGATAGATACCTTAGCATGAACGCCAGAGAGTGGCACAGTTCTAAAAGAATTAAGAACAGGAACACTAAAGTCCAGAAACAGCTGACGCTTGTAATAAATGCTGAGGATGACAAAAAAAGACTCAGAGCTGAGCAGAGTTCTGGGTTGCTGCTACAGAGGTTGGCATGGGATGAGGGAGAGTTTGCATCCCTCTGAGAGTGGGCACACAACACCTGGGAACTGAACAATGGGAACTAAGGAGCAGAAAAGTTCACTGAACCTAATCTTGCTGATTGACAGGCCTCAGTAAAGGGTGGGGGGTAGTGGAAGGTCCCATGATGCCCTCAATAGGGAGGTGGCGCTACACATGCTTATTTGTGAATATGAAGAGGCTCTCTCCTATGGCATATAAGGCATTGCAAAGGAGAAGCAATTAGAGGATGTCATCAAAGAAATCTATCAATGTAAAAGAGAGTGAGTGATGGATAATCTATGCATTCTCATGATGTAAAGAGAAAGTGAGGAAGATCCTTGGCCCTTTGGGTGGATCCCATATATTGAATTTATAGGAATACATGGGAAAAGTATCACATGATGGTTTTGCATCAGTGGGTTGCAATCTGTATTATTAAAAGTAATGCCCACATTGATGAGATCACAGATTCATTTGAGGATACAAAGGAAAAAGTTCCTAACAATTAGAGCTGCCCAGAAGTATAGTTGGTTCCTTATCCCTGGGGAACTTTAAGTAGAGATGGGATAAATACTTATTAGGAATATTATAGAACAAGGATTCTTAACCAAGGGTTCATGAACTTGTTTTTAAAAATATTATAATTGTATTTAATTATAATTGGTTTCCTTTGTAATGTTACATGTACTATTTTATGCATTTGAAAACATTGGTAACTCCCAATTTAGTGACTGTTGCTTCTAGGATAAAACACAACCACTTTAAAGGTTTTTTAAAGGAAGTCCTACATAATCTGGTCCAAACTAGCCTTTCTAGCCTAAATTTCACATTGCCTCCCTTCACAGGTTCTATCTTCCAGCCAAACTGGGCAACCAACTGTTCCCTAAACTCAAAAGACTGTATGTCACCTTGAAGTATTTTCACAGGAAATATTCATGCATGGAAAACACTCCACAATCATTCTTGTGTCTCAGAATCCTTCTTTTCCTTTAAGTTTTGTCTCAGGTGCCACTTCTGTAAAATTTTTCCTGAACTGGTTGTTTTTTCTGATTCCACACTTTTCCTTCAAACACTTTATCTGAATCATTCGTTGGCTCCATCACAACCCACTTTGTGTAATATTTAATAATGTATAATTTGTATTGTCTTCTTCTCCCCCCATAATAATGAAAGCTCCTTGAGGGCCAGGATTTTTGTCGACCCAGCGTCTAGCAGAAATCTTGGAATGTATTAAGTGCTGAACAAATTCTTGTTACATTGAATTGAACCTAATAGAATATAAATTGAAAGATAGAATTCCAATCATAGAATATTCTATCTCTTGTTGACTTTGAAGAGCATTAGTTTAATATTTGTCTTGATTATGGTTAAAAGAATTCAGAAGAGGGGCGGCTAGGTGGCACAGTGAATAGAGTATTGGCCATGGGGTCAGAAGGACCTGAGTTCAAATCCAGCCTCAGGCACGTAACACTAGCCGTGTGATCTTGGGCAAGTTACTTAACCCCAACTGCCCTGCCTTTCCCCTCTAAAAAGCAAATAATAATAATAATAATAATTCAGAAGTATGTTGACTCCATTATTGGACAACATTTGTTTGTGAACTTTCAAAGCATGTGGTACAATTATTGCTCCAAAGGTTTCAGAAGTTAGCCACAACTTCATAGTGCCTCACAGGCCTTTAGAAGACACAAAAATAAAGGGCTCTGGCAGGCTTATTATGTTGACTAAAAATAAATTGGCCTGGATAAGACGTGCTCCCAAATTCTAAAACCATTATAAGCTATGTGCTCTGAACACTTAAAGCTACTATATGCAAAAGGGACAAAAGTAGGTCAGAAAGAATTATAACTTTTGATATCCTTTGTCCATTGAAATTGATCCAGAGTAGCCAGATAAAATGGATTTCTTTTCATTAAAAAAAATGAAAGTAGAGTTACATTCAGAGAATGGAATACAATGAGCTATCTGGATTTTCTTCTTTATTTCAGGAAAGTCATACTTTGGAGCTTCATCTCGCCATGCTATCAAAAGTTATGCCAGGCCAAAGCTCTGGAAGGTTATACAAAACCAGAATGACCTCAGATATGGTCCTGTGATAAGCTATGTCACATCTCAAAGGACCAGCTCAGCTAAATGCTGATTAGCCTATCACCGGAAGGTTGGTTGCTAGATTAATTAATTTTTCTGATCCCATCAACCCATGGAATACCCATAGCCAATTATCTTTTAATAATTGATTTTCTAGTGTAAGTTTATGAAAATATAAATCATACTCCTTCCCAATAAGTACATGACTCTAAACATTGTTTTTCATAATTTTGAGTTGTTAATGACTTCTTCCCCTAATTACCCTATATTTATTTTGAAATGATTTTTTTATATGCTTATATCTTTCCACATTGTCTCCTTTGGTAACACATAAACTACTTGAGAGTAGTGACTGTTTTCCATTTTTTTCCCCATTTTTTCTTCACAACCCCAGTACCTACCTCGGTGTTTAACACAGTGCCTAACCCCTCCTCAGTGCCTAAGAAGATACTTAATAAATGCTTAATAAATCATAGGATTGGGAAGCATCTTATTTAATATATAATGCCAATTCCCAGTAAAACAGCACTTAAATTATTCTAAAACATTAGTTGTGAGCAATATTATTATTGGTTGTTTATTATGTTGATGATTCTGTCCCTTTGCATGAGAAAATAAGACTACTGACACCCCATTAGCAGAACATGTGCTTTGAGTTATTACTCTAGCACTGATGGTGGATTCATATGGTCCATTCACACTTTCCCAATTCCGCTTTACAATCTACAATCAGTTCACACTAGGGAGATACCTAGACATAGTTAGGGATGCAAGAATAAAAGGAAGGTAACTGATCCATGGAGGGAATAATAATAACAGAATAAATAACCATCTGCATTTATATAGTACATGAAGGCTTGCAAAATACTTTGTAAATGTTGTCTCTTTTGATCCTCACCACAACCCTGAGAGGGAAGTGCTATTATTATTCCCATTCTATCAATCAATAAATTGAAATTAAGAATTGTTAAGAATCACTGATTCCCGGGGTGGCCAGGTGGCTCAGTGAGTAAGAGCACTGGCCCCAGAGTTGGGATGACCTGGGATTGAATTCGAGCTCTGATACTTAGCACCACACCCAGAAATAACTGGCCTTGTAACCTTGAGCAAGTTACTTAACCCTGATTGCTTAAAAAAAAAAAAGAACTAAGAATCACTGATTCCCCCCAAAGACCGAATTTCCTTTTTATCATGTCCTTGGGATACATTTCCCAACTTTTTTCCTTTTTATTAACCAAAAAGTAGATCAGTCAAGAAATCCCATGAGATGCCACCCTGTTTAATTCTTGTTTTTGTTTGCTAGGGTTTTACTACATCCACTCTGCTTCCCACAGCACAGCCTTTCCCCTCCTCTCACAAATTAAAAAAACCCAACACAACAAACTATACAGTTTATGGTAGAAGTTACATCTTAATTTCCCCTAAAGAAAATGTGAATGTAAATGTTAACACTATGTAGAATCAGTTGAATTCTCTATTCTTAAGTTAAATATGAAGGCCAAACTTGCTTCTCTGCTCCTTTTTCTTTTATTTCCTTTTAGTTTTTTTTCTTTTTTTTTCTTTTTGGAGAGGGGAAGGTAGGACAATTGGGGTTAAGTCACTTGCGCAAGGTCACATAGCTAGTTTTGTGTTAAGTGTCCGAGGCTGAGTTTGAACTCGGGTTCTCCTGACTCCAGGGCCGGTACCCTATTCATTGAGCTACTTAGCCTCCCCCTTTTAATTTTTTTTTTTCAATTATCAAGCATTTGTTTTCTCTCCTTTCTCCCTCATCCTCTCCCCACATTGAAAAAACAAACAAAAAAAACCCAACTTTATAACAAATATGTATAGTCAAGCAAAGCAAATTCCCACATTGGTCTTGTCCAAAACTGTATGTCTCATTCTGTATCTTGAAGCCATTGCCTCATTTCAGGAAGTGAAGAGCATGCTTTGGGGTTGGCAGTTTCATTGATCAGAGTTCTTAAGTCTTTCAAAGTCATTTGTCTTTCCCATGTTATTGTTATTGTGTAAATTGTTCTCCTGGTTCTGCTTACTTAGGTCTTCACCAGTTCGTACAAATCTTCCCAGCTTTGTCTGAAGCCTTCCCTTTTGTAATTTCTTATGGCATAATTATATTAATCACATTCATATTCCATAGTTCAGCCATTCCCCAATTGATGAGCGCCTCCTTGACTTTCAGTTCTTGGCCGCTATAAAAAGAACTGCTTGAAATATTTCTGTCTTGTAAATTTTGTGCTGCAAATACTTTAAATATGAGTCCTTTCCCCCTTTGATTTATCTGGGGTATTGGCGGGGCAGTGGTATTGCTGGATCAATGGGTATACAGTTTTGTGACTTGAGAGGCATAGTACCAGAGTACTTTCCAAAATGGTTAGATTTCTCTTTTTCAGTCTTGGGGACACTCCTGTGCTTCCAAGAGTCATGAGGTATTTGACCCTCTGCCTTCTGGTTGCCTCCAGAGTCCAGGTCAGTTCTAGAATTACTTGGGAACCCTGAGAGGATGAATCCACATTGTGATATGACTACACTGGTCTTTGTTCAATCATTTCAGTTGTGTCTGACTCTTTGTTACCCCATTTTGGGGTTTTCTTGGTAAAGATACTAGAGTAGTTTGGCATTTCCTTCTCTAGCTCATTTTATGGATGAGAAACTGAGGCAAACAGGGTTAAGTAACTTGTCCAGGGTCACACAGCTAGTAAATGTCTGAAGCCATAATTAAACTCATGAAGATGAGTCTTCCTGATCCCAAGCCCGGGCTCTATCCACTGCACCACCTAGCTGCCTATGACTATACTACTATACCAAAATTAGTCTTCCCCCAGAAGTGTCATTTAGGATCAGGATGTCCAAACAGACCCAACATTAGAAGAGGAGGCTACCTCCAGAACTGTTAGAGACTCCAGCAAGGCAGTGAAGACGTGACTGCATCAGGTCACATGTGGCCCGTGCTCTTTTATTGGGTTGTGTCTATTTTATCATTCTCCCTTTCCCCAGCTTCCTTGTGTGCCACTACTGAGGAATAACTATTTCTTTAGGATTAATGCTTCTTCTCAGATGGGGAGCAATACAGTCAGAGATACTTTAGGATAAGCTGGAAAGTCAAGTAGCTTTATTGTTGGATATGAAAGAAATTCACTATCTATGAAGAAACTAAGTACCTAATTTTATGAACTCAGTGAAATTTGGACCTTATTTGTTAATTTGGCTAATCCCTTATCTCTTTGATTAGTCTCTGGATTCTACTGACCCTAGTACCAACTCTTGCCTCTTATCCAGATGCTGATTTCCGTCTCTGGCTCCTCTGCTCAGTCTCCTGTATCCTCAGCATCTAACTGGGTCTATAGACCTGCATTGATATGTTTGATCTAATAAATTTGTCCTTTCCATACACGGGAACTTTCCAGTCTCAGTTTTTTCTTCTTTCCTAGAGGGAGTCAGCAGGGGCTGTGGATAGGCTTTATCCCTGGGCTATGGCATGTCCCATCACTAACCATGCTGCAGGGTTGGCTGGTTGTTGTCCTTCGTTCTCCAAGAGGACCAAAATGACATCACTAAGCTAAAGTCAAGTTTCAATGTGTCTGGCTGTGGCTGATCAGACCAATACAAGCCTGGAATGCTCTACCACAGGTCGGGTACAAATAGTCTATATGAACATTAGGGGTAGATTCTCCAAATTTGTGCATCATGTGTTTCCTTTGGGCCATTTCAATTCTGTTTTGCTCAGAGAGCACAGCACCTTATCTGATGTGGGCACACCATGCTGAGTGGTCCTGTGCCAGTGTCTCCCAAGTCACACAGTCAGTTCCAAAGTTCTTAAGAGAATCACTTCTTCTGACCACTATGTGAGCGCTTGCCTTGTGTGAGTTTGGCACGCTTGCCGAAAAGACTGTTTTATGGAGAACACATGGGGCAAGCATTCATATGGTGGTCAGAATTCCAGGGAAGGGCCAGGAAGAAGACTTCATTTTCCTTTAGAGGACATTGAAATATTGCATTAATTTAATTCTGAATTCAAGTGTCATCTTCCCTGAATATTTAATCAATAAGAATATGTGCCAAAAATTCAAACATCCAGGGTGGATAGGTGCCATAAGTGAGTAGAACACCAGCCCTGGAGTCAGGAGGACTTGAGTTCAAATCCGACCTCAGACATTTAGCACTTACCAGCCGTGTGACTTTGGGTAAGTCACTTAACCCCATTTGCCCTGCCTTCCCCCCTCCATAAAGTGCAAAAAATAAAAAAATTCAAGGATCCATGATGTCATTGGTGTGAGTATTATCTCCACCAATACCAACTATATCCCCTCGACTTGGTAGACAATCTTCAAAGGTTGTTCTTATTGAAAAATTGATCATCTTGGATCCAACTTGGGAAGGAGTTTCTCTAAAATTATCTAGATTGGGCCATGAACAGTAGCCTTGCCAGCTTGGCAAGATTTGCTGTATCTTGTGCTTTACTGGCATAACTTTTTTTTTTTTGTGCCTTTTGGAGGGCAATTGGGGTTAAGTAACTTGCCCAAGGTTACATGGCTAGTTTTTTTTTTTTTTTTGTATGTGGGTGTTAAGTGTCTGAGGCTGGAACTGAACTCAGGTCCTCCTGACTCCGGGGACTGTGCTTTACACACTATGCCACCTAGCCAACCCCATACTGGCATAACTTTTGAGATGCACAACAGTCTAATGGATAGAGAGCTATACCTGTCAGGAGGACCAGTGTTCAAATCCTGCCTCAAAACACTTACTGGTTGTATGATCCTATGCAAATCACTTAACCTCACTGTGCCTTCTGCCAAAAGGATGGGGGAGGAGGGAGTCGACTTGATGTCATCTAAAATCCCTTTTTGCTTTAAATCTCTGATTCTGAGAACTCAGGACCAACACCAGGCCCCAACATTGAGTCAGTGGAGGAGTCATTAGTTGTGAGCTATTTCTAAGTAATTAGCCTTTCATCTAAATTCTTTTTAAAAGTCAGGTTATTATACTTGTGGAAGAGTAGCATATTGCTTTTTTTTTTTATGAGCAAATCGTGCGGAATTTTAGGCTGTAAGGAGAATGAAGAAAATAAATGACTTCAATAAAAATAAAGGATGTAACAGGCAAGGAGAAAGGAAAAGTATTTTATTGTTCAAACCAAAAGGCTAAATGTGTCATTCTTAATGACTCCTTTTTAAATTGTATGCACACATTAACTGCCGTCATGAAGAATTCCACTAATCCACCTTGAATTTTAGCACAACTTTAAATGATGATTAGCTTTCCGATTACCAAATGCACATAAAAGTATTAAAAGCCAAAAGTAGTGTTTTTCTTCATAGAGAAGATTATATAGTAAATTTATGCAACTTGAATTTAATGAAATGGCAATAACTAACTAAATAGTCCATGTGCCCCCCATGGAACAAATTCAAATTCAACAAACATTCACTACATACCAACTTCCTGTAAGACATTTACTTCCAATGGTTTGAATAAATTTCTTTAGAAAAGATATTGGTTTTTTCTTGAAAATGGCTAAGTTCACTTCTAATCAGCAATCCATTCATTGGAATGAGGCTTTTACTACTCTTCCTTTCAGTGGTTGGGGTAGTCTGTGGTTGTGCAGTATGGGAGAGGCTTTTTCACCTTCAGAATTCGACAGAAGACTTCGGAACTGGGCCAGCTAGGAGGAAAAATTGATTTTTTTTTTTTGAGTTTCAAAAGCAGTTAAAGGCCATGAAATACTCACTATACCCAGTGGAATTAATGCAATTCTGTTTTCAAAACTGACTTAACAATATGAAGTAAGTTCTTTGCCCCCATGCAAAGAAGAGGGGGATAGCCCCACATCTTAATATTTCTCTTTATGAAGGGTATGGTAAATTCATTTGTGGGGTTAAGGAGAAAAAGAGAGAAAATAGTGATGTACTTGGGTTGAATTACAATGACCACATAAACTAATAATAATTAGATAATAATAGCTAGCACTTATGTAATGCTTTAAGGTTCACAAAATACTTAAAAAATTTTTCATTTTATTCTAAAAATGGGGTGTCTAGAGGTGCACAAACCAACCTTAACAGTGATTTTTCTCTACTCACTTTTAAAGAAGTATTCCCCCTTATTCAAAATTTACTTTAGCAAAATTTAGTAGACTAAAAGAATTGATTGGAAAAATGTTTTTAAATTTTAATCAATTTAGAGATGCCAAAGTACCTTGACTCTAGTTTTCTTGAGAAGGATCTGAGAGCAAATAAACATTTTGACCTTTAAAATCATGAACTTCTAACAAATAAAAAGAAAATTAATAGTTGTCAGGGTAATATTTCAGAACCACAGTCTCTGAGCCATGGAATCTAACTGCACATATTTGCTTAGTGGAATTTCCAGCTACATTTATCTTCTTTGTAGCTCAGAAAAACATTAAAATAGATGGGGATTTCTTTATGAAAGAAATTTATTCTTTGTCAAGAATAAATTCAAGGACCAATATTTTAATGAACTTTTAATAGGACCCACAATAGGAATAAACTATTCTGTATTTTTTAAAAGGGGAGGGGCGGTTAGGTGGTGCAGTGAATAAAACTTTGACCCTGTAGTCAGGAGGAACTGAATTCAAATCCAGCCTCAGACACTTAACACAAAAAAACTAACCATGTGACCTTGGGCAAGTCACTTAACTCCAATTGCCCCACCTTCCCTTCTGCAAAAACAAAAACCAACAACAAATAAAGGGGAAATAACACTTCTAAACCCTACTGGAATTCTATTTCCCCTCATTAAGTTCTGTTAGCTGATTTGATATAAGCTCTCTCCACCTCCCAGCTCCCTCTGTGTGATACTCTACCTGTTCCGAGCTGACACTGATTGGCTCCCTAAGGAGAATCCAGGTTACACTCTCATAGAGAGGGGGATGAGTCAAAGAGCCAAAGTATGTCCAGTAATCCAAGGATTTAGGCAGCAGAGAAGATGGATCAAAATTAGCAAATGGAGCTTGTTTGCCCTGAAACAAATATGTTATGATGTAAAATACTTTGAATAATTACAGGTTCATGATCATCTGTAGATATTACCTTCCTTTTTCTGATGACTTAACTAGAATCTTAAAATTTTGAAGATAGTACAGTGGAAGGAATGAGCAAACAAGTTATAATAATAGTTAGCATTTATCAAGCATTTTAAAGTTTGCAAAGACTTTTACAAATATTAATTCATTTTATTCTTACTTTGGAGGTAGTTGTTATTATTATCATCTCTGTTTTGTAGCTGAAGAAATTGAGGCAGAAAGAGGTTAAGTGACTTTCCCAAGGGTCACACAGCTAATTTCTGAGGTTGGATTTGAACGCTGCTCTAGAACACTGGGTTTGTAAACAGGAAGACTCATCTCCATGAGTTCAAATTTAGCCTCAGACAGTTACTTACTATATGACCCTGGGAAAGTAACTTAACCAGTTTGCCTCAGTTCCTCATTTATAAATGAGTTAGAAAAGGAAATGGCAAACTACTGAAGTATCTTTGCCAAGAAAACCCCAATAGGACTCTTGAAGAGTCAGACATGACTGAAACAAACCAGTAACAACAAACAACTTCCTCAGCACTTCAGCCACTGTGCCACTTAGCCATTTCAAGTTATCTCATCAGACATAATCATTAGTGATAAAGGATAAAGGGACAAATTCTACACTAAAGTTTTGCCCTCTGGGTTTTTCTCCCTTTTGAATACAGCTAAAAAGAGGCAAGCACTGAAAATGTTTCTGTGTTGGGATAAAGTCACTTTCTTAAAAATATACATAACATGTCTGTCTATGTATATGTACATATAATTTTCTGCATTATGAAAACATTTATTTTATATCCAGAACTGATGCCAGACCATGTTAGAAGTGGGTGGTAAAGTCATTGACAAATAGTTATTTTGGTTATTTTTTTCTCCCTGAACCTATAATTTCATTTCAGCTGACAGATAAGGATAGTTTGTTTCAACTATTCAATTCTTTATTAGTCTTAAAAGTGCATCCTGAACACTTATCCCTCTGTGCTATTAAATAAATATACTTATCTTTGTTTATGAAATGAAAATTTACCACATTTTAAATAGGATGGACCTAACAAAGGGAATTTACATATTTAAGTGACTCATTCTTCCATAGGTCCCTTCCAACAGGATGACTGCAAAAGTTGACTTTAGAATTGTCCTAAAGGTAGCTGATATACAGGGAGCTTTGGGGTTAGTTTTCTCTGTCCTTTTCCCCTCCATGTTGTCCCCTCCTGACCTTCACAGTATATCTTTCATTTAATGAGTCTCAAAGACTGGCCTTCTTACTAGCCAGTCCTCGATTTGGGATATTTACCTTAGTTTTGACTGAATCTAGGGCACCAATTACTTTCTGTAGAAGTGGGTTGGCCTGGCCAAGCTGGGAGAAAAATTAAAAAAGAAAAAAAATGAGATAAAAAAATGCACATACAAAGGACAGATACAATTTATAAAATCAAATGCTACTAAAACACAAAGTCAACATAAAATTTTAGTTAAAAATTTAGTATTCATTTAGTATGAAGAGAGATTAAATATTTTCTTCTGTTCTCAGTGGGTATTTTTCAATAAGATGGTGTGTCTGGGAGTACATTATCTGTTCTTGAGCAGATGAAAAAATATGCAGATGTTACAACATTTCATTTAAAGTATACTAAATATACTGAGGAATATTTTCAGTCCAAGTAAGCACCTACTAAGTGTAAGACGCTTATTTATATATGAAAATTCAAGGACTGATAGTGGAATAAAAGTTCTCCCTAATTCTGGTCTTTGCTATATATCTCCCTATCCTTTAGTGTCTCCACTTGTCAAACAGATACAATTTCATGATGATGTTTCAGGAGCTTCTTGGTATAGTACTTGACCAGTAACTGATTTTCTATCTCCTAAACCAGCTAAGAAGTCATCAAAACAACAACATTGCTTCACTAAAACATTATCCTTAGAGGAATTTTGAGGTTAAGTCTGAAACAGAAATTAAACAATTCCAGAATCATCTTCAAGAAATTTGTAAGAAGGCTTGGGAGCTGGGGCGGCCAGGTGGAGCAGTGAGTAAGAGCGCCGGCCCGGAGTTGGGGGACCTGGGATCCGTTTTGGCCTCAGATACTTAACCCCCACACACACAAAAAAAAACTGGCCATGTAACCTTGAGCAAGTTACTTAACCCAATTGCTTAAAAAAAAAAAAGTCTTGGGAGGACAGATGTGAAGGAGAGGAAGATTCCTCTCCTTTTTCCTCCCTAACAGAATCTTCCCCCACAATCCTCCCTTCAGAGAGAGAAGCCAAATGAAACAAAGCCAATAGGAAAACCAAATAGAAGGCATCATTCTGGGATATTTTTCATCTACTTTGAATTAGTGGAATGAAAATAAAGCTCTCAAAAGAATAACTAGAAGACTGTTGTTCTCTTTTTTCATCCTATCTCAAATCTAATCTGGGCGAAACATTTGCATAGTTTTCTTACTTACCTTCATAAAAACACCAATAATTGCCAAGCCGTTGGGTTTCTGAGCTGCTTCACAGAAACTGGTATATTTTTCAGAATTCCAGTGAACTAAGTGTAACTTTAAAAAAAGTATTAAACATTGTGCTTATTCTCCACCTTTATATGCAGATAACAGATACTAGTAACCAAGGTTTATTTTCATTTGGCAGTCCAGAGAAAGATGCCTTCGCCTAGATCAGGAGTTCTTCAACTTGGGTCCATGAACTTTTTTTTTTTTTTAATATTTTATGACTGTATTTCAACATAATTGATTTCCTTTGCAATCTTGCATATTTTATTTTATGCATTTAAAAGCATTCTTTTGAGAAGAGGTTCATGGACTTCAATAGACTTCCAAAGGGGTCATGAAACACAAAAAAAGTTAGGAATCCCTTATGTAGAGAGAGGAAACTGAAGTGGTGTTGAAAATTCAGCCAGAAGAGAGGAAAGGGCCAGATGCTTACTGTTAGATAACCGAATTAATATTCTGTGGTAGGATTATTAGAATGAAAATCCTCAGCCTTGAGAGTGCTTTTCTATTCATTCCTATGCTGTAGTTACTAAAAAAATTGACATCTTGTTTCCTCTAGCACTCTTGGGGATGAAGAACTCAGTAAGGCTTCTATTTATTCCTGGCACACTGGCTGACTGATTTTTACATCAGTAGCTGAAGTTTTCTCTCTTATTCAAACCCTTCATATGACCATAAATTTTGAGTTGGGAAAAAAATTAAAATAGCTGGAATTTATATAGCTTTTTAAAGTTTGCAAAGAACTTTACAAATATTATCTCACTTAATTCACACAAACTCTATGAAGTAGGTACTATTATTGTCCTCACTTCATCATTGAGGAAACTGAGGCAGAAAGAGGTTAAATGACTTGTCTAGGATCATAGCTAGAAGATGTCTGACACTAAATTTGAATTCAGGTCTTTTTGACTCCACATCCAGTACTCCCTCACTGTCACCCAGCGGCCTACAAAGTGGGCACCTCACAGTTGATTCAGTCCAACCCCCTCATTTTGCCAAATAGCACTAGAGAGGTTAAACGTTCTCTAAGGTCATACAGGAGAAGCTGAATCAGGACTCAGGTTCTCTGACTCCAAAGCTATAATTTTTTAATTCATATGGTATTCCTTAGCAGCAAGTTTATGAGAAGATAATTTTATGTGCCATCTCTAAATCTTGGGGATCAGTATTTTGGAGGCTGTGATTGTCTTTGAGCATGATTTGGAAAGAGAGATTGCTTCTGGTAAACAATAGGTTAGATAAGTAATATATCCCAAACAAGGTTATATAATATTTTATAGGTCTTCCCTTCTTTTCTCTGGTCTGAGTTATTCTTTGACTTCTATATTATATGACTCACTTTATATAACATTGTAAACATCAGTTTATGGCTCACAATACAGCAGGAAACTTGACCAAATTTCACTTACAGTTTCTGTATTTAAGAAGTAAAGATAGATTCAAATTAAAGATAGATATTGGGTTAGAAGAGTAGTTAAATTTTATATCAGTCATGTAGAAGGTTACTCAGTTGAATGATTTAAAAAATATATCCCTCCCCCTAGTTCACAGAATTAAAAAAAAAAACCCAATAGAGAATGTCAAGGAAGCAATCCCAAATTAGGTGATGTAATTCCTCAGAATTCTGAAAATTCCTTAAGATATTTCTACTGAATAAAATGACATCCAATTATAATGTACCTTACTTCTGTGTTTTTTTTTTTTTGATTGCTTACTGTTTTTCTGGAATACACAGAAATATCTAGATGGGGTACCATATTTTAAAAATCATTCAATTGAATAATTTTCTATAAGTCTGATAAAAAGTTTCATCTGTATTGTTGGAGATGGTGCCACATCATTGAAATCATGGGTTCTTTCAAAGTGTTGACCTACCATCCTACCTTCTCTGTGATTTCTGTAGATTGAGGACAACAGTGTTCATTTAAAAAAATCTACTCAATTGGGTTGGGAGATGAGTGGATGGAGTCAGGGAATTAATTCTCAGAAGCTGCTCACATAATATTGTTATGTCTCTTTTAATCATTTTACCTCTGCTGAGTATTTTACTCCATCTATTGTGTGCTCAGAACCATGGTCATCAGCTGTCCCCCAGTGGAAATGGAACTGCCGTAGCCTGAAGCCTCCGGCAAGTGGACCTTCTTTTAGTACTAGAATGAGAAAGAAAGTACCTAGTTATGAGTTAGAAACCCCAATTCAATCAGTAGAAACTTAACCAGGGTTAAAACATTAACTGGGAATATAAGTGAAGTGGATGAAGTGTGGGGGTAAAAAGAAAGATCTGGGGGCTTGCTCTCCCTAATTTGTTATTGACTTGTGTTGTTTCAGAAAAGTTATTTCATGACATAGTAATTGATTAATATATGTTTCATCCATTTGTGCATTCATTTGCCTTTTAGTATCTTCCATCATCTATTTGTAATTTATTTTGCCTACTGTACAAATGCCAATTAAACATGCATCAATGTTCCATGAGAATGTTGTTAGCAAGTTCTCCAATGCACCCAAAGTATATGTTGAAAGGCTTGTACAAAAAGTCTGGAATCTAGACCAACCTTGGACTAGGAAGTTACTCTTAGTTGTGATTTCACCGGTACCTGAAAAGCACACCCAACCAAAAACAATACCTCTGCGGTCTAGTCACTGATAACTTGACATACTGCTACTAGAAAGTTATTTCTTTGACTTTGTTAAAAATGAAAAATCTCCATGAGAAAAGGAACACTTTAAACAATATTAACCATATATCCTTTAGTATTGGGTTAATCAGATCCTTTCTAGAGAGCATGGAGAAAAGTAGAAAAAAAATAGATGAATTCAAAGTTCTATTTTGGGGGAGAAAGGACCACTAAGTGAAGCTGGAAACACAAGAGAGCCCAGAGACCAGTTCTGTCAACTTTATAATTTTGTGTAGGACTAGTCCAGGCCTCAAGGCCACATGTGGCCCTCTAGATCTTTATATGTGGCCCTATGACTGAATCCAAACTGCACAGAACAAATCCCCTTTATAAAATGATCTGTTCTGTAAAACTTGGACTCAGTCAAAAAGCTGTATCTAAGATCACAGAGTCACATGTGATCTTGAGGCCACAAGTTCTCCACCCCTGGACTAGCCCTATATGGAATTTTATTATGATAATTTTTAGCAAAGTGTATAAGTCTGCTACAGAATAAGTATATTTTTGACTGGTTATTGTATTTCTTAAAGTTCTTCTGAATTATACCCCTGCCATCTCCACCCCCACCAAGTCCTTCCTTCTGCCAACTTCCCTATTACTGCTGATGGCAACTTGGTCCTTCTAGTCACCTAGGTTCTCAACCTCTATGATGTCCTCATTCTCATTCATCTCATTTATCAAAAGAGTTGACAACTTTTGTTGTTTCTATTTTTATAAAAACTCTCCTATAGATCCCATTTCTTCCACCCAACCTAGCTCAGACCCTCTGTACTTCCCTCCTGGATTATTGTAATCACTTCCTAATTGGGCTCCCTCTCCACTCCAATCTTTTCTCCACCTACCACTAAAGTGATTTTCCTTAAGGGAAGCTCTGACTATGTCACCCTGCTCCTTATTCTAGTAGGTAGGTGGCTCAGTAGATAGAATGTAGGCCTAGCATCAGAAATACCTGAGTTCAAATCTGGCTTCAGTTATTAGCTGTGTGACTTTGGGCATGTCATCTAGCTTCTATCTGCCTCAGTTTCTTCAGCTGTGAAATAGGGATAATAATAGCATCTGCCTCCCAGGGTTATTTTGAGGATCAAATGAGATAATATTTGTAAAGCACTTAGGTTAGGGCCTGGCACAAAATAGGCACTATATAAATGATGATGATGATGATGATCTCCTTATTACCTCTAGGATGAAATATTCTCTGTTGGATATTGAAAACTCTTCACAACCTAGCAACACTTTTCTACCTCCTGTCTTCTTACATAACCTTCTTCCCCATAATAACTAGCATTTGTAAAACCCTTTAAAGTTTGCTAAGTACTTCACATATCTCAATTGATTTTTATAACAACACTGTGAGAGGTAGGTGCTATTATTATCCCCATTTTACAGGTGAGGAAACTGAGACAATGAGATGTCAAGTGAATTGTGCAGGGTCACACAGGTAATAAGTGTTCAAGGTTGAATTTAAATTCAGGTCTTTCTGACTCCAGGTGCAACACTCTACTCACTCTGCCAACTGGCTTCCACCACTTACCTTCCATTCCAGCCATGCTGGCCTGTTTTCTGTTTCTCACACATAAGTGACCTGTCCCCCCATTCCTGGAATGATCTCTCTCTCTTTTACCCTTCACCTCTTGGAATTCCTGGTTTTCTTCAAGATGAAGCTCCAGTGGCTCCCTCTGCAATAAAATGTTCTCATTTCCCCCAGCTGCTGGTGTCTTTCTCCCTAAGATTACCTTGTATCTACTTTTGATATATTTTGAATATACTAGTATATGTACATGCTGTCTCCCCTGTTAAAATTTAAGTTTCCTTACTAGTTTGCCTTTGTCTTTGTATATCAAGCACTTAGCAGAGTATTTAGCAAATGACAGGTGCTACTGGTTGATTTGGCTGTTTATCTTGGAAAATAAGGAGGAAGAATCATGTTTTGGTGTACCTGATTGGTTATCCTTGTCTTCAAAATTTACACTGAAAGAATGACCCAAGTTGATGATTTCTTTGGCTGTTGCTGGGTTGTAGGAGACACTAAAGGGTTTCAGAGAAGCATCATGCTTGACCTCTTTGGTTTTAATGTCAATAGGAGACTGATTGTTTCCATTAGCAATGGGGTAGAGTTTGCTCCAGTGCTCAGGCCCTACAAAGGCAAAATATGCAAACATATGCAAAATATGCAAATCTCCACTTGATGCTTGATACCTAGTTTGTGGTTTTTTAAAAATAAACTACCTCTTTTACTTTTCAAGTTTCCATAACATTAATATTAAGCTTATATTAAATAAGTTATATCAAATATTTTAAATCACATTTCATGCAAGTAAGTGAAAAATCTAGCATCAGAGAATGTTTTCTCTTTGTACTATTTCACGCTAAAGTGGAATGCTTGCTAACCTTACAAAAGATGGATAAAATACATTTTATGAAAACAAAAGGCAAGCAAATTTGTAGAACCACCACAGCTACCTACTATCATTATAAAAATAATATTATTTCACCTATCTTGGCCTCTATGACTCTTAACCCATTCCTCTGAAGTTACCAGATACCAGTACTGAATGTCCCAAAGAGAATAAATGTTCTGCCTCTCATGTGGAGGGTCAAGGAATGCTCACCATTTTCTCCCTCATATGACCAGTTCAGGCTTGCTATGTCCATCTGTTTTCTTCTTCTACCAACACAGCTGTGACTGATGTGATCGATAATGTCAGTTGCAGGCTCTCTCCTATGTATATTTTATGCTTCTACCTGTGGTTTTTATAGACGCTCCATATTTACTGATATAATCAAGAATTGTTGACTTTTCTGCATGACTCAGGAAAAGTAGAAAAGAAATGAGTTGTTTAAAAAAACACACCCACCCACAAAATTCAGGTGATTTTAAGGTATTTTATCTTCCCTATAGTGATTATAATAGATAATAAGGAAATCTTAACCAAAGGAAAAAAAAAAACTTAACCTTTGCCTCCTTTACATTTCATGATATAACTTTTACCACCCTTGACAATTCTTTTGTTGTTGTTCAGTCATTTTTCATTCGTGCCTTACTCTTCATGACCCCATTTGAGGTTTTTCTTGACAAAAAGTGTTGTTTGTCATTTCTCTCTACACCTCATTTGACAGACGAAGAAACTGAGGCAAACAGGATTAAGTGATTTGCTTAGGGTCACATAGCTAGTGTCTGAGATTGGATTTGAACTCGGATCTTCCTGACTCCAGACCTGGCACTCTATCCACTGTGCCACCTAGTTACCCTTACAACTCTTTAGTATTTCTCAATTATGAGATAATTTTGATTTAAAAAAATATGCTAATAATAAATAATGCATACCACTTCAAGGTCTACAAGGCACTTTACCTAAATGATCTCATTTGATCCTCACAAGAACCCTGAGGTTCATTACACCCATTTTACAGATGAAGAAACTGAGTCTCAGAGAAGTTAATGGGCTTGCCCAAGATCATACAACTAGTTGGCGTTTGTTTGTTTGTCTTTTAGGAGTTTTTAGACTCCAGATCCAGGATTTATTATAGAACAGAAAAGGAGGTTAGGCAGAAGCCCCTGCTGGGGTCATTAATGGACCATGGGGGAAGAGGGTCCCCCTCTGGAGGTGTTTCTTTGTCCCCACTTCACTAGGGACAAAGGGTTTGGGAATGAGTTGATATTGCTGGTACCAAAGATGCCACAAGTCATCCAAGCCACCAACCTAGAGAAACTCCAGAGGAGGAGACCCAGGGACTGTTTCAGCTGAAGACAGGGTAGGGAAAGAAAGGGAAGAGGCACACATGGTGGTAAAGAGGAAGGGATCATGAGATACTCCACAGGGTGTTGCTTGTAGAGCTCATCAGGGATGGGAAGAACAGTCCATGGAGAGAAGGAAAACGTGAGAAAGAGCAGGGCCTGGAAGAAGACTGGACCCTGAAGAACTGAAGTTCTGTGCCAGAATGCCCCAGTGTGATGGGGAAGGAAGGAAGAGGTTCTGGAGAAGGTGCCTGCGGCAGGTTTGAACTCAGGTCTACCTTATTCCAAGCCCAGGTCTGTCCCACCAAGCAGTCGTTTTCATCATGCCGATGGAACATGTTAGGTAGGCCCCTGCTGACTATTCTCTTTTCCCTCCTGCTCTGGAGTGAGTATTGTCATGTTTAAAAAGTATTCATATATTATTAATGTAACAAAAATAAATAATCAATAGAGAATTTTCAACCAAAAAGATAAGCCCATCTTTTCTTCCACCAAGGATACTCAGAGGGGAGATAAGTAAGCCTATTACCACTGCTATTTAGCATGATATATTGAAAAGAATATTGGTCTTGCCTGGAAATTCCAGGCATTTAATTTTTATGTGTGTTCTCTGCTCTTACCCACCAGCAAACCAAGAAAAATAATAATTCCAGTTTCTTTCCTCTCCTGCTTTCCAGAGGAAATGACTTCCATGGCTTTTCTTGAGCAAAACTGACTGCTCGGTCCATATGGTCATCAAATTTTAAAGAAGTCTTTCTCCAGATGGCAGCCTTTGAAAGAAATACACATTTATTCACATTTAAGCTAATGAGCATGTAGGTGAATGGGAAAATGCAAAAATGCCAAGATTAATGTAAAGTCTTTTGTTGAACTGTTGCTGAGGCACAGAAAAACAGGGACAAAACAGGGAATAAATAAATCACTGAAATTTGATCATCTCCGTGGAAAGAATTTATTTCCTAGCTTCTCTGCTAACTAGCCAAGTCAGGTCACTTCCTGAGGTCTCAGTTTTCTTCACCTGTAAAATGACACTGTTGGACTTTTCTCAATGTATCAAGTGTTGGTCTGGGAATTCAAATCCCACCTCTGACTCTTATTGACAAATGTCCCTGAGTAAGTCACTTAGCCTCTCATTGCCTCAGTTTTTCTCATCTGTAAAATGGGGGGATGGGGAAGTTAGATTAGATGGCCTCCAAGGTCACTTTCAACTTTATATCTATGATCCTATAGTATGATCTTTAAGGTTTCTTTCAGTTCTAATATTCTACATATTCATTTTAAAATGCAATGCAAAGTCTTTAGAAGAAACTCATTCAGTTAATCTGGTTGTTATGAAGTGGAAAGAAATAGTTTCAGTTATGATTCTCATCAATCTCATCTTCCTCATCGCAATCATCATGCATTTATATGCCTACTATGTGCCAGAAAGCTCCCCAGGGAGCTCGTATTCTATCTGACAGACACAACACAGACAAGGGAGTACCAATCAGGGAATTCTGTTTCATAAGGGACTTCAGGTTTACAAAGCACATTGCTCAAAACAATCCTGTCATTTAGGTAGCTGAAGCATTATTATTTACCCTTCTATACCACGTATACATGTCTGATTGGGTGGTTGTTGTCCATCATTCTTCAAGAGAACCAAAATGACATCGCTAAGCTAGAGTCAAGTTTCAATGTGTCTGGCTGTGTCTGATCAGATCAATATGAGCTTGGAATGCTCTACCACAGGTCGGGCACAAATAGTCTGTGTGAACATTTGGGTTGGATCCTCCAAATCTGTGCATCCTGCATTTCCTCTCTGAATTGAAATTTTACTTTGAGATGTTTCAATTCTGCTTTTCTCATAGAGCACAGCACCTTCTATGATGTGGGCACACCATGCTGAGCAGGACTGTGCCAGTGTTTCCCATGTCACACAATCAATTCCAAAGGTTTTGGGTTTTTTTTTGGAGAAGGGAAAGGCAGGGCAATTGGGGTTAAGTGACTTGTCCAAGGTCACATGGCTAGTAAGTGTTGTGTCTGAGGTAAGATTTGAACTCAGGCCCTCCTGAGTCTAGGGCCAGTGCTCTATTCACTGTGCCACCTAGCTTCCCCTAATTCCAAAGTTCTTAAGAGAGACTTTGAGAATGTCCTTGTATCTCTTCTTCTGATCAGCACGTGAACTCTTGCCCTGTGTGAGTTCTCCATAAAACACTCTTTTTGGTTTAAGCATTATTATTTTGTATATGATGCTTATTTTGCTTCTGCCTTAATAACAGAGCCAGCATCCAAATCCAAGCTCTAGTTAATATTTTTTTCAGTCAATAGGCCAGCAATTTACCCAACGATACTATGTATACAGGGTAACCCAGTATCAAGACATTCAGAGGAAGGTACCATACATTTCAATGGACTTTCTATAGTGGACTTATGGGAAGACATGTACAAAAATATGGCAGGATGAGAATCCATGGTTGGGTTGTGACCTGGAGGCAGTATATACTTCAATGAGACAACAGTTCCATTGAAGAAGCAAACATCCAGGTTTCATACAACTGATTTGAATAAACTTTTATCTGCCTACCTTTCCTTCATCTGTAAAATGGGGACAATAATCACACCTTCCTTCCAGGATTGTTGTAAGGATTAGATGAGATAATATGCTTTATAAATGCTCATCATCCTCACTATCATCTATTATGCCATTCTGTGTCTCTCCTTTGATGTTTTTATATTTTTCTAGTAGAAACATTTTCAGCCCACCAAATAAACTATTTTAATGGCTCATCATCCTGATCAACTTATATAAGCAGTCTCTGTTGGAGATATTGCAAATTTGCGTAGGATTCTGTAATTTTTAAGAAGCTAAATCACAAGCAAAATATTTACTGGAATTACTGGTTGGATAGACTTTATTATTATCATTACTACAGTTTATATTTGGAGGAAGTAGGATGGGAGCCATTAATCTAGGAGTTCAGTATCTCTTCTACAAATGACTGGTTGTCCTTGGCAAATTATTTATGCCTGTTTTTGCCTTGAATTCCTTATCTTTAAAGTGAGGGAAATACTTTTTGGTAACTTTTCTCAGATAATTGTCATGAGGCTTAATGAGAACACAGTACCCTTCACAGGCAGATGCACAGTGCTCAGCAGAATCTTTTGTCCATAAATTTAAAAGATGTTTTCATTTTGCCTCTAGGGAAATGATGTTGATACTAGAAAATAAGATAATCAAAATGATGGTATGTGTACTGGGATTTAAACAATTGCCTAATAGGCCCAAGGATTAAACTAAGCCCCACGTGGATAGGCAAGCTCTCTTTAGCAAGGGAGATGAAAGTCCCTTCTGGCCATACCCTTATCCTAGGATCCCTCCCTTGGCTTCCTGGACCTTTCTAAACTAATTGAAGCTATTTAGATGGAACCTACTCAAGAAATTTTAATTGACTCCTCTGACCTGTCTTAGGAGTTCTCAGATTCTTCTTTGAAAACTAGAGTCCTGAAAGGGATCTGCAAGATGTTGTCTCTTTTAAGACATTGAATGTTTTCTCCTTCACATGTCTTATTATTTAAACATAGCCCTCAAAAATCCTTGCAAGACTGATTGATTAATTAAGAGAGTTTAGAAATTTGTTTCTTCACTGTCTCTAGTGTATTCTAGAGCTGGAGAAGATGTTGGCATTTTCTTTTTCGATCTGTGAAACACTTTGCTCCAATGGGCCAGCTACCAGAACACAGAAGGCACATTTCCTTTTGGATCAAATCTATTATCTGAAGTCAATGATTAAATCAAAGGATGTAAAATATATGATATTTTTTATTACAGTTGATCATACCACCAAGTGTTCCTCTTTAGTAGTGGAAAAATCCATTTCTGTACTTTAATTTACTCTTGAGTGATCTTTGTCCTAGAAGACTTATAAAATAACCACGTCTAATGCAGTATTTGGAGCAGCAGTTTGTAAAATGACTCATTAAGTCCAGGATTCATAGGAGAAGTAAAATTACAGAGATCTGTTTTAGAGACACTGAAGTGGCATGGATGGCCCAAGTGCCATTTGATTGAAAATAATCTGAGTCTTCTTCACAACTTTCAGGAATTTTTATTTGTGTGACCCTGTTTCTTTGAATCACACTCAAGCATACTTAGATACAGAAGTTATTGAGAATAAAGATTCCATGCCAAAATGTTAAAAGTTTTAAATGCCTATTGTGTTCAAAGTCATCGCTCCAGACAACAAAGACCATAGAAGCATTGATTTAGAGCTAGGAGTGACCATCTAGGGTAATCCCCTCATCTTCCAGTTGAGAAAACTGAAGCACAGGCATATTAAATGTTCAAGGGCATATAAGTAATAAAAATGTCAGAGTTAGGGTATATAAGTAATAAAAAAAAATCAGAGCCAGGGCTCAAACCCAGGTCCTCTGACTGCAAATACAGTGTCCCCTCCCAACCCCTCTTCCCCCCCTCCCCCGACCACCTGGAACCACTCTTCAGTTGCTGATTCAGTTTGGAACTCAGAAGTGAGATTGGGAGTAGAGACATAAATTTGGGAGCCAGCTGTATAGGGGTCATAATTGAAGTCATTGGGAGAATTTGCAGAAAGGGGCCAAGGACAGAATGTTGAATACCATCCACCTTAAGGGAGCAAGAACAGGGTGAGGAGCTAGCAGATTAGAAAGAAAAAGTAATTAAAGGCAAACCAGGAGGATGAGATGTTCCTAAAGCCAAGGGAGGAAACATTATTTGGAAGCACAAGTGGTTAGCAGTATCATGTTCTACAAGGGGGTCAAGGTAGAAGAGAATTAGGGAAAAACAAAAGGCCATTGGATTTGGCAACAAGGAGGTCATTGGTGACTTTTGAAAAAGCAATTTCTGTAAAATAGCAGGGCCAAAATTCAGACTTTTAAGGGAAATCAGGAGGCCTGGGGCAAGGGGGTGGTGGTGAGGATTAGAATTTAACATTGTGGGGAGGGGGAAAATGAACAGTTTCAGCATCTTTTCCTCTCTAGGATATACATACTCCATTTCAATGAAGTAGAAGACTAAGTCATCTATAGTAACTATGAGGTGTAGAGACAGTATTGGGGCAGTTGAGGAGAGAGGAAGAGATATGGAATTATAACTGAGTAATGAGGTAAGCAGTTGATAGAAGTAGAATAGAGGATGTTCTGAGAAGAAAAATCAAAGCTGAGGTCATACACTATAAAGATGTGACCTAGCTTTAGATTTTATTTTTGTTGTTTTTTTGTTTGTTTGTTTTTTGCTTTTTGGAGGGCAATTGGGGTTAAGTAACTTGCCCAAGTCACACTGCTAGTTTTTTTTTTTTTTCTGTTAAGTGTCTCAGATTGGATTTGAACTCAGGTCCTCCTGATTCCAGGGCTGGTGCTCTACTCACTGCACCACCTAGCTGCCCCTTTAGATTTATTTTTAATGGGAAGGAAAGGAGATAGGCACAGATAGTTGAGAAGGCAATTATGTATGTTTAGTTGAGTGGGAAGGCTTTCTAAAAATGTGGTTAATGCAGCATTTTGTTTGAAAAATTGTTGTGGTCAATAAAAATATCTCAGTTTATCTTCAGTCTTCTCCATTAAGTGGCTCAGTTACATACAAGGATTAATCTCAAAGTCTTTTCAAGAAAGCAACTACTTTCCTTAGGACATACACAGGTTATCTTTAGTAGCTTCAAAAAAGAAATCCTATTTTCATCATTTTAAAAAATTATTAGTCCAGGGGCAGCTAGGTGGCGCAGTGAGTAAAGCGCTGGCCCCGGAGTCAGGGGGACCCAATTTTGGTTCCAGCCTCAGACACTTAACACACACACACACACACACACACACACACACACACACACACACACACAAAACTAGCCACGAAACCTTGGGCAAGTTACTTAACCCCAACTGCCCTCCAAAAAGGCAAAAAACCCCAAAAAACTATTGGTCCAAATCCATGATTTCATCAGTATAGAGAACTCACAGGGTGGAAACTCCCACTTCTGATATAGAATAACAACTACTCTATAATGGATAGTCTTAGAGAGTTGTATGGGACCTTGAAAGGTTAAATGATTTGCCCAGTATCACACTAACTAAAATCAAGGTTCTCTGATTCACTGTACAGGGTTGATACTATACATCATAATCATAGTTCCCCAGAAGATTTCATTGCTGAATACTGTAGTCAAGATTGTACTTGAGGAACAGGAAGTAGAGCTCTGTTCTTCACTGACCTACACTGTTCTTCCCCGCCCTCCATTTCTATTCCAACTTTTTTTCCATGAAGGATGGAGCCACATATAGAATAAACCTTACATAAGGATCTAGTCTACAAACATAGATGCAAATAAAGGATTTTTGGAGCTTTGAAGATCTCTGATCTTATGGTAACTTTTACTTTTTGAATTAGTAGAGACTCTAAGTAAGGATGTTTACTCATGTAAAAATCTAAATAGATTCTTAGCTCCCCTTCCCCCTCCTTGATCCTCTGGAGGGACCAATATAATTTATTACTTTCAAAATTTGGTAACAAAAAAAACTTCATAAGTTAGTTTTTAGTTTTATAAGGCAGTCTGGTCAGTACTTAGATTTATAACTTGAAAAGTTCCTGTATGATTTGGTTCAACTGAAACTTTAGACTAATGCCGAGAAGGCACAATTGAATAATTATGGCTAATCAAATATATGTTTCCAATCTGGTGCTCTTTCACAAAACTGTATCATCAGGTCTTGTGGCTGGATTCTTACAAATATATTATGTACTGAGTTAGTTAGCACTGATTCTTCTAGTCCTTTAAATCTAGCCCTTACCTGGACTTCAGTTTGTCAACTGATATAATTCCAGATAACTTTGAACAACTCCCTGAGGAATATAAACAACAATGAAATAATAGCTGGCATTTACATAGAACTCTTGATTATACATTTGATCTTCACAACTCTGTGAGGTTAGGTGCTTTTATTACAACTATTTCAGAGGTAAGGAAACTGGCAAATTGAGGTTAAGAGTCTTACCCAGAGTCACACAAATAGTAAGTATCTGAGGCTGGATTTGAACTTGGGTCTTTCTGACTCCAGGTCTGATGCTCTATTCCCTTCACCACCTTGCTGATCTAATAAAGGAAGAGAAAGACACTGACAAATTGCATAGAAGTAACTCCTGTTAATTGAAGGATTAATCAAGAATTTTGCACATGCGCCTGAACTCAGCAGCCCAGTGATGTACATACAAGAGTGCTGTAATCTCTATTTTCCAGAGAAGGAAACTGAGGCAGAGAGAAATTAAAGCCTCCTTACGGTTACAGACCCCCTAAGAGTAAGTCGAAGGATTTGAACTCAAGTTTCTACTTATTCTCCTGCTTGTTCACGTTGCTTTTTTTTTTTTTCATTGCATTTCTCTGCCCTGTCTGGACCGATTTACTGAGAGAGAAAGCCAGGAAAGCAGCTGCTTCTTGAGCAGCTACTCCGAAATCCAGTCCAGATCTGTAGGTAAAAAGGACAGCTCAGAATAGTAAAATGAAGCGTCTGTCGGAAGACTGCCGGGAATAGGTGCGGCGACTATGGGGCAGTGATTTGATCTGGGCAGGATGGATTCCTGGTGATGGGACTTAGCCGAGGTTTGCTACTACATGATCTTTTGTTGTTCCCCTCCCAGACTCCTGCAGAGAGAGACTCCTAGGGATTTAACTGAGAGGCTCCTTGGGCTGGTACCAGCTGTCGCTGTAGTTCGCTGCCCTCTCTTTTTATTGAGATTGGGTCTGTAGACTCCCCATCCCCGCTTCTGGTGGTTGTGTGCGCAGTGCCAGGGACGGCTGAGGAGGATGAGTACAATGCCTTTTATAAGGCCTTCTGTCTCCTTCCAAAGAGAACCATCAACCCTTAACATAGTTACATGGTAACCATGTATACCACAACTTCACTGTGAAGTTGACATTTATTATGAAAAAAATTTTTTTTAAAGAAAAGACTTTACTTTTAGAGATCACAGGCCACAAATAAAACGTCTAAATATTCTATCTCCTTAAAAATGGGGAATGGGGTGAGACCGTCAAGAAAAAACAGATAAATCTCCTAGCAGACAATACCTCAAAGCTGGAGATGAGAAAGGCATGTTATGATGTCTTTTAATGTCTGATAATTAGCAGCAATTTTCTGGCTCAAAGTATTTTCTTTTTGAGAGAAGCAAAGCATGACACCCACTCTGTAAAAATCCCAGTGTGATAGAAAGGCCAGCTTTAATAGATATGACCTTTCAGTGCTTCTGCACCTGGCATTGCTGTAAAGTAATCCTAGAACACCCATTTTACAATTTGGATGCAGTTGAGACTGACAGAGCAACTGGTCCGCCTAAAAGCAGTATCTTCATATTCACATTCTAGTCTTTTTCTCCTATCCTTTCTCTCAAGTGCATTTGGAAATGTCAGCTCTTTAGCCCTCCTAGGAGCAGAGCCTGCCCAGGAGGACTAAATGCTCTTTATAAGCCGATTTAAGGGCTTTCACTAAGATTAACAATGGTGACTAGTTGTCATACCAAGTGTGTTTTTAATACTCAAATTCTCAAAGGGATCTGCATTTTTTACTAATGTGAATGAGCTTTCCAGGGAAGCAGATGGTAAACCATTCATGCTGGACTATTCTGTGAGACTCTTGTATGTGTTGTCCAGTAAGTTCATTCTAGGTGGTTTGCCCAAAATGCTGGCAGTCTTCTTTACTTTCTCTTAATATCACAAAAATACCAGTGGCACCCAAGGTCTGTCCACAAAATATCTGTCACTCTTTCTCCTTCCCCAGTTTATTGTCTTTTCTAATCACAATTCCTTTAATGACATCTTTTACTCTCTCTCTCTCTTTTCTTTTTTTTTTTTTGCAGTCTGTTCATACCCACTTTTGTGGGCTGGGTCTGATACAGACCAATCTCTTGCTAGTTTATGTTCCATATTGGAATAAAATAATACAATCATGCATCATTCAAGTTACCAAAAGAAGCTTCACTTGGCCATAGCAGAAGAAGGTTATAAAACAAACTCATGCATTGAGATGTTTGTTTTGCATTGCATGCATTGAGATGTTTTGTTATTCCCCTGAGTCTGGTTCAGCTAAAGTTAAGTCCCCTGCCTCTGAATTGCACTTCATGGTCAGGCAGCCAAGTATCAGACTAGAGCCCCCTGTCGGATGACCAGTGAAAGATGTCAAGAGGCTGAGCCAATCAAGTCTTGAGGGACGGTTTCACTACCTTTTAAGGAAAAACTAGCCTTATTTGCAAGGGGGGAGGGGTTGGAGCCTTAGGCTACTACTCCTACTGCAATTACTGGCGGGCTTTTCCATTTCCCTTTGAGTGATACTTATTTGGAATCTTTGGAGACTATAATATTTGATTACTTGAAGCCATGTAATAACATTGATGGAATATTAGTGTGACGCGATCAAAGTTCAGTTACTAAGTTACTATTTGAGTAGTATAGACTTGGCTAAAATGAGTTTAAACTAATTATTCCATCATAATATGAGCAAAGGAATAAGTAAATGGTAGTAAGATCATCTGGTTCTGCCTAGAGTCTCTGACTGAAGGCTAATTGGGTACCTTAAGGTCATAGGAAAACTTTGGCAGGTTCTTCTGGCTTCCCTTGGTTGCTTTGCATGCTATGTATGTGTCTTAAGAAATTGCCGGACTGGGGTGTTGTCCAAAAGGCACTCTTAAGGAGTAATGCTGAGCTTAGGCTTTTTGCAGAGATATAAGATAGCCCTGGACAGGCAGGGCAATTCTAGGGCCACATCGGAAGTCTGATCTACTCCAGAAAAACCTGGGGAGCTCTACAGAAACTCAGAGATTTTTCTCCAGGCTGCACTTTGATCTCTCTACAAGACTTTGTCTATCATGCCATAGAAAACTCTTTACCCTGAAGCTCACTACACCTCTGGTCTATTTGTTATATTGGAAGTGTTTTCTGTCTCTGTGATCTTTCCCTTCGATTGGTAGTTTTTGCCTAGAGAAGCTTCATTTTAAAGAGAAGGCCCAGGCCATCATTCCTCTGTAAGCTGTACACCTGACTTTGCAGAAGACTTTCTTTACCATAGACCTGTGCAGGATCTTCCCTTTTCAGTTCCCTTTTGTGTTGTCTTTAGCATTAGAATATAAGATCTTTGAGGGCAGAGATTATCTTTTTTTTTTCTGTTGTGCTTGTATTACTAATAGTGCCAGCCATTGGGCACACACTTAAAAGCTTGTTGACTTACTGATGTATCCCACCCCTAAGGGTACACTTTGACCTGATCAGAATTCTAAGGCTCTTGGTTTAGCACTAAAGAAGGAGTCATCCATCGAGTATAGAAGAACATTTTAACACTCTATTTAGGAAACTACTTTAAAAGAATGAGGATTATTATGAACTATTTCATAGTCGAATAAATATTTATTGAGTAGCAATTAAATGGAAGGCATGTTCCTAGGCACTATAGAAGATATAGAAAAATAAAAAGACATGGGCCTTGATTTCTAGGCTAGTTGAAGAGGCTAGGAATAAATATATGAAAAGTAAAAATAAATAAATAAATGAAATAGGGTGGGGCAGCTAGGTGATGCAATGGTTAGAGCACCAGCCCTAGAGTCAGGAAGACCTAAATTCAAATTTGGCTTCAAATACTTGCCACTTAACTAGCTGTGTGACTTTGGGCAAGTCACTTAACTCCAATTGCCTTGCCTTCCCCCCTCAAAAAATGAAATAAAATAAAACAAAACAAAATAAAATAGGGATAGCTAAATGGTGTAGTATGTAAAATTCCAGGCCTGGAGTTAGGAAGACTCCTCTTCCTAAATTCAATTCTGGCGACAGATATTTACTAACTGTGTGACCTTGGGCAAATCACTTAACCTTCCTGGGCCTCACTTCCCTCATCTGTAAAATGAGCGGATTGGACTAAATGGTCTCTGAGCATGTGTCTAGCTTTAGGTCTATGATCCCATGATCATGTGAAGTCCAAATCTAGCACTCTTTCCAGTATACCATATTGTATCTCAGACCCAAGCCACTAATCTTACTATCTACTCTGAACATAGTTGTAGTGCTTTAGGAGCAAAGGGGTAACCTCCCAAGGCTTTTTCTATATTTAGGATGCTGAATCAACATTTAGACAAGATGGTTACATGTTGAGAAGGAAGAATGTTTTGAAGCCAAGGTTAAATGAACAGGATGGGAACATGGGGTGAATGATATGGGTTGTCTACAAATAACCAATGAGATTTTTATATTACATTTTTAGAAATAGGAATCAAAGAAGAATTTGAAGATGATTCATTGAATAAACAATTGAAAGATGTTCTAAACATATAAAGATGGTGTATATATAAAGATCTACTGGGGGGGGGCACAAAACTAAATATATAAATAAATGGTAAGATTGTTCTGAAGCCTTCCTTTTTTTTTTTTCTTTTTTGGCCTGGGGGCTCTGAATGTAGATTTAAATTTCTGGTACCTCAGGGCAGGACTTTGAGAACATCAAATGCTTATTAGGAAATTCTGCAGTAAAAACATAGCATTGCTCATTGCTCTGATACTATCTTAAGTGTGGTTAGACATGCCCTTCTTGTTATAATAGAAGATAAAAGGTCATTTGACAAATTACCAGATTACTTTGTACATGGTGTGGATGGACACCCTCTACATTTTTTGCTTGCCATGGGAGGCAAGGATCTGGACTGTTACTAAAAAGGGAAGTAGTTGTCAATGTGGCCATTGCCATCATTTGCAGTGATCATGAATCCAGAACCTGCTGAAAGACGTTTTCTTCCTAGACATCCATACCTGTTTATCTTCCTCTTTCTTTGAGATTTGTGCTGTCTAGATAATTAATACATGTCCAAGTTCTTAGGAGATTAGGGCTTGAAAGAAGGCTCAGTCACCAACATGAGAACAAATAATTCAGTCAACAACTTTTTTAAAGCACTTATGTGCCAGAACTGTGCTAAGCAGTGAGGATATAAAGTTAATGCAAAGACAGGTCCTTTCTTAGAGGAGTCCATATTTTGATGGGGGAGACAAATAATTATATACAAGATAAATACAGCATAGGGGCGGAGCCAAGATGATGGAGAAGAAGCACAAACTTGGTGTGGGCTCCCACTCCAATCACTTCCAATACATGTAAAAAATGACTAAACAAACTTTAGAGCTACAGAACCCACAAAGTGACAGAGAGAAACAAATCTCCCACTGAAGGAAGCCTGGCAGGTGGACAGAAAGAGTCTATCACACCAGGCTGGGAGCTGAGCTCAGTCCAGCATGAGCCATGTGGTTCCAGCCCCAGGGTGGCCCCAACCAGTGGTTGCAGAGCAGACTTCAGGAGAGTGAATCATCAGGAGCTGTGGTGAGTTCCAGACTCCTCAACCCATAAACACCAAAGACAAAGTAAAAGGTCAGTGCGGAAGGAAGTCTGTTGGAACGGGGGCGGGGGGGGGACTGAAGAGCATGGTCTGCCTAAAGCCCTCAGTGCTAGAAGTGGCAGAAGTGGGTGGCTCCAGTGGCCACAGCCTGGCTGCCTCAGGAGCTCCTGGCCTGCAGATCATAGAGGGACCAAGCGACCATTCAGAGGGTAATTGCTCTTGCTTTAATCTGCTTGGATCTGGATCATGGTCTTGGTTGGTGGTCCTGGGGTATGTGACCAGTGACCCAGAGCTTGTGGGGCCTGTAGAGATGGGGGGGTGCTGTAGAGATGGCGCCCAACTAATAGCTCTGGTAGCTGTGAAAGTGATTTGGGACATAGCTCTCTCCATTCTGGAAGCAGAGTTCTACCATGGCAAAGAGCTCAAAAGTCAAGCAATTGGCTAGCAATATGAGCAAGCAATGGAAGCACAAACAGACCATAGAATCCTTTTTTGGGGACAAAAAGCATCAAGGCATGAAGCGGGAGGAAGACAGCAAAGTCAGAACTCCTGCATCAAAAGCTTCCAAGAAAAATATGAATTGGTCACAGGCCATGGAGGAGCTCAAGAAGGATTTTGAAAATCAAGTAAGAGAGGTGGAGGAAAAATTGGGAAGAGAAATGAGAATGATGCAAGAAAATCATGAAAAGCAAGTCAACAGCCTGCTAAAGGAGACCCAAAAATACACTGAAGAAAATAACACCTTAAAAAAGACTAACTCAAATGGCAAAAGAGGCCCAAAAAGCCAGTGAGGAGAAGAATGCCTTAAAAAGCTGAATTTGCCAGACGGAAAAGGAATGTCAAAAACTCACCGAAGAGAATAACTCCTTCAAAATTATATTGGAGCAACTGGAAGCTGATGACTTTATGAGAAATCAAGATACTATAAAACAGATGCAAACAAATGAAAAAATAGAAGGCAATGTGAAATATCTCATTGGAAAAACCACTGACCGGGAAAATAGATCCAGGAGAGATAATTTAAAAATTATTGGTCTACCTGAAAGCCATGATCAAAAAAAGAGCCTAGACACCATCTTTCAAGAAATTATCAAGAAAAATTGCCCTGATATTCTAGTTAGCAGAGGGCAAACTAGAAATTGAAAGAATCCACCAATCACCTTTTGAAAAAGATCCCCAAAAGAAAACTCCTAGGAATATTCTAGCCAAATTCCAGAGTTCCCAGGTCAAGGAGAAAATACTGCAAGCAGTCAGGAAAAAACAATTTGAGTATTGTGGAAACACAATCAAGATAACACAAGACCTAGCAGCTTCTACGTTAAGGGACTGAAGGGCTTGGAATATGATATTCCAGAGGTCAAAGGAGCTAGGACTAAAACCAAGAATCACCTACCCAGCAAAACTGAGTATAATGCTACAGGGGAAAATATGGTCATTCAATGAAATAGAGCATTTTCAAGCATTCTTGATGAAAAAACCAGAGCTGAACAGAAAATTTTACCTTCAAATACAAGAAGCAAGAGAAGCATGAGAAGGTAAACAGGAAATAGAAATCATAAGGAACTTATTAAAGTCGAACTATTTACATTCCTACATGGAAAAATGATAGTTGTAACTCATAAGACTTTTCTCAGTATTGGGATAGTTGAAGGGAATATATATGCATATACATATATATATGTAGGAGGGTATATGTATATATAAATATGTATGTGAGTGTGGGCATATGTAAGTTCATGTATACATAGACAGAGGGCACAGGATGAGTTGAGTATGCAGGGATAATATATAAAAAATAAAATTAAGAGGTGAGAGAGGAATTTATTGGGAGAAGGAAAAAGGGAGAGATAGATTAGGGTAAATTATCTCACATAAAAGAGGCAAGAGAAAACTGTTACAATGGAAGGGAAGAGCAGAAATGTGAAAGGCAATGGGAAAACCTTATTCTCATTTAATTTGGCTTAAGGAGGGAATAACATACACACTCAGTTGGGTATCTTACCCTACAGGAAAATAGGGGGGTAGCGGATAAGAGGGGCATGATAGAAGGGAGGACAGATTGGGGGACAGGGTAGTTAGAAGCAAACATTTTTGAAAAGGGATAGGGTCAAAGGAGAAAGCAGAACAATGGGGGTGGGATAGGATGGAGGGAAACATAGTTAATCTTTCAGAATATAACTACTAGAGAAATGATTTGGGTAACTACACATGTACAATCTATATTGAATTGCTTATCTTCCCAGTGGGGGTGGGTGAGGAGGGAAGAAGGGAAAAAATCTAGAACTCAAAGTTTTAAAAACAAATGTTTTAAAATTTGCTTTTTACATACAACTGGGAAATAAGACATACAAGTGCTGGGGTATATAAACCCATCTTGCCCTACTAGAAAGTTAGGGGAGTGATGGGGGAGGATATAAGAGAAAACAGATTGGGGGAAGGAGTATTCAGTAGGCTTGCTATTTTGGGGTGGGGTAGGGGAAAGACAGGGAGAAAAAAATTGTAACTCAAAATCTTGTGGAAATGAATGTTGAAAACTAAAACTATTTTTTTTTTGCTTCTTTGGAGGGGGAGAATAGGGCAATTGGGGTTAAGTGACTTGCCCAAGGTCACACAGCTAGTTTTTGACTAAAAATAAATTAAAAAAAATTTTTTTTAAAAAGATGGCACTAATGGCTAGGTGAGGTACCTGTGTGGAGGTGAGGGGTAGGGAAATGACATAGAAAAGTCTCCTTAGAATAGGTGAACTGTCTCAAAGGAAACCAGGGATCCTAAAAGGTTGAGCGTGAGTATTCCAGACATGGTGAAACAATCAGTGCAAAGGTAAGGAGGCGCAGTACAAGCAACAAGAGGTAGGCCACTGTGGCTGGCTTGTAGAGTCTGTGAAGGGGACTAAAGCGTCAGAAGATTGGAAATGTAGCGAGGAGCCTCAAACATTTTGAGGAGTTTAAAATGCCAAAGTGCCCCATGCAGCAGTGCTAAACATTCTTTGTGAACTGAAGTTGCTCATCTCTTAAGGAGAATCTGACCTGGGGATTGACACAGTGGAAACGAGCCTTTGTCACATGTTGTACGATATCAAAGTTGAAAGAGAACTCAAAGACCATCAAGTAAAAAATTCCTCATAAAGAGGAATTCCTTTTCCTGTGGTGGTCCATCACCTTCCTCCCTTCCCCCCATTTCACTTTTGAATAGCTCTAATTGTTGCTAATATCAAGCTGAAATCTACCTCCCTAAAATTTCTTCCAATTTTTCCTAGTTCTGCCCTCAGTAGCCAAGCATAGTAGGTCTAATCTTTCTTCCACATATTACTTTTAGTTCTAGATACCACATTTAGGAAGAATAATAAAAATTTGAAGAGGAAGAAAATCATAAAGTGGTACCTAGAACTAAAAGTAATATGTCATCTGACCAGAACAGAGACCAGTGAGACTATTATCCCCCTTACTCTGGAGGCAATGTATTTTTGAATGCAGTTGAAGATCCCATTCCCTTTTTTGGCTACTTTATTGCACTGGTGACTCATACTGAGTTTACATTTATGTGTAACTATTGTGTACCAAAAGTTATGTTAAAACCTGGGGATACAAAGACAATAATGAAATGGTGCCAGCTGTTTGGGCAGTGAGATGGCACCATGGAGGGAGCAATGGGCCTGGAGTTAGAAAGACTTATCTTCCTGAGTTCAAATCTGGTTTCAGATACTTACTAGTTGTGTGACCCTGTTAACCCTGTTTGCCTCAGTTTCCTCATCTGGAAAATGAACTGGAGAAGGAATGGCAAACCACTCCAATATCTTTGTCAAGAAAACCCCAAACGAGGGCATGAAGAGTAGGACATGACTGAAAAATGACTCAACAACAACAACAACAAAAGCTGGCTGATTTACCTGCCTTAAGTCTTTACTTAGACCAGCCAATTCTTTGCTTAGCTACCAAAGTGATCTTCCTAAAGCACAGATCTTAACCATGTTACCCCCTATTCAGTAAGCTTCAATGGCTCCCCATTCCCTCCAGGATTAAATATCCTCTGTTTGACTTTTAAAGTCTTTCCCAACCTGGCCCCTTCCTCCCTACCCAGTCTCCTTACACTTCATTTCCTTACGGGTATACTGTAGTTGAGAGACACTGCCCTTGTTACACAAGATACTCCACCTTCTGATTCCAGGTGTTTTTTTTTTTTTTAAAGCAATCGGGGTTAAGTAACTTGCTCAAGGTTACACGGCCAGTTATTTCTGGGTGTGGTGCTAAGTATCTGAGCCCAGATTTGATCCAGGTCATCCCAACACTGGAGCCAGTGCTCTTACTCGCTGAGCCACCTGGCCGCCCCTATTCCAGGTATTTTCAATGGCTCTTTACCACAGCTAGGATTCTTTTCCTTCTCATTTCTGCCCCCTGGCTTCCTTTAAGTTTCAGCTGACATTCTACCTTCTGAAAGAAGTTTTCTCAGTTCCTCTTGATACTACAGAGTGCCCTCTGCATTTATTCTGCATATATATTGTTTGTAATAGATGTTTGCACATTGTCCATTCCACTAGATTTTGATCTAGTGGATCAGAGACTGTTTTTGCTTTTCTTTTTGTGCCCAGGACTTAACACAATGCCTGGCATGTAATAAGTGCTTTTCTTGACTTCTTGACTTGAATGAGTCAGTAGAGAGAGAAACTGAACACCATACAAATTCACACAGAGAAACACACACACACACACACACACACACACACACACGCACACACCCTCTCTCCCAAAGGAACAAGAAGAAAGGAAAGAGAGAACATAATCCATTGAGCAAAATCCTAGAAAAGAAAGGCAATAGGAAGAGTATAGGTAAAGTTAACTTTGACAAAGAGCTAACTTTTTT
>NW_027186304.1:101780104-101815812 GCF_028583685.1 Petaurus breviceps papuanus
TTCTTTCTTTCTTTCTTTCTTTCTTTCTTTCTTTCTTTCTTTCTTTCTTTCTTTCTTTCTTTCTTTCTTTCTTTCTTTCTTTCTTTCTTAAAATGCTCTGAAACCAGAAAGATGAGCACATGAGTTAGGACAGAGAGATATTGCAGTGTCAGTGAAGGTAGGTAAGGGAACTCATGAACAATGGCCTCAATATCTTAAGCAAAGTAATAGTAGGCAAAATAATCTACTATAAGAAAATACAATGGGGGTGGAATTGGCAGCTTGATGAATCAGGAGAAGGGTTGTTACAGTCATGGTGGGGATTGTGACATATCTCACACTATTAGTTGATTTTGAGTGATAGCTTAGTCTATACAAATGAATGATCAGCTCTTTAATTCAAAATGATGACATAGTATCCACTGTAGCATCAAAATGAATAATTTTAGAAAATGGTATTACAATGCTACACGATTTAATAAACCTAGCTTAATGCAAAATGGCATAAAAAGATAATGGTGTTAAGGAGGCCAAAAGGAAACTCTCAGAGAATCTGTATAATGATGTAGCATCTCCTATAAATAGAATCATGGACTCAACTACGAGGCAGCAGATCTTGCTTAAAGATCTGTAGCAAAATATGGAAGAGCTACGTCACCAAAGGAGACACTCTAGAGAGAAAGTGAAGCACATGTCCGACATGTGTATAGGGAAGAAGAGGAAGAAGAGAAAATAAAGGAAACAGAGAACAAAGGGTCAGAGAAATAGGGAAGCAGGAGAGAGGTTAGAGGTGAGGAAGTTCCAAAAGAAGGTGGTGGACATCAGTGCCAGATAATGCATAAAAGTCAAAGAAGATGACCAAAGTACAACACCATGGTATCTGATGATTATTAGGTTATTGGGAATCTTCCAGAAAGCATTGTTTTTGGCAAATTGTTCATGACAAAGAAGTGAATGAAGAATGTTTATTCTGCCAAGGGGTGTAAATGAAAGGAGAATTGATCTCTCCATTCCCTTATCCTTTCTTGGGGGGATGTGGAAGGGGAAAAATATTACTGATTTTCAATATGATTTTTCTTTTTCTTTTTTAATATAATTTCATCCATACATTTTAATCTCGGGTTAAATTCCAGTTGAATTCCAGGCTTTTATGTATTTTACCTAAATATTTTACAATTAAAAATTTCATTTTTATAAATCATCTCATCATAGCTTACATTTAATTGGCTGTTCATTTTGCCCTTCCTGGTCTCTTTTTCGCAGTAACTATTTCCAGGGTGCTCAGGCCTCTATGTAGGCTTTGGAATAATTTTCTTTAGATGTAACAGATCCAAGCTGCATCGTATTGTAATTTTCTGATCAAGTTTCTAATTTCTTATGCATGTCATAACATGTTAAAAATAGCGATTAGATTTGATTGAGCCCATGATAGGAGTATTCCTTAGTCTTAGTCACCCAACTTGTCATCACTTAACATGAGACAGACGACTGTATGTCTGTGTCCTCACAAGATGCTCTGGCCATGAACTCCAAAAGGTCACATATTCCCCACTATGGCTAGTACAGTTCCTTGCAAATAGCAGACACTCAAAGGAGGGATTAGACTAGTTCTTATTGGCTCCAGATGCAGAACTAGTAGAAGCAGGAGAAGTTGTGGAAAGGTAGACTTCAACTTAATGTAAGCAGACAATTTCCTGACAATTAGAATGTCTACAAATGGAATGTGTAGCTTTGGAAGGTTGTGAGACCTTTCTCGTTGGAAGTATCAGAGTGGATTCTAATCTTTTTCCAGAGATACTATAGAATCCATTCTTATTCAGGAATAGGTTAAAATGAAGAATTTTGAAGACTCTATAAACTGAAGAAAATGAAATGAGGAGAACCAAGAAATACATAACAACACTATAAAAACAAACAACTTTGAAATCGCTGCAAATTCTGATCAATACAATAACAATTCATGATTTCAAAGGAACAACAATAATAGCTAATAACATTTGTATAATGCTTTTATTGTGCCTAACCCTTTATAAATAGTATCTTATTTGATCCTCACAACCCTGGGAGGTAGGTGATTTTATCATTCCCATTTTACAAAGGAGGAAATGGAGCCTTACAGAAGTTAAGTGTCATGCCCAGAATCACACAGCTAGTAAATGTCTGACAGATTTGAATTCTGGTCTTCCTAACTCCAAGCCTGCCACCTATCTACTATGACGATTGATGATGAAACATGCTATCTGTTATAGTGAAGTGACAGATTTAGGGTGTACAATTATATCTATAGCTATATCATCTAATGTCTTTCTATATCTAATCTATCTATGTATACAACTATTGAAGGAATTCTTTTGCTTTATTAAGCACATTTGTTAGAAGAAATTTGTAATTTTTTTTTCTTAACGGGGTGAAGAGTAGAGGGAGGGAAAAGATTTCTTTTTATTTTTTATTAGTGAAGTTGGGAGGGGTACTACAGATGAGAAGAGTTTTATGCACTTTCAGATGAGGTCACAGTATTCTTAGTTTTACTTGACTGTTCTAGTTTGTTAAAGAGACCTCTCATGAACTAGGAATAATCTGTAAGTGTATGTAATGTAAGAACAAAACACATCAATAAAACTTTTTAAAAATAGAGTGACTAGTTAACCGCAGAGGCTTCTTCTAAATATGAAATCTTTTGATTCTGCAACATATTTTTTAAATGAATCAAAGAAGGATGATATGAGTCTTTCTAGCTGAAAAAATGCTTAGGAATGCTAGAATATTATCCTAGCTTTGAGAAGCAGGGATAAGACATACAAACATACATAATGTACACACACATATATGTGTGCTTATGTGCATATGTACATGTATTTAATTTGTAACTCTGCTTCTAAAGCATGGCTCCTGTTTCATTCTCATCTTTCATTCTCATCACAGATACTTTCAAATTCACATGAACTTTTTTTTTCATCACCTCTGTCTAGCTCAGATCCTCCTTCTGTTTATTGTTGCTTTGCTCTGGACCTATGATTTTATTCACACAAGTGAGTTCCTCTGTCAACCCACATTAGCAGTTGTTCAGTCATAGATTACAAAATTTAGGTGAGCTGCCCAAGGTCACATAGCCAGTGTGTGCAGGAGTCTAGATTTGAATCCAGATGTGGACATTAAAGCCAGTTCTTTATTCACATTTTATAATGTCTTTAGCTGCCCTCTTTGATGATGCTAATGATAGCCTAGGGCCAACTGCCTTGATGAACTAATCTTAGCAAAATGTGAGAGTGGGCCCATCATTCCTTTCCATGGTGCCCCTTCGAGCTTTGACCATTATCTAACTCGAGATCTCAATTATTATTTGTTATTGTTTATATAGAAGAAGGCATTTTTTGAAGACTAGATGTGCAATTCCAAACAAAAAAAAAGTTACAAGTGATGTGACCAAGGCAATAAAGGATGGAGGCTGGAACACAAATGGTATTACAGTGAATCCATACCATACGATGCTGTGTTTCTCTAGTAGGATTTTTTTGCACAAACAACACTGAAACAGCTGAGATAGGTTTTTGGCAAACTCCAATCTCTAAACTTAATGTTCTTTTCTCCAACTCCTCCTCCTTCCTTCCTCTCCTTTTCTTCCTCCTTCTCTCCTACTTTTTTGTGTCAACATTGTAGTTCATGTTCAGTCACTCAGAGTTGACCTGTAGCACTTTATTAAGCCTTGTTTTCCTTAGACAGTACCTCAATTTTAAACTTCTTTCTCTATCTTCCCCACTTATTAAAAATTATCTATAAATATTTAATTCATTCATTCTTTAGCAGACATTTATTAAATACCTGCTATGAGTAAGGCATTGTACTTGATGAACTCACAAGCTTTAATAACTGAGTCTTCATATGCTACTCCTCCCGAAGACATCACATCTTTAACTGGAGACCATTCTATAGTAAGTAATCCATGTGGCTTATTATGGACTTTGAAACATCGATTTTTGAAATAATGAAATCAAGTAGCATTTAATGGATCTTTGGATAAGGTAGCCTTCCAAGTAGCCCTCAACTTACATCATATAGATAATCACTGCACTAGGAACAACATGGAATGGGTGGAATGTAAAGGACATGTGACTAAACTGGAAAACAATGTCTCATTTAAAGTTGGTTATCATACCCTGTGCCTTTGAGAGCCTTCTGGGCATACGTAATAAATATTTGTTGAGTTGAATTAAACAGAAGAAATGATTTTCGGTTGGACTGGCAAGCAGAGCTACAGTGGAAAAAGCATTAGATTTGGAATCAGTAGAATCTGTATTTACATCATTTATCTAATGCTAGTTCATGAAGCATAAGCAAGTATTTTTTTTCTTTTAAATTTATTTACTTTTAGTTTACAACATTCAGTTCTACAAGCTTTTGAGTTCCAAATTTTCTCCCCTTCCTTCTCCTCCCCTCACCCCCTGCCAAGGCAGCATGCAAACTGATATAGATTTTACAAATACCTTCACATTAAAAATTAGTCAAGTTGTAAAGAAGAATTATAACCAATGGAATGAACTGTGAGATAGAAGAAACAAAACAAAAGAGGGAGTAAATAGTTTGCTTCAATCTGCATTCAGACTCTGTAATTCTTTCTCTAGATGCGGATAGCCTTTTCCATCATGAGTCCTTTGGAGTTGTTTTATAACTTTTCATTCCTAAGATGAGCCCAGTTTATCAAAGTCAGTCATCACAGATATAATGTGTCTGTAATTGTGTACAAATTTCTCCTGCTCTCTTCACCCAGCATCAGTTTATATAAGTCTCTCCAAGTTATTATGAAGTCCATCTGCTCCTCATTTCTTAAAGCACAATAGTATTACATTACATTCATATATCACAACTTGTTTAGCCATTTCCAAGTTGATGGGCATCCCCTTAATTTCCAGTTCTTGGCCAGCACAAAAAGAGCTGTGATAAATATTTTTGTACGTATGGGTCCTTTTCCCACTTGTATGATCTCTTTGGGATACAACCCTAGAAGTAGTATTGTTGGGTCAAAGGTATATACATTTTTATAGCCCTTTGGGCATAGTTCCAAATTGCTCTCCAGAATGGTTGGATCAGTTCACAACTCCAACAACAATGCATTAGTCTTCCAATTTTCCCACATCTTCTCCAGCATTTATCATCTTCCTGTTTTGTTGTGTTAAACCAATCTGACAGTGTTAACCAATCTGTCAGGTGAGATGTGGTACCTAAGAGTTGTTTTGATTTGCATTTCTCTAATCAAGAGTGATTTTGAGTATTTTTTCATATGATTATAGATATCTTTCATTTCTTCCTCTGAAAACTGCCTGTTTATATCCTTTGACCATTTATCAATTGGGGAATGACTTATAATTCTTATAAATTTGACTTGTTCTCTATATATTTTAGAGATGAGGCCTTTATTGAGAAAGAATTCTTTCCCAATTTTCTGCTTTCCACCTAATCTTAGTTGCATTGGCTTTGTTTGTACAAAATCTTTTTAATTTAAGGTAATCAAAATTATCCATTTTGCATTTTATAATGCTCTCTATCTCTTGTTTGGTCAAAAGTTTTTAAAAACAGAAACTCAGTTTTCCCATCTATAAAATAAGGAGAAAAAAACCCCATCTTATGAGGTTTTTCTGAGTGACAAATGTTTATAAGCATAAAATTTTATCATTATGTCCACATGATAATTAATTATTATGATTATTATTCTACTTACAACTAAATGATCCTGCTCATGTCCATGACTTTTGAAAGCAATATAAGGGATTATAGATCTTTTTGTCTATGATCAAAGGACCCATCTTTATCTTTGACTAGGCAAAAATAAAGAACTGACCCTCATATCTTTTTTTTTTAATTTGGGAGGGCAATTGGGGTTAAGTGACTTGCCCAAGGTCACACGGCTAGTTTTTGTGTTAAGTGTCTTAGGCCCGATTTGAACTCAGGTCCTCCTGACTCCAGGGCTGGTGCTCTATTCACTGTGCCACCTAGTCGCCCTGAGTCTCACATCTTTAAAAAAATTTTTTAATAGTATTTTATTTTTCCCAATATGTAAAAACAATTTTCTTTCATTATGTATAAAATTTTGAGTTCCAAATTTTCTCACTTCCTTTCTCTTTCCCTTACCCCTCCCTAAGATGGTAAACAATTTGATATAGGTTATATATGTGCAACCTTGTAGAACATATTTCCATATTAGTCATATTGCAAAAGAAAAAACAAAACAAAAGAAAAAAACCATGAAAATAAAGAAAGTGAAAATAGTATGCTTCAATATGCACTCAGACTCTATCAGTTCTTTCTCTGGATGTGGATAGAATTTTCCATCATGAGTCTTTTGTAAATGTCTTGGACCATCGTATTGCTGAGAAGAGTTAAGTCAATCACATTTGATCATCACATAATGTTGCTATTACTATATGCAATGTTTTCCTGCTCCTGTTCATTTCACTTTACATTAGTTCATGTAAGTATTTCCAGGTTTTTCTGAAATTCTCCTGCTCATCATTTCCTATAGTACAATAGCATTCCATTACATTCATATATCAGAACTTGTTCATCTATTCACCAGTTGTTGGACATCCCCTCAGTTTCCAATACTTTGTTACCTGAAAAAGAGCTGCTGTAAATATTTTTGCACATGGACGTCTTTTTCCCTTTTTTATGATCCCTTTGGGATACAGACCTAACAGTATTGCCTCATATCTTTTTTATGACAATCAATCCAAGAATGTGGAATTTTTCTCTTCTCCTTAATCTAGGACAACATAATTCTGATAATCTTGCATGAAGGAGAGGCCCAAGATCATTCTTGTTATCATTTGGCAACTTCTCTCGGTAGATACTGTCCCTTTCGTGCTTTGCAATGTTTTCTCATTGTTATCAGAACATTTTCTTCCTTTACTAGTTTTTGTCATGGCCACAGAGGAAAACAATTGGTCACACACATTGCATGTTAAAATTATTCTAAGTCATCATTCTTAGGCACTTGAAAATTTTAAAGTCTTTTCCTTCAGAGTTGAAATATTCATGTTTATTCATAAATCAGAAGTGTTTTTCATTTTATTTCATTTTTTTCAAACCAAATGTCAATGACATTCCAAATTCTTAAGCCTCCTTATGAGATAACTTTTAAAATCAAGAGACCACATTATTTCATGGGAGTGAAAAAAATGACATGATTTGCTCAAAATAACTATTTTTTAGTATGGTGAAGAAAGTCAAGAAGGAAAAAAAATCAGGCTTTTGTCAACCTTTAATAAGTCTAGTAAACTGAGGTCATTTTTACCTTGAGGGTCCTTTCTCTTTTTTCCCTAGAAAATGTAAATATCTCATAATGGGCAAAGTTGTCTGGAAAAGTTATCAAATGAAGAAATAAGTTAGCTAATGAAGAAAACTGTATTTTAGCTTTATAGAAATCTCACATTTATATTACACTTTGTAGTTTACAGAACACTTTGCTCACTTCCTCAGTTTGTGAGGAAAATAGTGCAAGAATTATTAACAATGAAGAGCCTAGGTTCAGAGAGTATCTGGCTCACTTGGTAAGTAAGTCATAGAACCAAGACTTGAAGCAAGAATTTCTGACTCTATGATCAATGATCACGTTCTTTCCTTTTAACAGCATGTAAAGTGCCTTGAGGGTAGAAAGTATTTAATTTTTTTTTATCCCAGTATCTAACACAATAATTGACATACAGTAGGTATTTAGTAAATGCTTATTGAATAAATGGGTGAAAAATTATTTGTTAAGCACTTACTATATCCCTAGTATTGTATTATATATTGGAGATAAAAGTAGAACAATAAGATCCTTCATTCAGTTACCCTGTATTGTAGTTGGGGAAGACAATATATAAAGGATGATTCAGGTACAGTACATACAGAAAGTCTTGGGGCTCTTTGGCTCAGTAGCAGGGGGGATGGCAAGGTCCAGTCATCCTCAGGGTTCATTGGCAGGTCATGTGACAATATCTAGAGATCTGGATGGTAAAAGAATAGAGAAGCTGATGAGGTTTGGAGGACCTTAGGAGTCAGTGACAGAGAAGATAGTAAACCCTAGTGCCCTTTCTTATCTGTGCCTTAGCTTTTACAACTAGCTCCTTGAGGGCAGAAAAGGCCTCTTATTCTCATCTTTGAATTTCCTCTAGTGTCTAGGATATATATGGTAGATGCTTATTAATATTTGTTTAAAAAATAGATCCTGAATGATCATATGGACAAATGACATTAAAAAAAATGAAATGTGGACATCTTTATCTGACTTCTCACCAAATGCAAGCTATTCACTGTGAAAAATTACTTCTACTAAGTCAAAATCTCATGGGAAAAGAGTTTCCTTTGTAGCAAAAGTAAAATATAGTTTAAAATATTCTGTTTGTCATAGTAAGCCTTTTACTTATTAAGTTTTTTCAAATAATGGGGTGGCATCAAATTGACAGAGATAAAAGGTGGAAATAATCAATACTGGAGGGACTTTGGGAAAAAAAAGTTATGCTATTGCATTGTTATAACAGAACTGCAAATTGATCCAACAATTCTTAAAGTGGTTTGAAATTGTTACAAAAGTCATATCCTTTGACACAGTAATCCTACTAATGGGCATTTATCCTAAGTTGTTCAGATAGAAAAAAGTTCCTGTGTATGCTAAACGAGTCATTTGTAGCACTTGTGTGTGTGTGTGTGTGTGTGTGTGTGTGGTACCATAAACTGGAAAACAAAATTGGTGCCCACCAATTGGAGAAAGGCTGAACAAATAATGGTGGTTTTAACAGAATAATATTGTGTTATAAGAAATAATGATTGTAGAGAATTCAGATAAAACTAGGGAGAATTGTAGAGTTTGCACAATGACTTCAATACTATAAATTAAAATGCTACAAAAAGGCAGCTAAAATCAACTTAATTGCAGTGACCACTCTTGGTCCTAGACCTAGAGAAAAGATCACAAATCTATTTTCTTCTACTACAAGAGTAGAATGCTGCATATGGTGTCAGACATCATTTCTACATTAGTTTTGCTTGACTCTTTCTTTGTAATAAGGGAGGCACACAGTGTTGAGGCATATTATGACGGTATAAAAAGCAAAAGACATCAATAAAACTTAAAAGTATATTTATTTCTTGATCTATTTCTCTACCTACCTATCCATCTAGACATGGATTGTCTAGGCTACTGATGTGGTGGTACAAACGTTTTATCCACAAAACAACGTAAATGACCAAAGTCTTTGAATTAAAGCATTGCTTTTTTGGAATGCTTGTGATCTGGTCAGTAGAGTCTCTGTAGAATATAGATGCCATTAAGTTTTTTAAAAGGTGAATTTTGTAGAAAATCCCTGGGTGTATTAAAATTTTTTGCTGAGTTCTGAGCAAAGTAGGATTATCAGGTGCAATCCCACAGATTCTACTAATCTCATATTTTGTATCTTTTTAGAGGGACATAGGGATAAAGAACTGTGGGATTTGTCCTCCACTACTGATTTGTGGGATTTCATGGGGGATCAGGCTGTTCTTTTCTTTGGGCTTATCCTTTTGCTTTTCTTTGAAAAATTATGTACACAAAACAGCATGATTGCCATCCAAGAAATATAATCTGCCTGGAACATCTCATGTCTTAATCAAATACCTTACTACATGTTCTACATGTTCCTCCAAGGAATTTATGTTCCTAATTGGTCTGTGGAAGATGATGCCCAGTAGATAGTATTTGAGGCAATTATGTTTACACTAGGAATCTGCATATCTGGGCACTCTGACTGTCCCTGGATACCCTGGTTGCTCCTTGGATTATGTTCCTTAGAAAATATCATGAGTTTTTCGTTGCATTGATGGCTTACCCTGATACTGTTAGACACTACACTTTAATTCAAGGAGGCCAGCAATGTCCAGTGATTGGGGAAACCTTGAGTAATGAAGGGCTAAGAAAGGAAAGAAGCAGAAGAGATGGAAAATGAGTGGGAAAGACAGATGATACAATCCTGAAATCTGGGACAGGTTGATTTCTTGTGTATTTGCATAGCACTGAGATCTAAAGGGCTGAAACAAGTAGTTAAAATCATTATCACTCTATTTCAGCCTGGGTGAATCTCAAGTTGATTGGGAAGTGTCAGGAACTCACACTTTGTCCAACTCAACCTGATCCTCTAAAATCAGAGGCTATTTTGTGCAGCTGCTCGTGTGCCCTGTGCCTATTGATGCTGATATATGGCCATGGGTTGGGCTTGCCTTGCCTCTTTCTGACTTGGTATCCCCGCTGTGTTGAGCCTATATAATAAATAGGGGGTAATAGCTAAGGTGTTCTCCTTGGGTATGGCCATGTAAGACAACAATGTAAGATACCTTTATGTTCAGCTTTGATTTTAACCTTTAGTATATGATGTGAATGTGACCAACACACAAAATGGTAAAGTAGAAGTTTGTCTAGTATATCTTTTGCTACTTGATTTCTCTCTTCTCTGTTTCTCTCTCCTTTTACCTTGTCTCCTTTCAGGACCCTTGTTGTTGTTGAGTCAATCATATCTAACTCTCCTTGACCCCATTTGGGATTTTCTTGGCAAAGATATGGGGATGGTTTACCATTTCTTTCCCCAGCTAATATTACAAGAGGAACTAAGGCAAACAGGGTTAAATGACTTGCCAAGGGTCACACAGCTAGTAAGTGTCTGAGGCCAGATTTGAACTCAGGTCCTCCTGACTCCAGGGCCTGCACTCTATCCACTGCACCACCTAGTTGCCCTCCTTTGAGGACTACTAATCTGTTTTCTAATGTCTCCCTATTATCAATCTAGAAAAGGTTTTGAAAATATTGCTACACAGTCAGACTAATGCATCATTAACTCTTCCATGTAATTTGCATTATATGTTGTTGAAACAAATAAAATTGTATCACTCAATGTTATGTTTAATGATCAGATCTACTAGAAACAATATTTTTATTAGCTGTATAAAAAAGCTCTTTGGAAAATGGTTAATTTTCTGATTAAGATTAAGAGATCTGATTAAGAGATCTGCCTCTCTCAACCAAGTGACCTAATTTGACTCAAGAAGTCTAGGTCTTATATGTACTTGTGGAATTGTTATAAGAAATTAGAAATCACTTCATACAGCAGGGCTTTCATTCAAGTTACAAATTAAGAATAAAGTGTTTGCCAAATGGAAAGACAGAACGAATCAAAGATGCAATTTTCGATGACATATCTTAACAGACATTTTCATGCAAGTACTGAGATGAGATAAAGATATTGCAAATCACAAAGATTCAATTAAGAGCAGTTTTAAGAGAACAGGCTGATTTGTGTGGTCATATAACAATGTTAATAATTTCTTACATAGCACATTTTAGCCTTTGCGTGTTGGCTGTATTAATTTAATTAATGACTAGCAGCTTTTTAAAACGTGTCAGGGGGAACTAATAAATTCTAGTAAGTCTTGTACGTTCCTTAATTTAAATTGTTTACAGATCTGAGACCCCAGTATTTTGTTTCTGAAATCTCTCATTATGAAATGAAATACTTCCTTGGAATTTCAGACAATAGCTAACAGGAGAGCTATTTTTTAAGAAACACATGGGAATGGGGCGGCCAAGTGGCTCAGCGAGTAAGAGCACCGGCTCCAGTGTCGGGATGACCTGGATTAAATCCGGGCTCAGATACTTGGCACCACACCCAGAAATAACTGGCCATGTAACCTTGAGCAAGTTACTTAACCCCAATTGCTTAAAAAAAGAAACACATGGGAAGGTTTGATGGCTTCTCTTTACCCTGAAGTCTATCCCTGAAGATAAAATGACCTTAGTTATTTTAGGAAATCTGAAGGATATGGAGAAACAGAAAATATAATAGAATATCTCTCTGTTTGTCTCTCCTGCTTTTCCCTCTGTGTGCAACAGCACAGTAAATGAGTTTGGAGACTGCTTAGGAATGTAGAGAAAAGTTATTCTTTTTCATGAGAGGGCCCTCTGCCCCTGTTGCTCAAATGGTGTCTGCCAGGGACAGAGCAACAGGTAGAAGCAAGCCCATGGTCATATAACCTTCTAATGCAGAAACCCAACCCCCCAACTGGCCTCACTCTCATTGGTAGGGAGGCCGGCCCACAACCTAGGCATGAGAATCTATCTTAGAGACAAAGGACAAGGAAACATGTGGGTGTGCAATGCAAGGCCAGGAAGGCAGTTTTATCCTTATTTGGCATATCTTGTGCTGAGGTGGTACTGGGGTACATTGCTCTAAGTCCCAGATTCCTGTAAGGTCAGGTGACCTCTAAACTTAGGCCTAGTGGATACTGAAGCCTCTCTAGATTAGATTTTTCAGAATAGGAAAATTTCACTGCAGATTATCACTCACACCTCCTTCCCTTCACTTGAATGCTTTGTCTTCTATCTTTCTGCTCCAAGACCCCCAGAGATTATAACATATTTCATTGCTATCTCCTGTCCCTTATACCATCATTTCTTATTTTTGCTCACTACAGGGAATTACTATTCTTGTATTCATGTACCATCACAATATCAAAGTTAAATTAACTTTTGTAACAATGAACAATTTGGAATCATTGAAAGCACTGAAGAAATGGCTTCCCAACTTATATCTCCATTCCTAATCTCTCTCCAGCATTCCACATCTCAATTTCCAATTGCTGACTATACATTTCCAACTGAGGGAGGAGAAGGAGGAAGAAAAGGAGGAGGAAGGGCAGTCAGCAACCCTTTGAGAACTAAATCTGTGGGTATTAGTGGGAATTAAGGAAGTGACCCCAGAGGAGGTATTACATTGATATAACCTATGTTCAGGTAAAATTGAATTGCTCCCCATTTCCTTAAATTATTTAATTTCATTCAATTCAACAAATTTATTAAGGGGCTACTCTGTGCAAGGCACTGTGGTAAATATTGAGGAAATCCATTCCCTGAACATACATTACTTTTTCTATGCCACTGGTCATGATCTATTAACAGGTCAAAGTTACTTATCTTCCAAATGAAAAGCCTCAGGTTTCAGTACCAAGATTAGAAAAATCTTGGGTAAAGAAATTGCTTCCTGGAAATGGCACCAGAGGGGCGGCCAGGTGGCTCAGTGAGTAAGAGCACTGGCCCCAGTGTTGGGATGACCTGGGGATCAAATCCAGGCTCTGATACTTAGCACCACACCCAGAAACAACTGGCTGTGTAATCTTGAGCAAGTTACTTAACCCCAATTGCTTAAGAAAAAAAAAAGAAATGGCACCAGAGAATTCTGGCCCCCTCCCAGAAATGAAAAAGTTCCACAGACCCTGTTACCCAGGATGCCCTCTCTCCATTGCTGTTTATTGAAATGTTGTCTCTCTTTTAAGGTCCAGATCAAACACCAAGATCCTCAAGAAGTGTTCCTTGATCTCTCCATCTGGAAGGAATGTCTCCCTATCCCACAGCACTTTGTTTTTCTATTCTCCAACTACCAACACTGTACTTTGAACTATGATTATTTGTGTTTGGGTCTTTATCTCATCTACTAGATTTCAAGCTCCTTGAGGTCAGGGACCTGGTCTTTGCCATTATGGCATTCTGAATAGCACATAACACAGCAATTTACACATGGGAAGCACTCCCTAAAAGTCTGTTCAATGAATGAATGAATGACTTTAGTGCAATCAAATTCAATTCAGGAAGCTTTTATTAAGGTGTTTAATCCCTATCCTCTGGTAAGTGATGGGGGTACAAAAACCAAGAAAAGAAATAGCATTTGACTCGAGGAATGTTCATCCTCCTGGAGAGAAGACTATATGCACACATATAAGTAGGCACAAAATTATGCAAAGTAATTTTTAGGGCAAGAGAGTACTAATGATTTTGGACTCCTTAATTTCAGTGAGAAAGCAATAACTTTATATGTAAGCAACCTTAATCTACCCACTAATAACTTAATTAACAAAAGTTCTGCACAGTAGTAAATAGTGTATTACATTTTCAATCAAACAATGTTCCTATGTCTATGGAACTTTTTAATTTCTGGGAAAGGGTCAGAATTCTCTGATGTCATGAGGAAGCAGTTTCTTTCCCCATGATTTTTCTAATCTTAGTACCTGAAACCTGAGGCTTTCTATTTGGAAGATAAGTAACTTTCACTGGTTAATAGGTCATAACTGTCACAGAGATGAGGGTATTGAATTAGCTCAGGCATTAACCATCATGTAGTGCCATTCGGAGGGAGGTGCACAGAAGGAGGTGGTGTGTGGGGGGAAGGAGGGGTACTGGGCTGCTGGCAGTAACAGCTGCAACTTGGTATACATGCAGCCCCTCCACTTTTTCCCTGTCACTTGTCTGGGGCAAAAGAAAATGTCCCCAGTGGCCCATAAAGACAATAAAGGAGCTCCAGTTAGAATTAGGGATGAGGGAAATGAGGGACTTTGGACATAGACACTAGGAGCTATCCGTACCAGAAACCAATTGCCTGGTAGGACATCATTTGAGATTTGCATAGGGGATTGTTAATCTCTGAATTAAATTACTGGAGGGTTATGGGAACATAACTTGGGGAGCACAAGAAAGAGAATATAAATGTTTTTCAATTCTAGAAACAAGAGTAATTCAGGGAAACTTTGAGATGCCTCATTGTGTGATAGCTAGAAGATTATAAAAGCATCAATATAGTATCTTTGCTTCAATATTGAAGAATAATGAGAGCAGAGCTCATGCAGTCAAAGCTTTTCTTGGCATGATAAGCTTTTCTAGTTAAAGAAAGCAAGCCCTGCTTAACTGGACCCATCTTCTCTAATGTTATAACTGTAAAAGGAATCTTCCACATTGAAAGCTTAGGAACCAAACATGGTCTTCTTGTTATGGTGTTCTGAATCAGTGTGTGGTTGTCACTTCTACTTTAAAATTAGCTTTGGAAGGAGCTAGCAAATCACTTACTATGTTGTGCTTGTGACTTTTATTAACTCTCAAGAAACATTCACAGTTTAATAGTTTGAAAAGAAAAATGTTAAGTTCTTGATCTTTAAAAATTTTTTTTCCCAATTTCATAACTAATTATGCCATTTTCTACACAGCAGCAAAACTGATCGTTTTAATGCAATAAAAACCATACTACTCACCTTTTGAAAAAGTTCTCTATTGTCTCTAGGATAAAACCTATTTTACTTTTAAACTTGTTTATAATATATCTCCAGCCTACCTTGACATTGCTTTCTTTCATGAACCCTATGGTCTAGCCAAGTAGGCCTGCCTACTTCACAAATCACATTCCCTTTTCCATCTCTTTGCCTTTGAACAGTTTGATTCTCATGCCTAGAATGAACTCCTTCCTCAACTATGCCTCTTAAGAAGCCTTAGCTTCCTTCAGAGTTTAGCTTAAGCACACCTCTCCTATATGACATCTTTCCAAAATCCATCCTAGGTGCTTGTGTCTCCCCCTGTGAAATTACCTTCCACCTGTTGTGGTTATTTAGTCATATCTAACTCTTCATGACCCTGTGGACCATTATATCCATGGGATTTTCTTGGCAAAGATACTGCAGTGGCTTGCTATTTCCTTCTTTAGTGGATTAAGGTGAACAGAGGTAAGTGACTTGCCCAGGGTCACACATCTAGTCAGTGTCTGAGGCAGAATTTGAATTCAGGTCTTCCTGACTCCAGGTCCAGGGCTCTATCCACTGAGCAACCTAGCTACCTCATTGTACCTACTTTGTATATATTTTATATATGCTGATATGTGTTGTGTGCTATCACCTCCAATGTAATATAAGCTCCTTATGGGCAAGGAATATTTCTTTGTAGTTTTCATATCCCAAGTATCTATGTAACAGAGTGCCTGACCCAGAGAAGGTACTTAGACAGTCATTCATTGATGCTTTATTTGCTCATGTAAAGGTAGGGGAACCAGCTAGATGACTTCTCTTGTTCTTCCTATTTTTATGATTCTATTTTAAATAAAGGGATAATTTGGCCTTTATATACTGTGCCCTTGTTCACCATAAATCAGGGGTTCTTAACCTGGGAATCTATCTGCAAACTTCGTTTTCTCTGTCTCTGTCTGTCTCTATCTGTCTCTCCCTCTCTCTTTCTCTGTCTCTCAACAAAAAAAAAAGTTTAAGAATTTTTGCCCTAACAACTAATTACGTCATTTTCTACACAGCAGCAAAACTGATCATTCTAATGCAATAAAAACCATACTACTCATCTTTTGAAGAAGTTCTCTATTGCCTCTAGGATAAAATCTATTTTACCTTTAAAACTGTTTATAATGTATCTCCAGCCTACCTTGACATTGCTTTCTTTCATGAACCCTATGGTCTAGCTTCTTAAGTTATTAAGTTTTTACCATGATCTCTACCCGTATGGATAGAATTAAAAACACATTATAAAGCTACCAAGAAATCCCAGTTTACACTATTACCTGGTGTAATCCAGGATTCAATAAATAGATCTAGAATTATCCTTTAGAAACCAATATATTCAGGACTTGCTCTCACCAATCAATTTTATTTTATAAACCTCCGCACAAGGATCTCTTTTCATCAGGGGTAAGACCATTCTTGCTCCTAGAATCATTCTGGGCTGGTTTTCATGTTACAATTAGTCAATGTTACAGTTTTTGAATGCTGTAATTTCTAGTGGTAAATCATTTTCTGAGGCATGGTTATCTATGGCTACTGCTTAGGAAGGGTGTATTTTGACGCTGAATTTTCCTTTGTGATAGCAATTTGTAGGTCAGAGCATCTAAATTTGATTTCTGGGTGGGTTACTCCACAACCTTGTACTCTTCATCTGACCTTTCCTCACCCATTCTATTCCTATTACTGGTGAATTGGCTGTCATAAACTTGAAAGTTTATTTCAGATGCCAATTTAGAATTAGTTTCTGACTTTATGAAAGTTTTTACTAAGTACAGAAACCTGAGTTCAAGGTTCACCCCATACAAAGCAATGATATATTTAGTCTTAAGTTTCCCATCTCTCTTTCTGACGTTTTTCTCCTTCCTCATGGTGCCTTTCATCTCTAGGTGCCCAGAGTTGTAATAAGCCATCCACTGCATAAGGCACCATACCTCTGAGTTTTACTTAGACCTAATTTCCATGGGCAATGATTCATGTCCCATTTTTTTTATTCCATCCTACCTATTCCTCCATGCCAATAAAAATACATTTATCTTGTGTTTATTTTCTTTAAGGAATATAGTTACAGAGAGATCCTCTGCAAATGATTATGTAAACTAATTAATGCTAGCATATTGATGATTAACTATAATCCAGAAAGCTGCCTATTTAAATATTCCTAAATATTCAAATATGCCTAAACATTCTAATGATATTGAAGTAGAAGCTCCAGGAACTCCCTATTTCCTCTAGGATAAAATACCAAGCCCTCTGTTTTTAAGACCTTCATAGTCTTGCTTACATACATTATTCCCCTTCCTGCAGTCTACACAGTTCGGCCAAACTGCCCTTGCTGATCTTCTTCACACATGACCCCCCCACCCCCAACCCCAGTCTGTGCCTTTGCATATAATGTGCAATGCATTTCCTTCTCCCTGCATACCTCAAAGTTCCTAGTTTCCTTCAAAGTTCAGTTCAAGTAAAACAGGAAGCCTTTTATGATTACCTCCTCTGCTAGTGCTTTCCCTTTATTACCTTGTACATGTTATCTTCCTTAATAAAATATAAACTAATAAATAATAAAATAAAATAAAAAAGCCCATTGAAGGTAATACCTATTTGATTTTTGTTTCTATACCCAGATCTTAAAGACTATTTGGTAATCAGTTGCTCAACTGATTAATTGACTGATATAATTAGAAGTAAATATGACAAAAGATTTGTGGATACAGGAGAGGGAACAACACAAAAGAGGGTAAAAAATGAATAAATAGGGAGGGAAGTGAGGTCAGCATATTTAATAGTTGAGAATGTAGCAATGTAAGGAAGAATGGAGGCCAGGAAAGTCATAATGAGGGTAAAAATAATTATGGGGAGAGTAAAATGGAATACTATTGTGCAATAAGAAATGATGAACAGGTAGATTTTAGAAAAACCTGGAAAGACTTGTATGTACTGATGCAAAGTGAAGTGAGCAGAACCAGGAAAACATTGTACACAACAACATTGTGTGATGATCAACTATGAATGACTCAGCTCTACTAAGCAACACAATGATCCAAGACAGGTACAAATGGCCGATAAAGGAAAATGCTATCCATATCCTAATAAAGAATTGAGGAACTCTGAACGCAAATCAAAGCATATTTTTTTCACTTACTTTATTCTTTCTCATGTTTTTTTTTCCCCTATTGATATTCTTCTTCTTTTACAACTGTGACTGACATGGAAATATTTTTACATGATAGTACATGTATAAACTGTATTAAACTACCTACCACTTTTAGAAGAAGGGAGAAAAGGAAGAAGGGAGGAAAATTTAGGACTCAAAATCTTGTAAAAATGAATGCTAAACATTTTCTTAACATGTAACTGGGGAAAAAAATGAAGCAATATTAAAAAAAAAATAAAATTCACATTCCCATGGCATTAAGGGACATAAACAATTATATTTAATACTAAATTACAAGAACTTTATTTACTATTCAACAGGTTAGTAAAGTCTTTTTTTTCCAGTCTGCATTCCATAGAGGAAGAAGAGATAAATTTCCTTAGAGTACTTTTCTTACTGTGTTATCTTTACTAATTTCTGCAATATTGTGCTACAAAATATGTTGGGCCTATTCCCTGTGTCCTTCATTTTATTAGTGTCTTCTTCAGCCTAGTTTTGGTTTTAAAGATAGAAAAGCATCTTTATTTGAATTTAGCATGTACATTAAATTCAAAATGAAGTCCAAATGTTTATAAAGTGGGTAATGCCCAAATATATGGCTGTATTTAAAGTTTATGATGTCATAAAGCACATTAACACAGAGAATTGTTATAACAAGTTTTATTTCAGTGCATTTTTTCCCCTGCACTTGTTCTCAATTTAGCCCATTTCCTTTTCTTCCACATTGTGTTTTAGGAGAAATTATTTCCTTCTGCCAGCTTCTTATTGAGATTCTCATTGGAATAAGTTGTTAAAAAAATTTTTAAAGGGCATAAAAAAATAGATGGGAAGTGAAAAGTATTTGAATAATATTCAAACTAGATGAGTCCTTATGTAAGGGAGGTCTATAATACTTTGCAAGCATCTTCCTTTATGTGGCACCCTGGACAGAGTATGGAATTTATAATCAGAAAAAGTGGGTTTGAGCTCCAAGTCTACTAGTTGCTTGTTTAGTAACCTTGGACAAGTATTTTACCTTCTCTGAGCCTTAGAGGTCTTCTTTATAAAAAGGAATAATAATACTTAGGCACAGTGGATAGAATACCAGGCCTGGAGTTAGGAAGACCTGAGTTCTAATCAGACCTCAGAAGCTTACTGGTTTTGCAACCCTGGGCAAGTCATTTAACCCTATTTGCTTCAATTTCTTCATCTATAAAAATGAATTGAAGAAGGAAATAGCAAACCATTCCAATATTTTTGCCAAGAAAACCCCAAAATGGGTCATGAAGAATCAGACACAACTGAGAAATGACTAAACAAAAACAAAAAACCTTTTGTTGTGAGAAAAATTATTTATAAACCATTAAGTATTACATATTTTAATCTAATTTATATTTGGACCAGTTAGGAGATATAATATGAAATTATATTTTAAAAGTTGGCATAATCCTATGAAATAGAGTATTCTCTATTAAACTCAGAAAGAAGCAAGAATCTTCAAAGTCAGATTCCTGAATTGCTCTCACTGTTCTAATCCTGATCGCTAACAACACTTCATACGTATTCTAGATTTTGCTCTTGAATATACTGCTATGACTCTGATTAAAAAGCTTCACCCCTGGTTATTCTTTTTAACTCACATTGTAAAGATCCATCTGGGACTATCACTCAAAATACAGGAGACTTAATGGAGAGTTTCAAAATTCTTATTATTGATGATGACATTTCTCCCTGAAGACTTAATGACTCCATCTGAAACTTAAGTCAAGCTTCTAGTTATATTTGACAACCAGTATCATATGTCTTTCTATTTTATGGATCCTAAGAATTTTAGGAGATAAAAAAAACATTTTTGTATATTTGGGGTTTACTTACAACCCAAGGAAAGAAGATCTAAAAGAAATGGGCTAAATCTATTTGAAGAAAAAATATTGGATTGAAGTGACACAAAAGATATTTTTTAATGGATATTCCTTGGTACAGAGAATATTCTCCTTTTCTATTTAAAGAGTTATAAATTCTTAGTCACTTTTATTGCTGTCAGCTGCTGTCAACATCTTAGTGAGTGGTAATGATCAGGAGAGGGGTTACTTGAAAATAACTATTACATGCCAGAATGGGAGTAATAGAACACCAGCAACACCAGCAGTGATGCCAAGATCTCTCTCTCTCCTGCTGAAATGTAATTTGCAAATATAATGTTTGACTTAGAATGGCATCATATCCACAAGTAGTCATAATTTTGAAAGACGAAATTCAACTAATTCTGATTTTGTTTACTTGCGAATTCAATAATTTTCATATAATTCTCTATTAGTAACATGTTCAAAGATACTGAAATCGTTTGAGGATTTCATACTAATAAGTATGAAATTATTACTAGTTGGGTCTGGGCCTATGATTTTGTCATGTAGAAAACTCTTAGGGAAAAGTTGATTTTGCTCAAATGATGTAATTAATCCATAATTTATGGTCTTATTGAGTTTCCTACGGTATTGAGAGCTAAGTAACTTCCCCATGGTCAAGAATTTGTTTCAGAAGTAAGACTTAAATCCACTTCTTCTTCTTCTTTTTTTTTTTTTTAAAGCAATCAGGGTTAAGTAACTTGCTCAAGGTTACACGGCCAGTTATTTCTGGGTGTGGTGCTAAGTATATGAGCCAGGATTTGATCCTCAGGTCATCCCAACACTGGAGCTGGTGCTCTTACTCACTGAGCCACCTGGCCTCCCCTAAACCCACCTCTTCTTAACTCCAAGGCTGGTCCTCTGATCCACTATACCACATTCCTTATTTTGCTACTTTACTTGAAAATAAACTATGGAATATTATTGATATAAGTGAATAATAAGTACTTGTATTTACCTGTAAAATATTGTACAAATGGTAGTGATAAACTCGGGAAGAAGTTAGCAAAATTATTTGGAACTTCCAAAGGCTTTTACCTTAAAGGCTATATTTTTACCTTTAAAGGCTTTTTTTTTAAGTGGCAATGGAACAGAGACTCCAGAGAGGTCAGACCGAACAGGGCCTACCCAACTGATCCAATAGGGAGAGAGGGAGGGGAGTCTAGCCCCAACAAAAAGTTCCAGTCCAAGAATTGAGACATGCAAAGATGTGTAAACCAAAGAAAACTTTTTAAAAATTGGAAGAAATACTCTGGATTAAGACAAACTCAAGGAGATTAACTCAGCAAAAGAGAATATCTTTATCACCATTCCCAAGGATTCAAAGGAAATTTTGAAAAAAAGAGATTTTTGCATACTTTTTGATAACACTTTTTCCTACTTGGAGATACCACTACCGGGTTTCTATCATAAAGAGGTCAAAGAAAGAGGAAAGGGACCCTAGAGGCAGCTAATCTTAGATTTGGAGTCTGGAAGACTTGAGTACATATCTAGGCTCAGCTAATTAGCTGTGGGACCCAGGCTTAACTTGTGTCTGCCTCATTTTCTTCTTTAAAATGGGAATAACAATAGTGCATACACACCAGGATTGTTGTGAGAATAAAATATGACAATATTTGTAAAGTGCCTGGCATTTAGTAGGCACTTACTAAATGCTTATTAATTTTTTAAAAAATACATATGAAAATATTTATTGTAGCTTTTTTTGTGATGCCAAACAACTAGAAACGAAGAGTGTGTCTATTAACACAGAAATCCCTGAACAAATTCTAGTATATGAATGTGATAGAATACTGATATAAGACTTGATAATGGAGATAGGAAGATTTGTATGAACTAATGCAGAAACTAAGCAGAATCAGCATAGTTTATACAATAACAACAACATTGTAAAGCAAACAACTTTGAAAAACTTAAGGACTCTGATAAACACAATGACCAGCCATGATTCCAGAGGACTCATGATGAAATATGCTACTGACAGAAAGATGATAGACTCAGGGTGCAGACTGAATCATACATTTTTGGACATGGACAATGTAGGAATTTGTTTTGCTTGACTATGCATCTTGGTTAAAAGGGTTTTGTTTTTCCTTTTCTATGTTGGGGGGTGAGAAGGGAATGAAGGTGAATTTTTGTTATTTGAAAAAAATAAAATAAATAATTTAGAAAAACAAACTAAATGAAAAAGAAACAACAAAAAAGAAATGGACAGTTTCAGGGAAACCTGGAAAGACATGTAAGAACTGCTATGAAGTGAAGTGAGCAGAACTGGGGAGAACAATTTATACAATAACAGCATCATTGTAAAGACAAACCATTGAAAGACATGTGAATTCTGATCAATGCAATGAGCGGCCATGATTTCAGAGGACTGATGATGAAGAATGTTAATACCCCCTAAACTTGAGGTGTTGGACTCAAGATGTATAGAGACATATAGCAACAGCGGATGTACCTGGTTTACTGCTGTAAGAGCTGAGTGAATCATTTTGAGCAAAGGCAAAAACCAGTTGACAGGGTGAAGAGGCAAAGCTGCAAACAGCAACAGGTTCTACAGCAACAGGTTCTACAGCCAATCAGTGTGATGGGGTTTAGGCTCTGGGAACCCCCTTGAATCTTCCCCCCTTGATGAGGCATTTACCTGAGGCCATAAACCTTCCATTATCTCTAAGCCCAAATCTCTTTTACTCTTAACCTGGCCTAGCCCTCTATTGTCCAGCTACTTTCCCTGCTTTGATCCTATCAAAATACCTATACCCAAATCTGTTATTCTTAAACTAGCCTAGCCCTCCATTGTCTGTCATCTCCAGGTAGCCTTCAGGTATTTCCCACCCTTAATTCCATTCCTAGAGTCTGATCTCCCTTTGACTCCTTCTGGAGGACCCTCCCCAAACCCTTCCTCTAGACTACCCCTAGATCCCTCCCACAGTCTTTCTCTATATAAGATCCATCTTGCCTCAGTGAAGGTGCTGAGACTCAATCCAGGGCAGACTCAGTCTGGGTCAGATTGTTCTGGCCCGCTTGTCAACACAAGTTCAGAAACACTTAGGCTCCTTAAGAGTCTACCCATTATGGCGAATCTTTAATAGACTTTGCTTTACTTTGGCTGAGAGAAGATTTGAGTTGAATTTATTCTGCAGGCACTGGCTTATTGGTATTTTGGAGTCTCGAGCACCCATAAACCTCAACCTCAACAAATGAATGGACTAAATGTATATTCTACAGCATACTTACATAAAAGCTATGTTTGAACACAACATCAATAGCAGTTCTTTGGAATACAACCCATGCAGAGCAAAAGAAATAACAAAAATCAATGTTGATATGATGCTTAGTCAAGAAAACCAAGTACTGTGCTTGAAAATTATTATCTCATTTGATCCTTACAATAACCCTGGGAGATAGGTGCTATTATTGTCTCCATTTTACAGATGAGGAAACTGAGGCAAAGAACAGTTTGCCCACCCAGCTAGTAAATGTCTGAGGTCAAATTTGAACTCCGGTCTTTCTGACTGCAGCACTTTTCCCACTCAGTCACCTAGCTATGTAGGTAGATACCAACCGCATCAGAGGAAATGTATTTAAATAAGATCTCTGCCATTTCTTGTCAAATCCGTATTGATTGAAGGAAGTGTAAGTGTTTAGCCTTGTCAAGAGAAGGCAGAATACTCGAAAAACTGTCACATTAAAGAGGGATTTGATGTTTTTGTTTGACTCCAGAGGAAAGAATCAAGAAAGGTAGAAGTTGCAAAGAGGCAAGTTTAGCCTTTCAGAAAAAAAACTTCCTGACTCTTACAACTCTCCATCAGTAGAATGTATCATCTTGGGAACTCCGTGGGAGCTTCCTTTCCTCAAAGGAAGTCTTCCAACAAAGGCTAAATGACCACTTAATAAGTGTATTTTAGCTGATATTTTTTTGTTGTGGTCTAGGGGTCTTGGGAACCCTGAAATGCAAGAGCAAGGGGCACAGGTCTTCCTCGAAAGAATTCAACCACTCAAGTCTTCTTTCAGCCCAAGTAGTTTATTAAAAAACCCATTGGGGTGGGTTATATTCCTGGTGAATCTATGCATTTGGTAGGGACAAGACTGACTTTTTTTTTATGGGAAAAAGATTGTGGGAAGATCTGGATGGGATCAAGGAGTGACAAATAGCTTGGGGTGATCTGGAGGTAACTGAGAAAGGATCTAGATGGGATTAAGGGGTGGAAAGTAGCCAGGTGTGGTCTGGAGGTAACAGACAATGAAGGGCCAAGCTGGGTCAGAGGTAGGATTGGACTAGGTCTGGGCCACAATGAAAGAACACTTGAAAAACTTATTGGAATGGGTGATGCTTCAGGGTAAGTCCTGGGACCTGGGCTGTGTGGGAAAGTCCAGGGACTTTTCCTTTTTGAGGTCTAGATCCCAAAGACATGATCTTTTCCTTTTAGGGATTCAGATATCATCTCCATCACTTCTAGGGGTATGGATTGGATTACATGGACTCTGAATTTTCTTACCATTCTGAAATTCTATGATTTCATTATTCTATCTGTGTAATTTTAGATGACACAAAAAGTGCTGGATTTGGATTCAGAAGACCTGAATTTACTTTCTTTCATTTACTGCTGGTGCAATCTTGGTGCATCATTTAACCTCTCTGGACCTCAGTTTCATAAAAACAGGAAGGGGGCTTGAACTAGAAGACACTGACGTTCTCTTCCATCCCTAAATCTGCAATCTGATGATTTTCTAGCTTCTCAGTCTTAGTGTCCTTGTCTGTGAAAGGGGAATGTTGAACTAGATAACCTTTAGAACTCCTCACATCTATGATCTTATGATACATTAAGTAGCCATTTAAGTGTAAAAGCAAAATACAGTGATGTCCAAATTCAGAATGGAAAGTATTAACAAAATACCCATTTTATCCATCGTACATATGTTATTCTGGCATTCCGAGAGTTTGTATTTGGTCTAAATTTTTGTTTACACTTCAAGGAAATTATGGTGGTTTTACAGCATTTTTAATTAGTGCCAATTGTGCTTTAGTGAGCCATATGTACTTCCATTTGTCATATGCTTGTTCTTCCTCCATTCTAGGAGAGAACATCTTAACACCCAGCAGTGGGCCTCTACATGAAGACACTAAATGTACCATCAAGCTCAGTGCCATAGAAGTACTAGCTCATTCACTTCCTTTCCATGTGGTTTTTTCCCCCTCCTAATGTCTGAACAGCTGTCAGTTGTTCATTTTTTCTAGTTCCATATTTTTCTGTTGCCCAGGCTCTCTCATCAAAATAAAGAGGAAAGGGATTGGGGAACATGAATAAGAGAGGTTATATTTAAGGCGAGAGGTGAACAAACTAATAGAAGAGAGGGAAAGAGGGGTGTGAAATAAAGAAATGATGATGGAGCCAACAAAGTTCTTTGAGATTTTAGCTATGAATTGGAGGTATAAATTTCTGTCAACATAAGTTAGGAGGTGATGGGATACAGGTCCAAGCCAAGATCTTTTTCCCTTTACCCCCCCAAAATTTGAGTCCCATTTGTCCATAGTCCCTGGGAACAGATTTAAAATATGCTTGAATACACTTAAATTGGACTTGTTGTTTGTCTTTCATTTCAAAGAGGACCAATGAAGTCAGGGGATGACATCTTGACTCCTTCATGAATTGGATTTAAGTGAGACAGAGTTATACAAATTCAGCCTCAGTCTTTCTTCTAGAGTCATCGAAGTCCAGTGGCAAGAGATAAGTCAGAATGACTGGCAATGGCATGGGATGCAATGGATGATTTGGCATCTTTGATGTCTAACCAAGTTCTAAGCACTCTAAAACTCCTACTTTAGCTGTCTTTGTGGCAGTTGGAACAAATTGTTCTAATCTCCTCATTTCTTTGGGGAAAAGTCTTCACATCCCCCTAACTCACTGATGTTTTTGAGACCTGCCAGTTACCCTCGACCTGTTTTAGCCCATCTGGCAAGATGGTTTTGCCAGAGTGTGACCACTACACATGCTACAGCTTCTTGGAGACACAGGTTGAGCGTTAGGTGAATGTGGACACCCAAGGTGGATGAGCAGCCCTGAAAAATGCTCAGCAAGCCCTCACATCAGAGGTGCTAGTCCTCCCTAAATAGCCTATACACTCTAAATTGACCTTATGATATAATAAAGCATGATTTCAAATGTGCCCATCACTTTGAACTGAACATAAAAGCTTATATTTCACACACAATATGAAAAGAAAAGTGGTCTCTCCCTTATGATAATTTCATTCTAGGGAGAGCTCAAGATCACATTTGCATGATAAGGCATAAGAAAATATTGCTGTCCTGTGGTGTAATTTCTAGAGAATATTATTTGTGCTTTTTGTAACATTTGGCTTTCTAGATGCTTCATGAGACTTTATTTACCAAATGATTGAATAGAATAAGAAATTGGAAGGTGTTGAAATACCCCAGGAATTAAATTCTTTTTATTTTATTTTGCTAGGAAGAGAGACAGGGCATGTGATTTTATTGGAGTATAGCATTACCAGGAAAAGAAATTTCTACCATTTCAGGCTGGCATCTTCTCTGCAACTTATTGTTTCAGAGAGTTGCCTAGTACCATCATCATCATCATCATCATTATTGTTTTTATCATTTCTTTTAAGATATGTTGAGTTTAAAATTACTATAGGACATTTAGTCTGAAATATCCATTGGCAACTGTTAGTATAGACCTGTAACTTAGGATAGACTAGGGATAGATATATAAATCTGGGAAAGTCATCTGAATAGAGATGAAGATATGTATTCATATAAACATATACTTGCATATGTGTGTGTATATGTGTATGCATACACATATGTGAATACACATATGTACCTACATATACAGAGAGAGAGATGATAAAGACAGAAATAGAGATAGAAAAAAGGACCCAGGACAGAACCTTTACTATACTGAGAATTTCAAGGGCAAGAATGATTGATGATCCAGCAATAGAGACTAAAAAGAAGTGGTTAGATAAGTTGTAGGAGAACCAGGAGAAAAGAATGTCACAACAACCCAGAAAGGAGAGAGTATCCAAGGGAAATTGGTAGTCAACAGTTTCAAGTGTAGAAAAGGTCAAGGAAAATAAGAATTGAGAAAAGGCTATCAAATTTAGAAATTAAAACATCATTGGGAACTCTAAAGAAACCAATTTGAGTTTAATTGTGAGGAAAAATGAGAATAAAGTGATATAGAAGGAGACTAGTCAGCTTTTTCTAAAAGTATGGCTTTGAAAGAAAAAGAGATAAAAGGGATGATAGTTTGAGGGGATGGTAGAATGTAATGGCAAGCAAAGTGAGATTTTTTTTTGCTGGTTTTCTGTGTGTTTTTTGGTTTATCAGACTCAGCATTACATGTCTCTGCACTGAGCCAATCAGACATGTACAAGTGGGCTCTAACCAATCATATGTGTACTTGTGGACTCTAGTTGATCAGATGGTGAGTAGAACTGTATATAAAGAGAATCAGTATTGAGAAAGCAGGAATTAAGGGAGCCAGTATTGAGAGATCGACACAGTGCTAAGAGAGAGAAGCAGCTTGAGTGGGTGGAGTGAGGAGACCTCCAAGAGCTTGGAGGAGACCTCTGAGAGTTGAGAGGAGACCTTTGAGAGTAGAAAGGAGACCTCTGATAGCAGAGACTTGCTGAGGGAACCTCTGAATTCTGAAAGCAAATACAATTGTGGGGCAGAGACCTGCCCATAGATGAGAGGCTTAGCTTTAGCCCCCTTTGAAAGCTGTAAAAGTGAACTGAGCTGTTAATACATAGTCTCTGGACTTTGGAGGTGAATTGAGATGATGGTACTAGTGGTGTGTCAGTATTGTTGTTGCCCTGTTAAGCTTTTTTTTCCCAGAGGCAGAAGCTGTGGACAGGAGCCTCTGGAACCTGCTAGCAGGCAGAAGCAGAGAGAGCTTGGAGTGGAGCAGTCCCCATGAGCTGAGACATGGAGCAGGAGTAGAGAGCTGCCTAAGTGTAAATCCAGGCAATAGTGGGGAGCAGTCAGCCCACAGAGGAAGAGCCATGGAACTTGGAAGTCAACCTTGAGTTAAGATGAAAGAGGACTTTACTTGGACACTTGGTATTGATTAAGGAGATTGTTCTTACAGTGACCTAGGGGTGGATGGAATGGCATTTTCTGCTACCCCTTAAGAATGTGTCATGCTAGGAAAGACCCTAGTCTGGGACTCCCTGATTGTGTAAACAAGTATTTTGGGGAATGCTACTGAATGCAATAATAAATGCCATATGATAAACTAAGTGTTATTATATATATATGTATATATAAATACATACATATGTATACACACATACACACCTATAAATATATGTACATATACAATATACATGTATGTGTGTATATATGTGTATGAGCATGTGTGTGTGTGTGTAATGTTTAGTTCTGAATAGAGAGTTCATTATACTATGCTATTAGACCCTTAAAATTGTTCACAGCAGTAGTCTTCAGGTGTGCTGCCATGATCGGCATTACACAGAGTTGAGAGAGTTTTTCAAGGAAGTGGGATATATAGGTTTGTCTGTAAGTAGTAGAGAAGGAGTCATTCATTCATTCAAAAAGGATTTATTAAGTGCCTACTATGTGTTGGGCACTGCGCTATCTTTTAGGAACACAAAGGAAGGCAGAAAACAAATAAACCAAAAAGAGTCCTTGTTCTCAAGAAATTCAGTCTAATGAGGGAAAATGCATGGTGATGGGAGGAGGGGCAAAGAAGTCAGTGTTTCACAGGGTGTGTTAGTGAGATAAGGGGAAGGTATAGGTTAGGGTATAGTTAGGGGAAGATATAGGAAGACTGGATACGTAGGAGAGGGCAAGGTTATGAAAGACTTTGAACATCAAACAGAGACTTTTTAAATTTCATCTTAGAGATGATACTGAACCACTGGAAATTATTGAACAGGGAGTTGAATGGGCAGACCTGAACTTTAGAAGATCAACTTGATAGTTGAGTAGAGGACCAACAAGAAGCCAACTGAAGGGAGAGACTGAAGATTAGAGAGATTGGGGATGGTTACTGGGGCAAACTCTAGAAGAAGACAGGTGGGGATAGGATCAAGAGAATATGGAGAGTGGTCAGTTTGGGTAAGAAGGACGGCCAATTTATTAGCAACTGATGTGAAAGAGAAGATAATGGGGCATGATTGTAAGGGGATTTGAGATATTTAAAAAAGGGGAGAACAGCCCCTGTTTTCTTAGTAAAATATACTGGGGATTTTTTTTTTTTTATCACAGAAAATCCCAAAGACAATATGCAAAATTCTATCACTTTGAGAAGTTTATCGTCTATTTTAAAGAGATTTAATTTATTTTATTTTTAAAATTTTATTAATTTTATTATACATATAAAATATATTTACATTTTATTTTTCTATGTCAATTAATTAATTATTTAATTATAATATATAAATAATTATAATAACTAAAAAATTAACTTTTATTCAATCAAAGAGATACAAACACTGATGGAATGATATATACTAGATATATTGAAATTGTAGCAAATGTCATCAGTCATTAAATATATTTTAAAGAACATTTGTCACTTCCAGGAAATCCCTCCATCAATACACATCTCACGCGGGATTATGAGATCACAGATTTAGAGCAAGAAAGAGACTCAGAGACCATCTACTCCAATCCCTTTATTTTACAGGAGAAAAGACAGAGGCCCTGAGAGTCTAAATGTCTAGAATAATGTCACATGGGTAGTAAGTGACCTCTAGGCAATGCCTAAGCAGATATACACAGAGATTATGTAATTTACCTAGGGTCTCATAGCAAACTAGTTTTTTGGAGGGAGAAAGGCAAGGGTATTAGGGTTCAGTGATTTCTTCAAGGTCACACAGCTAGTAAGTTTCAAGTGTCTGAGGCCGGATTTGAACTTCTGTCCTCCTGTCTCCACAACTGATGCTCTATTCACTGCTCCACCTAACTGCCCCTCTTCTAACTTTTAACTTCTGTAATTCATCATCTTTCTAGAGTAAAAATGTCATGTTTGAAAGATTCAGTCTTCTAAAGTCGTTTGAAAAGCATGTCCTGGGCACAAGACACAGGCCTGTACTCTAGGAAGCATCCCTGCACAGTGTATCCAAGAGGCTTCAAGAATAACTCCTTGGAAAAGGGCAGGAGCTGCCAGGGCTGGAGAGTATTCAAAATTAGCCACAGCAGGCTGCCAACGCCTGAGCAGGATTTTCAACAATAGCACTGCTGGAGAAAGAAGTAGCAGGGAGAATCATCCAACTGCACTAATGCCTGGCCACAAGAGACCCTGTGAATCGAGGACACTGTCCTTCCCTGAGAAACATCCTGCTGAGTAGAAGAGCTCCCAGCAAATGAGGGTGACATCACATAATCTGAATCAGTTCTCTTTTTACTAATATTACAGTGAAAAGTAGGTCAGGCCTCTAAGATCATAATGATCCAAGTGATTGTGGTGAAAAAACCCCCAGAAATCTGCATTGTTTCATCAAACCATATTAACAAAAGAATAAATGTGGTATAGTGGATAGAATTACAGAATCAGAGAATTTGAACTGGAAGGGGACTCTACAGTTTGCCCAAAAGGAAACCCCATTATAACATACTCTGGACTTTGTCTGAAGACTTCCAGTGATGGTGAACCTATCACCTCTCAATGCAGCCCATTCCATTTTGGAAAGCTCTATCAGAAAGTTTTTCCTGACACTAAGCCTCAATAGCATTCCTTGCAGTTTCTACCTGTTCCTAATTCTGTCTCATAGTTATTGTTCTTCCTTTGTTTTTTAAAAGGACCAATGATGTCACAAGGGTAATGTTTTGAACTGCATGTGAATTGGATTCCAGCTTCTGCAAAGTCATCAGCTGCATTCTCTCTTCCAAAGTCATCAGCTGCATTCTCTCTTCCAGAGTCATCAGAATTCAGCAGCAAGACAAAGGTCAAGGTGACTGGTGATGGCCCCAGATGCAGCAGATGACCTTAGCCTTTCTAAATTAAGGTCTTTCCCAGGTCTCAGTTTGTCTGAAGCCATACCCCTTCAATTGACTAAAGACTAAGAATTGATATAAAAAATGGCTCAATTTATCATCCTAAAGATATCAGTCCATGAGGGGAAGACTCTTGGAGTTTCTGATCAGAAGAGAAAATAATTGTTATTTGCACTCTTTATAAGTCATCAAAATCTAAACAATGAGACACAGAGGCTTGGGCTGGGCCTGTTATTGGTAATTCAATAAAAACCAGAATGATTTGGGTTTAGATGCATAGTCAAGTAGTTCCATTTAAAACACAACAGGGTTCTTTTAAAACCTGTTTTTTCAGAGCTATATTCAAGAAATCAAAATGAAAACTACAGGACAAAAGTAAAATGTCCTATTTTTTTTAAAAAGGAGGAAAAGGAGACAGAGGCGGAGGAGAAAAGTGGAGGAGGAGGAAGAGAAAGGGAAGGAGGAGAAGAAGGAGGAGGAGGAGAAGAAATAGCAGTGTTTGCCAACCTCTATGCGAATTGGCAGGTTGGGTCCCCCAGAGACTTCTGCCCTACAGGACCAAACCAAATAAGTGGTGTAGTGGAGAAGTCATAATTTCTCTGTGCCTAAACTTCCTCATTTTTATAATGAGAGGAGTTGGACAAGGTGGTCTCTAAGGGCCCTTCCAGTTCCAATTATATGATTCTGTGGTCCTAAGTGAAACAGAATAAGCTAGAAGACTGATTTTCAAGGATAAAAGACTTGAGAATTTGAACCCCAGCTCTTCCATTTACTACTTGTGTGATCTTAGACAAATAACATCACATCTATCAGTTTGCTTATCCTTCAAATGAGTGGGTTGGATGAGATTTATTCTAAATTCCCTTCCAACTCTATTTTTGGAGCTTTATCACTCTATTTATATTTTTGGTCAACTAGAACATTAACATTTTCAAACTATTAACATTTCTATTTTTACAGAAAAGGAAAGTAAAACAGAAAGGGGTTCTGCTTAAGGCCATATAAAATTTAAAAGTCCTGCTTTACATATTTGTAGGTAAGAATTCCTTCATCTGGGGCCTGGAGACAATTATCTGATACTTAATTTCCTATATGGTATAATTTAGTCTCAATTGTATAATGGGATTGTTCTTCTAGTCTATATTGGTCAATTTTCATATTGTTACCTTATGTCAGAATCTTAAATCACTTTTCCCTTCAGAGCCCCAAACCTGAAAGAGACCTGGGAGATAACTTATTCTCAGTGTAGTCTCTAACTTAATTGGGAAAATTTGGACAAAAATTAGTTGATCTGAAAAGTATGTTTCCCACTGAATGGTTCTTCAATACTTTGGATCACTTGGGTTGAAAGTATTTTGAATGCAAGAAGGATAATGAAAAAGATATGATAGATAAGACTAAATAAACATTTATTAAGCACCTACGATATGGCAGGTACTATACTGAATTCTATGGATACCAATATAAAAAAGAAAGACAGCTCTTGATCTCAAGGAGCTTACAATCTTTTGGGGGAAGACAACACACAAAGGGAAGCTAAAAAGGGGAAGAAGGTACCCAATTTAGGGGTGTAGAAAGAAGTCTCAGTGTAATGCAGTCAGGTGGAAAGTGAGTTCTCTGTTCTGAGGCCCTTCCTTAAAAGGAGTTTTTGGAATTCATGGCTCCAGCTCCAATCAGAGGAGCAAAGGATAATGATGTGTGAGTTCTAAGGCTGACTGGATCTTGTAGACTGATATTAATAAATGTAAATGTCCTTTCTTCAGTAGGACTATACTAGTAAGCAGTTGGTTGGTCATTGTACTTGGTCATTGTATTTTGAAGTGTGCAATAACATCATTAAAATCCACCTTAACTTTTATCTTTATGTCCCCAGTGCTCAGCATAATCTTGATAACAGATACTAACTTATTAATAAGAAAAAAAACACTCCAGTGTTTCAGATTTTCAGTTGCCAATTCCCTGCCCCCTAAAATGACTTTGTATTTCTTTTATACATGTTTTGTACTTATTTCTGAACATGTTAATTTTCCTCTAATAAGATTTTTATTTTATTAAATATTTCTGAATTCCATATAAAAACATTTTAACATTAATTAAAAAAAATGTTGAGTTCCAAATTCTCTCCTTCCCTCCTACACCTTCCTCCTCTTTGAGAAGGTGTAGTGATAAGCAAAATAGAACTTTTTCTTCTGTCAAATTCAAATTACATTGACATTACAGTTTTGCTGAAGGGAAGCAGAGATCACAGGAAGCTGGTAGTGAGAGCTAACCAGACTCTTGGGGGAGAGGACACTCAGTAAGGGGATAGAGATGTTTGTGAGTAAATATTGATTTTGTATTGGTTTGTGGGAAGATTAAAGGATGGCATGGCTCTCAGTATTATTATAGTTTCTGAATATGTTTGGTAATATGATGGAATCAGCTCACTGGTTTTGGGATTTGGTTTTCTGGTATCTAAATAAATGCTTCAATTCTGTTGTCTACCTGGAGAATCTGGCATATTTTACAATTAGACGTCATGCGATAGTTATAGTCATGGTCTTTATCATGATTGTGGGCGCTGTAAATATTGCATTGGCACTATACCAAGTGAAGTCCTCTTTCATCTTGACTTGAGGCTGGAAGGCTTTACATAATTTGACTAATAGAACATTGGGAGGAAGTATACCTCTAGCCAGAATGATGACCCCAAACCTGCAAATTAGAAAACAACAAACACATAAGATCCCAAATATTGAGTATTGGACTTTGAGGCCAGATGTCCCAGCACTGTACCCAAAGGTTTGGTCGGGTATGATTTACATTGTTTAGAGGACTTTTGGTTTGACAGAAAAGAAAAAAGAAAAATCTCCACTGGAATATGCATAAAAATCCCTAAAAATCACTTTGGAAAGATTTTACGCAAATCAGGATTAGCAGCTCAAGGAATACACCTATTGGCTAGAGTAATAGATTCTAATTATCAAGGAGAAATTGTTGTGACATTCCATAATTTAGGTGAAAGGCCCTAAAGATTCATAAAAATGATAGGATAGTTCAAGCGATAATCATTCCTTGTAAAACAATACCACTTGTAAAAACTGACCCTCCTTCCAAAATAACTCAGAGGAACTGAAGGATTTGGTTCTACTGATAGAATAAAATTGGGAACTAAAGTATGTGTAAAAACAGAAGCCAGATGATGTTCCAAAGGCTGCGGAGATTAAAACACTGTAACTATTTTTTATTCCGGAGAAGATGATTACAAAATTGTACCCTCAACTCATATATTCTATGGTGAGTGAGACTACAGTAGTGGGCTCATGGACTCCAGCAGCATGGCTGATTCTATATCTACCTTGTGTCTGGTTATTGTCTCTGCTTCTTTTTGGTTTTTTGTCTGTTCACCTTGTTTGCTAGATTTGTTTCTACAGGCTTGGTACCCTCCACCTGTAGATGCCTAATAGCTTAAGCTGGATGTGACCCCCTGTCCACAACTGTGATGTGTCACCCCTGGGCCTGGCATCAAGCACATTAAGAACTGACCTCTCAAATGGGACCCTTGGGACAGGGACAGCTCTATGCCCAATTTCAGCAGCAAGTAGCCATAGAAGAAGAGACCTTTGTCCCTTACCCCAAAATTTTGGAGCCCCATTTGTTTGGGGGGGGGATGATGGGGAACTTGTGCTCAAGCCCCACCCTAAAATATTGTTTTCTGTGTTTATTGTGTGCTGTCCTTGTTATATTGTTGTAAAATTCTGTTGACGCCAGTTGTTCCTAAAACTTCTATTAACTTATTTAATGAAATGTATTGTTAATGTATTTTTGTCAGGTAAGGGACATGAAAGATCTTGGGGTCAAATGAAAGGGTTATGGGATTTAAAGATCTTCCATTCCCCTTGAATTTGCTGATGTAGCAAGAAGGGGTGGGGAAAGAGGAAGCAGAAGCCAGGCTAAAGTACATGTGGCAGCAGTGGTGGAGGAGCAAACTCCTGTTTTTGAGCCAGCCAGAATTTCTGCTAAGGACTCCTGCTGGGAGTCCTGCTAGGACTGCTAGGGATGGGAACCACGGGGGAGCTGGACCATTAAGAACCTACTGTGAGTCAGTTATTGTACTAAGTGCTAGAGATAAAGAGAGAGTAAAAAATCAGTCTTTTTGCCCTGATCTTACCCTCCCTCAGGTCACTAGTCCTAGATGTCATATGTTCCTAGGTAACGAAAAGACAGTAAGATATGACTTCTGAGCTAATGCCAGGGCTTTTTGAAATATTGTAGAGAGAAGTAGCAGGAAGATACAACTGAGCTCTACCCTGCACACACGTCTAGAAAATGTGTCAGACCAAGTCCTAACTGGGAAATCCATGAAAAGTAATCACAGTGAGTCATTTTTCCTGCACAAGTTGGCATAGGAAGACAGAGGGGCCTGCCAGCACTGGGTGCAGGCTCCAGCAGGGAATTTTTGTACAGAGCATTCTGATGCAGAAGGAGGTTGGGCACCAAGGCAAGAAGTGGTCCTAGATTCAGCATAAAGGGCCTTGGTGCTGTGCATGGTACAGAAACAGGTGCCATGTGGTTGGTTGCAATTACTTTCTTTCTTTCTTTCTTTCTTTCTTTCTTTCTTTCTTTCTTTCTT
>NW_027186304.1:101815822-101818582 GCF_028583685.1 Petaurus breviceps papuanus
CTTTCTTTCTTTCTTTCTTTCTTTCTTTCTTTCTTTCTTTCTTTCTTTCTTTCTTTCTTTCTTTCTTTCTTTCTTTCTTTCTTTCTTTCTTTCTTCCTTCCTTCCTTCCTTCCTTCCTTCCATTCTTGCTTTTTCCTTTCTTGCTTTTTTTTTGGAGGGGGAAGGCAGGGCTATTGGGATTAAGTGACTTGCCCAAGGTCACACAGCTAGTTAAGTGTCTGAGGCCGGATTTGAACTTAGGTCCTCTTGACTCCAGGGCCAATGATCTATTCACTATACCACCTAGCCACCTTGGTTGCAATTTCTTATTTCCGAATTCTGGGTCAAAGATCCAGAGAGTACTGAGGAGGGGACCTGCTTCTAGGGGTGGCATCCCAGGGCTAGGAGGAGTCCCAAACCCAAGGCTATGTACAGGGTAAGGAGCAAATTCAGAAGCTGTAGCTGTGTGGTTCTGACCCCAGCAGGCTCTCAGTTTTAGCATCTAACCCAGTTTGAAACCTGTAGTGAAATAACCAGGGAAGGAATCTCAAATCAAAAGGGAGTTCCTGAATCAGAAGAGGTTTCCAGTTGGCTGATAGTGACTGAGTCCAGGAGTAGTCTATAGGAACTCCAGCTACTGAGAAACCCATAGTTCAGTTGCTCAGCCCCGAGCCCAGGTCAGAAATTTGAAAATCTCACGTAAGGAAGGTGGAAACTAGATTTTGCTTTGGATAAGACCACTTTGAGAGTGTTGAAAGCTTGCAGGTCCCCAAACTGATCTATCCCTAAGTTCTTGGGAAAAAAAAATCAATACTCAATACCCCTATAAAGCAGTAATGAGACTGGCTTAGAAGTTCCCTGAAGAGGTGGACTGAGCCTGGACCAAACATCAAGTCCAAAATCCAAAAGTAGGATAAAGAATGAGCAAACAACAGCTAAAAAGAATCCCAGCATAAAAAGTAATTTGTTGATGTTTAAGATACATATCCAGAAAAAGAAAATTACTCCTCAAATAAGCAAAGACTCAAAGGAAAACATCTTGGGCAGAAGCTCATCTAGAAGCAAGAATTTTATTTTCTTAAGAGTTAAGATGTTTTTATAAGTGAAATGAGAGTCCTAGAGGGGAAAAATGGAAATGAGAGCTATGGAAGAAAGAATTAGAAAGGGAGTTTGCAGCTTAGTACAAGAAGTATCAAACCTTATGTAAGAAACAAACTATTTAAAAATCAGAATGGACCAAACATAAGTAAATGACTTTCTTGGATTCTTAGTCCATACACCACTTTGTGTCCTTAACCTATTATTTTTACAAGGGGTCTTGTTCTGGCTTTAAAAAAAAAAAAACTGCACACCTAAGCAGCTCTTCTCAGAACTTGAATTGTAGAGTATTCAATAGGATTTCAAATCAAACATCATTTCATGTCCTTTCTAGGTTTTGAGAGAAGTTGCTGGGAAATAAATCTTCAGTTAGCAGGATGGAAAGGTGGATGCTTTTTTTTCCTCTCTCTTGTAAACCAACATGAGTCTAAGCTCTCTCTAGTTAAACATAAATCAGACAAAAGGAATCCTGGAAGCAAAATGGAATTTTTCCACCTTAGAAAGGTGATCAGGAAATGGAGTATATCTGAATTTCCAGCTAAGTGAATGTTCCCGGGAGTAAAACAAAGAATGGTAAGCCTGACTGCTTTAAACTATGCGTAAGGTCTATAATTGAAACTCTGATTTCATGGCAGCTGGAAGAGAGGTGTGGCAGGGAGCTGAGTTTCAAAAGAATATTGACCATTCTGCTTCTCAGGATACACCTCTATAATTTCAGCTGAGTGGCCCTCACTGAGCTGAGGTAACAGAAAAAGGTTTGGATTACAAATGAATTGTGAAGAACTTCAGCGACTTGGTCAAGGGGCATATGAATGAATTGGTAAAGTAAACTTTTCAGGCTGATGACCACAAAAATCTTTTAAGGACTTTAAGTTAAAACTTCATGGGATCCTATATTGTACCACTCCTTACATATCCCAACCAGTATTCCTGTGTGATTCTTGAGTGCTATAGGGTTTCACACCAGATAATCCCCAAATCTTGCACCAAGGGTATTTTTAATAACTAAAATAAGTCCAATTGTTGACATTTAAATAGCATGTTAAAGTTTGTAAAATGCTTTACATACATTGTCCTAAAGGATCTTCATAACAACCTTGTGAGATACATAGTACAGATATAATTATCCCTATTTTACAGTGGAGGAAACTGAGGATCAGAAATGTTAAGTGACTTATCCAAGGTAATACATCTAATAGATACCATAGGCAGAATTTGAACCCAGGATTCCTCTATTCCAAGATTAAACTCTCTCTGTTATAGTACACTATCTCTGTTCTTTGGTAGGGAATTCCTCTAAAAAAGTAATGTTGAGAATTGTTGGGAAATTAAGAGATTTGAGATATACATTCTTTAACATCACACATTTTAAAATACTACACTTTCCCTCTCTTTTTTCTTCTACGCTTCTGATTTCAGACACTTTAGCCAATATCCCAAATATCCTCCAGATCAGTGACCTATCTTACCCTAATGCTAACAGTGACCCACTTTTGGCTACTACTACCGTGTTTCCCCGATAATAAGACCTATCCCAAAAATAAGCCCCCCCCTTACTGTGTAAGATTCTTCTAAAATAAGCCCTCCCCTGAAAATAAGCCCTATTTAGATTGCTACTGTAGTGAAGGTGATCCCCTGAGCTACATGCTACATTACGGTACCCTCTGTATGCACGGCCCCCCC
>NW_027186304.1:101818682-101838828 GCF_028583685.1 Petaurus breviceps papuanus
CTGTTCTTCCCCAGTGATTTGCTTATTGAATAAAGGTACATTTTTTTGTTCACATTTACCTGTTTATTAAAATTGCTGTCAATGTTCATTAAAATAAGCCCTCCCCTGAAAATAAGCCCTCTGGTGTTTTTCTGTCCAAAAAAAATAATAAGACAGTGTCTTATTATCGGGGAAACATGGTAATATCCCAAAGTAGGTAATTCACTAGAAACACTGTACTTATTATAAATGACACTGGGATTACTTCCAAGCCTCTGAATAAGCATGTGGCCCTCTCAGTACTTCACTTAAGTCAACTAACATCTTTTCAGCTCCCATTATGTACAGTTCAAAGTAACAATTGTTGAGGATACATAGATAAAAAAAAATCACACTGACTCTAATCTCAAGGAACATGCATAATCCTTGAAAATTTAAAGAGCTATTTAATTTCAAATATTTGCACAATTTTCTTTTAGTTTTGGTTTTGTATACAGTGTATTACTGTGTAATATCTCTGTTATCTGGTGAGAACCATGATTCACTGGTGCAATGGTAAGGGAATTCTCTGACCTTTAATAGGTCTAGGGAATTTGAAGATCTCTGCCTCTTAATGGGCCTCACTTGGATCCCAACAAGAGAAGCTTGATTGGGGGGAGGCTTGTTTTTCAGGAAGATCCACACCTTTTATTATTTTGGAATAGGCAGTGGGTCATGAAGGTTGTGATGTCCTCTGACCCTAAAGAAGGGTGAGGTTTTCCTTTGGGGCTCACTTATGGGAAGAGTTGTGTGATTTAGCAAGATGAGACTCTGGGTAGTTGTTGAACCTACCCCCTTTCCCCCAACTTTGAAAACCCAGATGTTAGTACTTCTCTCTCTGGTAACTATCTATGTATGTATGTAATGATCAGACAGCTAGAAGCCCTGTCTTTTGGTCTGTTGAGTTGTGCTATTTTCTCTGTCTGTATTTTTTTGTTTGCTTATAATTTCTGTTTGTATTTTCTCTGAAATTCAGGGTGCTGACTTTTTCCCCTGAACTAAGTAAATTATATATATATATATATAGTATGCATGTATGTATGTATGTTTGATTAAAGTAAGACTGTTAACCCTTTTTGAATTGCTTTCCTTTAGAAAAGCAGATCAAAGAACCTATGCTAGCAGCTATCCTAAGCATGCTATGTGATTGCTGTTACAACTGGTAAGAGAATCCTTCACAGAGGCAGCTAGGTGGTTGGTGCAATGTATAAATGGACTGGACTTGGGAGTCAAAGAGATCTGAGTTCAAAACTCTCCTCAGATATTGACTACCTGTGCAACCCTCCTTCAGTCTCACTTTCCTTATCTGTAAGATGATGATAATAAGATCATGTGTTTCCCAGGGTTATTGTGAAGATGATGAAATATCTATAGTGTTTCACAAACCTTATCTAAATGCTGACTATTCCTACCTAGAAAATAGCACTATTGTTAGTAGAACAGGAATTTACAGCTGTTTTTCCAGGTGCGATTATTTTTTAAACCACACACCCTGTTTTGCCCAATCCTCTTTCTATCCAGTGGCATAGATTTGTGAGATCCAAGAATCACATAGAACCTCAGAATTGTGAGATCTGAGAGGTCCCCATATCTCAGAGACAGAACAGATTGTGCCTCTATAGGAATCTCATCTATAATGCTCCCCCCACAGTGTTCACATGACCTTTATCCCAAGACATCTAGTGAGGGGGAGTCCCATATCTCTTTGGAGCAACTAATGCCACTTTGGGATATTTCTGAGTATTATAAAAAAAAAAATCCCTCTATTATCTATTGCCTTCTTGTAATTTTTACTGATTACTCCTAGTTTTGCCCTCTAGGGCTACGCAGAATGAATCTAATCCTTCTTCTACAAAGTAGCTCTTTAAATCTCTGAAGACACTTATCACCCCCCCACCTCCCCCCGTCTTTTCTTCTCCAGGCTAAATACCAACTGATTCTTCAGATGAAACACATATGGCATTAACTCCAAGCCATTCGCTTTGCCTTCCATTAGCTAAGGAATTCTTCAACTTTGTGGGTGTGTGTATGTGCATGTGTATGAAATGGTCCCCTTTGGAAGTCTGATGATGCCTATGGACCCTCTCTCAGAAGTATGTTTTTAAATGCATAAAATGAAATACATTGAATTAAAAAAATTAAAAAATAATATACTTTTCAAAATGTATATTAGAAACAAACAAGTTCACGGTCTCCATGTCCAAACCCTTGTTCAACACTTTTCAGGCTCATCAATGTCCTCCTTAAAAATTAATGTTCCAAAGCAGCCACAATAGTCTGCATAAGCAGTTGACAGTGAGGCTGTTTTTCTCCAATCCAGGGCTCCATACCTCTCTGGTAGGGGTTAATATATATTGTTTGTGGTTATTGAACATAAACCTATTTTCTCTGCCTGCAGCCATCTGAGGTAATCAGACCAAACAACAGTTGAATAACTGCATATTGTCACCTCAGGGTTAGGGAGTCACCCTCCACCAGGACATATCACACTAAATTGTTGATGAAATAGTACACGCCTATCTTGCATTGTCACCAGGGTGTTACCCACCTACTTGCTAATTTGCTACATTTTTCTGTCTTAGTTTCCAAAAGGATTTTAAGTGATACTGTAATAAAAGTGTCAAGGAGAATTTTTTTTTAAACGAGGTTCATGTACAAAATCGATTCTACATTTTTGGGGGAGATTGCTCATTCTTATTCCTTCTCTTTTCATTAAGTTCCATCTAAATTTACCTTGAAATGACTGTTTCTGGAAGATCTGTCCAATTTAGTTAATGTACTATTTATGCATTCACTTATTCACAGAATCAGAATTTCAGTTGAATGGATCAACCAGATTTCAAAAGAATTTCCTATGTCTTTTGAAGATCTTTAGTGAGGTGGAGCCTATTACCTCCTGACCTATTCTACTTTTTGAAAACTTCAGTATATCAAGCCTAAATGTGCTTTAAAAAACAAACAAACAATGACAGCGCTTTCACACTTAGTCCATAGTTCTATCTTCTGGGGCCAAATAAAACAGTTCTTATAATTCTTCCATGTAATAACCTTTCAATACTTGATCACTGCCATTGTGTCTCCCCTCTAAAGCTCTTTCTCATGGTAAAAGGCCCCAGTTCCTTTAACAGATCTTCAAATATCATCTTCTTTAGGTTCTGACCCATCCTGATTGTTCTTTCTTTGACATTTACTTCTTTCTCAATGTCCTTCCTAAATGTGACCCCAGAACTGTCTAGCAAACATACATTAAGTACATATCTACTTGTGTTGGGTTCTGAATATTACAAGTATGCATAGTCCTTGATTTCAAGGAGCTTGTTACACTCTAATAGAGTTGTTAAGTGAGGTACCAAATTACAATAAAGTCAAATGTGATAAATGTAGAGGAGAAGCTGGGGAACCAGGTAAGGCTTCATGAAAGGAGTGGCCCCCAACCTGGGTTCTATAGGATGGGAAGAATTTACACAGGCAGAGATGGCAGGTAGTTCATTTCAAGCATGAGAGTCAGTGTGTCTTAAGGCACAGAGATAGGGGGAAAAAAGGAAAATTGGGAATAGTGTAGCTTAGCTAGAATTTAGAGTGGTAAAGGATAATAATGTGAGATAAGCCTGGAAAGGTAATTTGAAGCCAGATAGAAAAGGGCCTTGAATGATAAGATAAGCAGTTGGACTTTATTTAGTGGGTATTGGGGAGCTATTGCAGACATTTTTGAATGATGTAATCTAATGTGTGTATTCAGATTATTCTAATTGTGGTGTATACAATGCTTAGGCAATCAGTTAGAAAATAATGAAATAGCATAAATAAGAGATTAATGAGGGCTTGAACTTATGTTATTTAAGTAAAAAAGTAAAGGAGAAGATGCCTGAGAGTTTGATTTTTTTTAATCACTAGAATATAATTGACTGTTAGGGGTAAGGTGGAAGGAGGAGTAAAATATCTCTAGCATGGATGATGGAGAACAGTATGGGGCTATCAATAAGGAAAGGGAAATACAGAGGAAGGCCAGATTTGAGAGAAAGAGTTCAACTTTGGACACATCACATTTGAAGCAACAGCAGGCCACTTATACGGAGAGGTCCGTTTGGCAGTTTTAAGTGTAGGTGCAAAGAGAAGTCATGTCTAGAAATATGGGTTTCAGAGTCATCTGAATTGATAATAACTGAAGCTGTGAAGAAGGATGACTTTACCCATGGGTAGAGAGAAGAGATATGAACACAAAAACAAAAGGAGACTCTTTATTTGGGGGAAGGAAGAAGAAGAAGCAGGAAACAAGATAAAGAAGTTGTTCATCAGAACAGTAGGAAGCAAGAGAGAATGTTGTGTGGAGTCACCAATAAAAAAACCAAGGGAAGACAGTTTCAAGGAAGACAGAGTAGTTGGCTTCTGTTTCATTATCATTCCATATTCATCAATATTTCAAATCTAATTTTAGGATTATTTCTACCTTTAGGGGTGCTGCTCTAACAAAACATTTCCTCACATTCACACAAAGGAAAATAGAATTACTACCAGCCTCTTAGAGGAAGGGACACTCTGTAAGTCCAAGGATATCCTGGTTATATTCCATTCTTTTTTTTTTCCCTTTTGGAGGGCAGTTGGGGTTAAATAACTTGCCCAAGGTTACACGGCTAGTTTTTTTGTATGGGTATTAAACATCTGAGGCCGGAACCTAACTCGGGTCCTCCTGACTCCAGGGCTGGTATTTTACTCACTGTGCCACCTAGCCACCCCTATATTCCTTTCTTCAGATTCCTAGAGTTAGAACATTCATCAGGACAAACGAAGATGTCTGTTTTCACAAAATAGGAAGAAACCATTGGTAGCTTGCTGCATACTCAATCCAACAACAAAAAAGTAGAATTTGGGATTTTTATTAATTTTGCTAAATGTAAATTTTATAATATCAATTGGAATTAATGTCTAAATCAGGTTTAAAATAAGAGTTAGTTTGGTAGTGAAGAACTGTGGTCCAGACAACGACAGAAACTGAGAAGTGTTTTCTCTCTGTAAGAAATATAGTTAAGCATGTAAAGAAGACAAGTGATTCAGGAGAGTAAATTTAGTAGGTCCAAGTACCTCAAATAGGAGAAATTCTTCAAAGGACCTTTCTATTAGAAGGTACTCAATACATTTAAGAAGTAAAGGTCACTTGGAATAGCAAATGTCTTTCATGTTGGTAGAACACATATTCCATAATAAACACAGTGGAAAGATATTTGATGCAGCTTGGAAACAAGACAAGTATGAATAGAGGTGTTTGATGTGGAAGAGAAGCAGACAAGAGAAACAGGAGTGTTTTATATAGTGCATGGAGACAGGTGCTGGCTGTCAAAGAAAGAGACAAAAAGGGCAGAGGTACAAATGAGAACAGGGAAAGGCTATGGATGCAAATGGCCCTAGGAGTCACCAAAATAAGGAAAGAAAACATTGAGTTTGATAGGACCCAAGAATTTTCAATTTATGCTGTTTCCACTATGACATGTTGCCTCTTCAAACACACATACACACACACGTACACACACACGAGAAAAAGGGTAAAGAATGGTTCCCCAAAAGATATACTAATAGAAAAATTGCCTATTTATAAACCAAAGGTAAGTCAGTCAATCAATCAGCTAGCATTTATTAAATATTTACTATGGGCCAGACACTGTACCAAGGCCTGAGGATGCAAAGAAAATGAACGCTTCCCCCACCCCACCCCTAACATATAGACATACAATCCTCCCCCTCAAGCTCACATTTTAATGGCATCAACAACATCCAAATAACTATGTACATAGGTGAAACAGTAAATAGAGGACTGGGCCTGGACTCACACAGATTTGAGTTCAAATTTGGCTTCAGACCTTAGCTGTGTGACCCTGAGCAAGTCATTTGTCCTTTGTTTGCCTCAGTTTCCTCATCTATAAAATGGGAATAATAATAGTACCTATCTCCCACGGTTGTTGTGATAACCAAAAGAAATAATAATTGTAAAATGCTTAAAACAGTGCCTTGAATATAGTTGTGTCTTATAAATGTTTATTATTACATATATGTATGTATGTATGTATATGCATGGTTGTTGGTTGGTTATTGTCCTTTGTTCTCTAAGAGGAACAAAATGACATCACTATGCTAGAGTCAAGTTTCAATGTGTCTGACTGTGGCTGATCAGACCAACATGAGCTCAGAATGCTCAACCACAGGTCAGGCACAAATAGTCCATGTGAACATTTGGGTGGATTCTCTAAATTTGCGCATCCTGTGTTTCCTTTGAGCTGTTTCAATTCTGCTTTGCTTATAAAGCACAGCACCTTCTCTGAGTGGGCATGCCATGCTGGGTGGTACTGTGCCAGTGTCTCCCATGTCACACAATCAATTCCAAAGTTCTTAGAGACCTTGAGAATATCTTCTTCTGCCCACCATGTGAATGCTTGCCGTGTGAGAGTTCTCCATAAAATAGTCTTTTTGGCAGGCATATGTTTTGCATGCAAGGATATATATATATATATGTATGTATGTATATATATATATGTATATACACACACACACACACATACATGCATATTGTAGATGGAAGGTAATTTCAGAGAGAAGGCACTTTACCATTAAAAAGAATTGACTGAGCAATCTTACAGAAAGTATAAAAGACATAGCTCAGGACATATGTAACTGAAAAAAACATCTTAGGATTTAGATTTGGGAAAAAATTTAGAGATCAACTAGTTTGGCCTACATGAAGAAGTTGAGGCCCAGAAATGTTCATCTCATGGAGGTCAATGTGATGTGATACAGGGTCCTCTACGCCCAAATCTCATGTTCTTTCTGCTACCCCACAATGTTTGATGAGCTTGTTCTGCAGGGAGAATGAGAGACTGTAGGCGAACTGGAACTTGAGATATTGATGAGACAGAGGAAGGCCTCTAAGAAGAGATTTCTTTTTGGAGAACTTACAGAAACACACACACACACACACACACACACACACACAAAATGCATGTCTAGCTAACTAGCATTTATATAGTGCTTTAAAGTTTGTAAATTGACGTACATATGATCCTCACAACAACTTTGGGAAGTAAGCGCTATTCTTATCTCCCTTTAACAGGTAAGGGAGTTGTAACTGAACATTCCAAATGATGACTTGCCCAGAATCACACTGGGCTAGTAGGTATGTGAGGTAGGGCTTGAACTCAGATCTTCCTCACATTGAATCCAACAAACTTACCCACCATGTCAAAAGTATAGAGGGCTAGTGATCTGTACTGGTGAAGTGTGCTACAGCAGTGAGATCACAGATTCATCCAGGCATCTAGGTCAGGATTTTTTCTAATTGGAGATGGGAGGGCCACATAACCAAAGAGTAATACAAAAGAGAAGGACCTATGAGTAAGATAAGGAATGACAAAGATGGGCATTAAGCGATTCCTGAAAAAATGTTCTTGGGATCAGAAAAAGAGCTCTATAGCCATGATCAGACAGAGAAGAATAAGGCAGGGATAAGTCCATGGGTTTGGGACAACTGGTGTGATGGGCAGAGATGACAGAGAGAGCAGAAATACTCAACAAATTTATCAAAGCTCATGAGGTTTTAAATTGGAAAGGCTAGGGCAGCTAGGTGGTGCAGTGAATAGAGCACCGGCCCTGGATTCAGGAGGACCTGAGTTCAAATCCAGCCTCAGACACTTAACACAAAAACTAGCCGTGCAACCTTGGGCAAGTCACTTAACCCCAATTGCCCTCCAAAAAGCAAAAAAAAAATTGGAAAGGCTAAAGCAAACATAGTGAAGAGGAATTTGAAACTTGTGATGGAAAAAGAATTACTAGAAGAATACCTAGATGCATTCCATGAGTTTGAGTCTTCAGACTTAGATAAATTATATGCAAGGATTCTTAAAGATCATACAACCATTGTTGGTGGTCTTAGAGAAGAAAGGTGTTAGAGTACTAGAGATGGGTATGCATTTCATTTTTCAAAATGACAGAAAAATAAAATAGATTCCAAAAATTAAACACGAAAGAACTTGACATAGATCCATTGAAAAATCCTAGAATGTACATTAAATGGATTATTTGTGAGACCTCAGACAAAGAAGAAGCACTAGAAGTCAGTATAACTTTGCTAAGAACAACTCTAACCTCCAAATTCCTTACTCTCCTTAAAACCAATGACTTACACCTTTGTCACACACAAGGATAGTTAACATTACCCACTAATGCTCTACTTCCCTAATTCTCTTATCTCAAGCTTCAGCTTTCCCTTAACTCTGTTTGCTATAGCCTTTTCATACTCATTGTTATCTTGTGCAATTCTTTTTTATGCCTTTCTGTAAATCCTCCAAAAATAAGCTTTCCATTAGAGGCCTTCCTCTGGTTCATCAAAATCTCATGTGTTCCAGTTCACCTAGAAGCATTCATTCACAAGCTCATCAGAGCACGAATAATGGCCTAAGTACATTTTTCTCCTTGAATATCAACCCAATAGTGAACCATTTCAACTTTACTCTATCACTTAGCCCTTAAATCCCTTGCTGTTTTGTCTCAACTCTTTTCAGGGATGTTCATCCACTCCATCCTGAGTCATCATCAGTCACCTTGACTTTTGTCCTACCTCTAGACTTCAGTTACTCAGGAAGAGAGAATGAGACTGATGACTTTGTGCAACTCTGCCTCACTTAAATCCAGTTCAAGAGGGAGTTAAGACATCACTATGTGACATCTTTGATCCTCTTTGAAAATAAAGGACAAACAACAATGATGAACATCCAGACTGGAGTTGTTCAAATGTGGAGTGGTCTTCCACAAAGTTAACTCTCTATCACTAGAAGTGTTGAAGCAAAGACTAGATATCCCCCAGGTAGGGTTGTTATGGAAGGAGTACTTATATTGAGCAGGACACTGAGCTAGATGGCCTCTAAAATGTTTTCTAATGCTGAGATTCTATGATTCTCTATTCTGTACCTCTAACATGATAGGAAACCCAAATATTACTATCTTCTATGAATATCAATAGATTTGAGCCACAACCACCTCAAACACTTATAAAATATGACTCTAAACAAGTTTTAGAACTACAGAATCCACAAAGTGACAGAGAGAAACAAATCTCCCACTGAAGGCAGCCTGGCAGGTTAACAGGAAGGGTTCATCACAGCACGCTGGGAGCTAAGGGCAGTCCCACGTGAGCCACACAGTTCTGGTACCAGGGAGGCAGCATTGGTCAGAGCAGACTTCAGGAGAGTGAATCAATAGCAGCTGTGGCAGTTTCCAGACTTTTCAACCCATAAACGCCAAAAAAAGAAAATAAAAGGTCAGTCAGAACTCTGTTGGAAAGGAAGGGCGTGGTCTGTCCCCTTGCCCCTAGGACAAGAGGTGGCAGAGGCATGGTGGCTGTGGCATCTGCTTCATGGCTGCCTCAGGAACTCCTGGTCTACAGATTGTAGGGGGACCATGTGACCAGTCAGAGGGTAATTGCTCTTGCTTTTACCTGCTTGGATCTGGGTTGCTTTCTTGGGTGGTGGTCCTGGAGTTAGAAACTCCAGTTTGCCAGTATGGTGTCTGTAAAGAGGGCCCCCTCCTCAGACCTCTGAAAACATTTGTGAAAACCCCAGCAATTTGGGACAAAGCTCTCCTCTCTGGAAGCAGAGTTCTACTGTGGCAAAGAGTTCAAAAGTCAAGTAATTGGCTGGCAACATGAGCAAGCAGAGGAAGCAAAGCAAGCACAGCAATCAAACCTTAGGTTAATTTTCTGGGGACAAAAAGGATAAAAGCATGGAATGGGAGGAAGACAACAAAGTCAAAACTCCTGCATCAAAAGATTCCAAGAAAAATATGAATTTTTACAGGCCATGGAAGAGCTCAAGAAGGATTTTGAAAATCAAGTAAGAGAAGTGGAGGAAAAAGTGGGAAGAGAAATGAGAATGATGCAAGAAAATCATGAAAAGCAAGTCAATAGCCTGACTGAAGAAAATAACACTTTAAAAATAGACTAACTTAAATGGCAAAAGAGGCTCAAAAAGCCAATAAGGAGAAGAATGCCTTAAAAAGACAAATTTGCCAGATGGAAAAGGAATTTCAAAAACTTACTGAAGAGAATAATTCCTTTAAACTTAGATTGGAACAAATGGAACCTAATGACTTTATGAGAAACCAAGATACTATAAAAGAGATCCAAACAAATGAAAAAATAGAAGACAAAGTGAAAATAGATCCAGGAGAGATAATTTAAAAATTATGGGGCTACCTGAAAGCGATGATCAAAAAAAGAAGCTAGAAATCATCCTTCAAAAAATTCTCAAGGAAAATTGCCCTGATATTTTAGAACCAGAGGGCAAAATAGAAATTGAAAGAATTCACTGATCACCTCTTGAAAAAGATCTCAAAGACAAAACTCCTAGAAATATTATAGCCAAATTCCAGAGTTACCAGGTCAAGGAGAAAATATTACAAGCAGCCAGGAAGAAACAATTTGAGTATTGTGGAAACACAATCAGAATAACACAAGATCTAGCAGCTTCTACATTAAAGGATTGAAGGGCTTGGGTGGTCAAAGGAGCTAGGATTAAAACCAAGAATCACCTACCCAGCAAAACTGAGTATCATGTTTCAGGGGAAAATATGGTCATTCAGTGGAATACAGGACTTTCAAGCATTCTTGATGAAAAAAATAAAGTTGAATAGAAAATTTGACTTTCAAATACAAGAAGAAAGAGAAGCATGAGAAGGTAAAGAGGAAAAAAATTATAAGGAACTTATTAAAATTGAACTATTTACATTCCTGCATGGTAAAATGATAATTGTAGCTCATGAGACTTTTCTTGGTATGAGGATAGTTGACGGGAATATATATGTATACATACATATATATGTTTATATAGGAGGGTATATGTGCATATAAATAAATATGTGAGTATGTTTATATATGTGTACCTGTATACATAGACAGAGGGCACAGGGTCAGTTGAATAGGAAGGGATGATATTTTTTAAAATAAAATTAAGAGATGAGAGAAGAACATAACAACAGGAGATGGGGAGAGATAGAATAGGGTAAGTTACCTCATATAAAAGAGGCAAGAGAAAACTATTACAATGGAGGGGAAGAACATGAAGGTGAAAGGGAATGGGTCAACCTTACTCTCATTGAATTTGGCTTAAGGAGGGAATAACATGCACACTAAATTGGGTATCTTACCCTACAGGAAAGTAGGGGGGAAGGGAATAAGAGGAGGGATGACAGAAGGGAAGGCAGATTGGGGGAGAGGAAAGTTAGAAGTACCCACTTTTGAAAAAGGACAGGGTCAAAGTAGAAAACTGAATAAGAGGGGCATATAATAGAATGGAGGGAAATATAGTCATTCTTTCACAATATATCTACTATGGAAATGTTTTGTGTAACTACACATGTATAAACTATATTGAATCACTTTTCTTCCCAGTAGGGATGAGTGACAAGGGAAGAAGGAAAAGAATCTGGAATTCAAAGTTTTAAAATCAAATGTTGGGGGTTGGAGCCAAGATGGCAGTATAGAAGCACAACCTTCCTGTGGCTACGGCTTCCACATTCCACCAATCCATGTAAAAAGGGGGACTCTAAACAAACTTTGGAGCTGCAGAACCCACAAAATGACACAGAGAAGCTAACCTCCCACTGAGGACAGCCCGGCAAGCTGTCAGGAATCCAGCGCAGGGCTCAGGGAGCAGAGCCCAGCCCCATACCGTGGCTTTAGCCCCAGGGTGGGCCTAAACAGCCTCCGGCTAGAGGGACTCCAGATCAGCAGCAGCTGTGGCTGTTTCCAGATTTATCAACACATAGATGTGAAGGACAAAGTGAGAGGTCAGTGTAGTCTGGACTTTGGGACCAGTGAGTGGGAGTGCGTGACTTTTACCCCCGGGGTGAGAAGCCACTGAGACTCTGGTACAGCCAGCCAGTGCCACATGGGGGCTTCAGCTCCTGGCCTGCAGAGTGTAGGGGGACCAAGCACCAGTCTGAGGGGTAATCACTCTTTCTTTAACCTGGTTGGATCTGGATTGCAGTCTAGGGTGGAGGTCCTGGGGTGTGTGTCCAGCTTGCCAGAACGAGTCAGAGAGAGCACCGATCTAATACTTCCGGCAGCTGAGAAAACCCCAGCATTTGGGACAAAAGCTCCGCTGTCTGGTGGCAGAGTCCTACTGTGGCAAAAAGCCCAAAAGTCAAGTAATTGAGTGGCAAAATGAGCAGGCAAAGGAAACAAAGCAGTCAGAAGATTCCAACATTACACTCCTATTTTGGGGATAAAAAGGAGCAAAGCATGGAACAGGAGGAAAACAGTGAAGTTAGAACTCCTGCACCAAAAGCTTCAAAGGAAAATACAAGCTGCTTACAGGCCATAGAGGACCTTAAGAAGCAAATAAGAGAAGTGGAGGAAAAATTGGGAAGAGAAATGAGAACAATGCAAGAAAATTATGAAATGAGAGTCAACTGCCTGACTGACGAAAATAATACCTTAAAAAACAGACTGACTCAAATGGCAAAGGAGGCTCAAAAAGGCAATGAAGAGAAGAATGCTTTAAAAAGCTGAATTTTCCAGATGGAAAAAGAATCTCAAAAGCTCAATGAGGAGAATCATTGCTTCAGAATTAGATTGGAGCAAATGGAAGCTAATGACTTTATGAGAAATCAATCACCTAACCAGCAAAACTGAGTATCATGTTTCAAGGGAAAATATAGTCATTCAGTGGAATAGAGGACTTTCAAGCATTCTTGCTGAAAAAACCAGAGTTGAATAGAAAATTTGACATTCAGATACAAGAAGCAAGAGAAGCATGAGAAGGTAAACAGGGAAAAGAAATCATAAGGAACTTATCAAAGTTGAACTATTAACATTCCTACATGGAAAAACAATAATTGTAACTGATGAAACTTTTCTAGTATGAAAATAGTTGAAGGGAATAGAAATATATATATGTCTATACATGAGGCTATATGGGCATATGAATACATATGTGAATGTGTGTATATATGTTTACAGGTATACATAGATAGAGGGCACAGGACCAGTTTAATAGGAAGGGATGATACTTAAAAAGTGAAATTAAGAGGTGAGAGGAATACAATGAGAGGAGATGGGGAGAGACAGAATGGGGTAAACTATCTCATACAGAAGAGGCAAGGGAAAATGGTTACAATGGAGGGGAAGAATAGGAAGGCAAAAGGGAATGGGTCAACCTTATTCCCATTGAATTTGGCTTGAGGAGGGAGTGAAATATACACTAAATAGGGTATCTCACCCTCCAGGAGAGTAGGGGGAGAAGGGTATGAGAGGGGGTATGATGGAAGGGAGGACAGGCTTGGGGGGAGGGAAGTTGGAAGCACCCACTTTTGAAAAGGGACAGGATCAAAGTAGAGAATAGAACAAGTGGGAGGTGGGATAGGAGGGAGGGAAATATAGTCAGTCTTTTACAATATATCTACTATGTTATTGTTTTGCATTAGCCACACGTGTACAACCTATACTGAGCTGCTTATCTTTCCAGTAAGGGTGGGTGACAAGGAAGGAAGGGAATGAATCTGGAATTGAAAGTTTTAAAATCAAATATTCAAATATATATATGTGTGTGTGTGTGTGTGTGTGTGTGTGTGTGTGTATGTGTGTACTATTATTAATACCATCTTACATGTAATTGGGAAATAAGATATACAGGCACTGAGGCATAGAGACCCACTGGAAAAGTCAAAAGGGGTATGGGAGAAAATATGGGAGAGAGCAGATTGGAGGAGGGGATATCCTGCGGGATTGCTATTGTGTGACAGTGGTTAGGGGAAAAACAGGGAGAAAATTTGAAACTCAAAATCTGGCAGAAACAAATGATGTAAATCAGAAGTTAATAAAGCATTAAAAAATAAAATAAAATGTTAATATATATATATATATATACATACATAATTATTAGCTTTTTACGTGCAACTGGGAAATAAGGTATACAGGCACTGGGGTATAGAAATCCATCTTGCTCCACTAGCAAGTCAGAGGAGAGATGGGGAGGATATAAGAGAGGGCAGATTGGGGGAAGGGGTATTCAGTAGAATTTCTATTTTGGGGTGGGGGTAGGGGAAAGATGGGGAGAAAATTTATAACTCAAAATCTTCTAGAAATGAATGTTGAAAACTAAAAATAAACAAATTAGACATTGAGCTATAAACAACAACAACAAAAAATAGATTTGAGCAAAATGTCCTTTGGAGATTCTCTTTTGTTCTATGTGAATTTTGATGGTGATAGACATTTTTTTAAAGGGAAGCTGGTCCATTTTCCATCTACTTTGAGTCATTCTTTTGCATAATAAGTATTAAATATGTAATAATACTGTTACTGAATTATTAAAAATCTGAATATTCAAGGTCAAAATTATTTGTGGCTTCATAGAGAGTAAATGACTGTTGAATGGAATTTTAGGATAGACATGTTCAGTGTTTATAAAAGCAAACAGCTTAGCTCACATTTTTATTCTTGGATTATTTTAAGCAGGGTAGTGCCAGAATATATAAAAGTAGATACCTTGGTTTCAGATTTTCATTCCTGAATCTGAATTTCAAAATGCATGCCATGTAGGCAATTACCTATGAGAAAACAAGAACAGAAAGTCACTTACAAGAACTACCATATTTGTTGGTATATTAAGCATGTTACTTTGTTTAGAGGATGTCATCATTTTTCCTTGTATCTATTGCATTTCTGATAGTATATTCTTGTAGACTTATTGACTAGACTGCAGTAGTACACCTTTAAAATTGGAATCCCATTACCACATTTAAAATTTTTAAAGTTGGAGATTCATTTTCAGTAACTCTTGGTTTAGTTAGTTATGGTGCATCTTGGGCAAAGCCTGAATGTAATGTAAGCTCTGTCATTACACACACACACACACACACACACACACACACACACACAGAGCTGTATACTATGTCAATGGGCTTACATGGAACCTCTGGAGTTCACTTCAGGTTTCATGCACTGCCAATAAGCAATAATAAAGAGTATTTTTGGAATAGTGTACTTATGATGATAAACATATTTATGAGTACAATGAAAAGTATCACATTATCCACATCATCAAATTAACTGCAGCTACTGTTTTAGGGAGAAATGCCAAGAAAGTATTATTCAAGACTTTATTTGCAACCGTTGAAGCACGATGTTGAAAGTTTAATGGGTGAAATCTGTCCTCGACTAAAGAAAGACCTCCCCTACAGGCTCACCATAGTACAGAGGTAATGCTGAGTTCTCAAGGCTAGACCAGAGGAGTTGAAGTTTGGGCAGCTCCTACCAAGTTGGAAAGGCTTTGAAGCCAATGATGAACTATGTATGTATGGTTTGAGTACACAATCGGCCTACCCAAGTTCAGAACAATTAATCACTAATAGATTAGCCATCGGGTGATGATATATCTATATAGATATGTATGTATATATACACACATATATGTACATATGTATATATATGTATGTATGTATTATCTACAGTTACTCTTGATAATTATGTATCTGCTGAAGGGCTAAAGTTTATTCAGTCTGCATCAATGGGAGGAGTACCCATTAACATATGATAGAATTATGAATTTTAAAAAGTATTTGTAGCATTAAAGAACATAACAGAATTAGGAAAGGACTTAAGAGGTGACTGCCTTTATCATCACATTGCCCTCAGATAGGAAGAATTCACTCCCCTCCCTCTGCAACTGAAACAAACAGGTTTCTATCCTACTAATTATGGACATTTTCTTTTTAGTTTTGCTACCCCCCTCCTATATGATTGGAAATTCAGCTTGATACATGCAGATACCTTGATGTAAAAGCTACAGCCTTTGAGGTTTTACATTACTTCAGCAGAAATATTGTAGAAAATAAAATGAAACTTGTTATTTAAAAAAGTAATGCCAATGGGAAATGTCTTTCAGGTTCTGCACAGTTTTTCACATTGTAATTTTACAGTCTAGAAAATAAATGGCATTTTCCTATATCTGATGCTTTTGAATAGTAAGTTGGATGTGGTGCTGAACAAGATTAAATGCATTTGTTCACAATGATGACCTAAAAACCATGAGCTGTATGAAATGGAATGTGACGATCTCAGATGTTTCTGCCTGTCAGTAAGTGATAAAGAAACCATTTCTGAGGGATTAACACTTGTGCTAAGGTTTATGAATTAAAGGTTCCACAAGTGTTGGTGATCAACATCTTTTATAAAAGACTGAATTGAGGAAGAATATTTGCAAATTGGAACTTCACGTGATAAATGTTTACAAGTTCTTTATAAGTCTTAAGTTGCCACATAAAGGTGATTTATCATAGTCATCATTATTGCCATAGTTAATTATTCACTGAAAAGGAAAAAGTTTTCTGTTTTTTTAAAAAAATTGCAATTTAAAAGATGTATCCACTAAATAATTTAATCTACATATTTTTTCTCACTCTGTCTTTCCCAATGGAACAATGAAGTTATTTAAAGGTCAGCTTATACTGAGCACATCACGCTGTGCCAAAGTCTATTTCTAAATCCCTCTAAATAATGCAGCATTCTAAAGGGCAAGAGAGATGTTCAATAGTGAAAAGCTCACCAGTGTGAAAGGCATGAGGCAATGGCTACTCCTGAACCAAGACATTCACCTTTAATTATTCTTGCTAAGTAGGCCATGCTACCCTTGAAGGATGGTCAGGGAAGGCGTGTGCAATGTGAGGTCAGACTGATGCCATGTAGTGTCATTTATTTCTTTAGACACACTGTCCCACACTAAACATGCTGCTAGCTGCAATCTGAGTCTCCAGCTTGGGTCAACAATGCCTATTACTCATCCTCTCAATCAAACATCAATGTAGGAAGTTTGTGACTTAGGCCAAAGATGAAAGGATCTGAACAGCTGTTCCTCTTGGGCTCAGCTCTGATCCCAGTGTGAAAAAAAAAAAGTAAATGCTTTGGAAAAGTAATTGCATCTCTGCATACTATAGGCGCCAAATTCAAAGCATCTACCCCCTCTGTTTATTTTGGAAGAGTTATGTACACCAGTCTGGCTGTGAGCAAGGTATTCATATCTCTGCTTTTGCCCAACATGGACTGTGTAGTTAGTCCATCCATCTTGTTCAAAAAAGGATACCTCTATTAGAAGTTTTTATATTCCATTTACCTCATCTACTGCCTCACAGAAGAATGAACTACCAATAATACCTTTGATGTCTAGCATAATAAATTAATAATACTATGGTAAAAACAAATGTTAAGCTTTGGTCTTTTCTGTACTCCATGTCATAAAGCATGAGGTATAGTTTTTCTGAGGGCTAATATAGGTTAGAGTAGGGAGGGGAAACCATTTCAGAGCAAACATCATGCAATGTTGCCCTAGCTTTCTATCCCCTAAAGCTTAGTGGTTGGATAGATTGAGAGTAGAGCTGAAAATAGTGTATAACTGTTGGTATCAATAAACACATAATGATTCTATATTTACTCCCAATTTAGTTTTTGTTACTTTAATTCAGGTAAAACTGCTTTTAAGATATAGGAGCAAAAATCTTTTCTTTTTTCTGTACAAAACAAAACTAGAACTGTTCTGAACTCAAAGAAAAGAGTAGAACACATTTGTTCTGAACTGAACATGCAATCAACATATTCAACATATGCACAACATAAACATACTCCTAGGAAGACACTTTTTTGTTTAAATGTTAGTAATTTTAGCAATCATAATTAATATGAAGTATATTGAAGTTACATATATTATGAGATTTAAAAATTACATTTTTCCATTCTGTTAAAGATATTTGGAAATGTAATGCATTAAGGAATTCAATTATTCAACAAGATATTATTAAATGTCTATTATATACCAGCTTCTGGAGATTAAAAAAAATCGAATCTGTGTTTTCTCCATTGTAGGGAGTGTCCAGGTAGGAAATTTCTGTAAAACTGCAGATCAGCACAAAGACAATTAATAAGATGTTAGGAAAACAAGGGATTGGGACACTGAGGGAAGAAGTTATTTGTTGAGGGTAACAGAGTTAATGCATGTCAGGTAAGGTCTAGAACCCAAGTTGTCCTGATTCCAAGGTCAGCTCCTTATTCACTATGCCATGTTGCTTCTCAAGACACTATGGATACAAAATCAAAAGCAAACCAATCCCTATTCTCAAGGAGCTCATGTTTTACATGAGGGAGGGGATCACATGAATACAAGTAAATAAATGCAAAACTTATATGAAATAAATGCATAAATCCAAGGATTGAAAACTTTTATGCCAAATTTTCTAGGAAAAAAAAACCTAAGTGAAAGTTTCAGGGATGTAAATTTCATCACTGTGACCATTTCCAATTTAATTCTTAGCTTTTTGACAGTAATTCTTCACATGTCTCACTCAGCCTCAAAGTAGACTATGAGACTTTTTGTTCAAGGAAAACCTTTCTTAAACAGGAATTCTTGAAGATGAATCTATTGGGGCAGAGTCAAGATGGCTTCCACCTTCCCCAATCAATGTAAAAAGGGGATTCTGAACAAACTTTGGAGCTGCAGAACCCACAAAATGACACAGAGAAGCTAACCTTCCCCTGAGGACAGCCTGGCAGGGCTGGCAGGAATCTCAGCGCAGCACTCTGGGAGCCAAGTCCAGGCCCCCCGTGGAGGTTTTAGCCCCAGGGAGGGTCTGACCAGCCACCTGCAGGAGGGACTCCAGATCAGCAGCAGCTGTGGCCGTTTCCAGAATTATCAGCACATAGATGCAAAGGAGAAAGTGAGAGGTCAGTGCAGTCTGGACTTTGGGACCCAGTAAGTAGGAGTGTGTTGGCTTTTGCCCCCATGGCGAGAAGCAGCTGAGACACTGGCACAGCCAGCCAGTGCCACATGGCAGATTTAGCTCCTGGCCTGCAGAGTGTAGGGGGACCAAGCGACCAGTCTGAGGGGTAATCATTCTTGCTTTAATCTGCTTGGATCTGGATTGCAGTCTGGGGTGGAGGTCCTGGGGTATGTGTCCAGCTTTCCAGAGCGTGTGGAGGCTTCAGAGAGGGCACCCAACTAATACCTCCAGCAGATGAGAAAACCCCAGCGTTTGGGACAAAAGCTCCCCTGTCTGGTGTCAGAGTCCTACTGTGGCAAAAAGCCCAGGAGTCAAGTGACTGAGGGGTGACACGACCAGGCAAAGGAAACAAAACAGACAGAAGATTCCAACATTAGATTCCTATTTTGGGGACAAAAAGGAGCAAAGCATGGAACAGGAGGAAGACAGTGAAGTCAGAACTCCTATACCAAAAGCTTCAAAGGAAAATATGAGCTGGTTACATGCCATAGAGGACCATAAGAAGCAGATAAGAGAAGCGGAGGAAGATTTGGGAAGAGAAATGAGGACAATGCAAGAAAATTATGAAATGAGAGTCAACAGCCTGACCAAGGAAAATCACACCTTAAAAAATAGACTAACTCAAATGGCAAAAGAAGCTCAAAAAGGCAATGAGGAGAAGAATGCCTTAAAAAGCAAAATTTGCCAGATGGAAAAAGAATCTCAAAAGCTCAATGAGGAGAATCATTGCTTCAGAATTAGATTGGAGCAAATGGAAGCTAATGACTTTATGAGAAATCAAGATACTGTTAAACAGATCCAAACAAATGAAAGAATAGAAGGCAATGTGAAATATCTCATGGGAAAAACCACTGACCTGGAAAATAGATTCAGGAGAGATAATTTAAAAATTATTGGACTACTGAAAGCCATGATCAAAGTAAGAACCTAGAAATCATCCTCCAGGAAGTTCTCAAAGAAAACTGCCCTGATGTTTTAGCACCAGGGGGCAAAATAGAGGTTGAAAGAATCCACCGATTACCTCCTGAAAAAGATCCCAAAAAGAAAACTCCTAGGAATATTATAGCCAGGTTCCAGAATTCCCAGATTAAGGAGAGAATATCACAAGCATCCAGGAAGAAACAATTTGAATATTGTGGAAACACAATCAGGATAACCCAGGATCTGGCAGCTTCTACACTGAGGGATCGAAGGGCTTGGAATATGATATTCTGGAGGTCAAAGGAGCTGGGATTAAAACCAAGAATCACCTACCCAACAAAACTGAGTATTATGTTTCAGGGGAAAATATGGTCATTCAGTGGAATAGAGGACTTTCAAGCAT
>NW_027186304.1:101839228-101848608 GCF_028583685.1 Petaurus breviceps papuanus
ACTGAACTGCTTATCTTCCCAGTAAGGGTGGGTGACAAGGGAGGAATGGAATTAATCTGGAACTCAAAATTTGAAAATCAAATGTTTAAAAGTATATATATACTATTATTAATACTATTTTACATGTAATTGGGAAAGAAGATATACAGGCACTGGGGCATAGAGATCCACCATGTCCCTACTTCAAAATATGAAAGGGGTATGCGAGAAAATATGGGAGAGAGCAGATTGGAGGAGGGGATATTCTGTGGGACTGCTATTTTGGGGTGGTGGGTAGGGAAAAATGGGGAGAAAATTTGTAACTCAAAATCTGGTGGAAATGAATGATGTAAATCAGAAGTTAATAAAGCATTTGAAAAATGGAAAAAAAAAAAAGATGAATCTATTTACCTCTCCAGGCCTTAGTTTCCTCATCTGTAATACAAAAGGCTTAGGCTAGATGGCCTCTATCCAAAGTACCTTCTTCCAACTCCATTCTATAATCCTATAATTAAGATCAACATTCCACTCTGGACCTATAGCTTCCCAGCTACCTTCCTTTTCTCCTTTGGATCTCTATCTGATTTAGATCTTTTTAGCCTTGTATAGCCTATGTGTCCTGCAACTCTTCTACTTTTTTTCTACCGTTGTTTTTCTTGTTTTTGAAGAGGACCAATGATATCACAGGATGATGTCTTGACTCATACGTGAATTGGATTTAAGTGAGGTAGAGTTGCACAAAATGATCAGTCTCACTCTTTCTTCCAGATTGATAGAAGTCCAGAGGCAAAACATAAATCAAGACAAGTGGCGATGGCTTGGGATGCAGTGGATAATTTGGCAGCTTTAATGTCTGACTGAGCTCTAAGTGCTCCATAGCTCTTATTTCAGTCCCCTTCATGACTTTTGGAACAAATTGTTCTTATCTGTCCATTCTGCTGGGGGAAGTCTTCATATGCTTGGGGTAGACATCCTTATAGCTCACCAATGGGTTTGAGGTCAGTTACCCTCAACCTGGTTTAACCCATCTGCCAAGATGGTTTACCAGAGGATGGCCTCTGAGCAAACTATAGTTTCTTTTCTTCCCCTTTTTTTTAAATTAATTTTTAAAATTTACTTACTATTAGTTTACAACATTCAGTTCCACAAGTTTTTGAGTTCCAAATTTTCTCTCCTCCCTTCCCCCATTTCCCCCTCCATGGTGGCATGCAATCTAATATAGGTCCTACATATACCTTCACATTAAAGAATTATAACCAATGGAATAAATAACAAAGAAGAAACAAAACAAAAAAGAGAGAGAGAGCAAGTAACTTCAATCTGCATTTAGACCCTCCCTGTAATTCTTTCTCTAGATGTAGACAGCCCTTTTCATCATGAGTCCTTTGGAGCTGTCTTAGAGTGTTGCATTGCTGAGAGGAGCCCAGTCTATCAAAGTCAGTCATCACAGATATGATGTGTCTGTAATTGTGTACGATATTTTCCTGGTTCTGTTCCCCTCACTCAGCATCAGTTTATATAAGTCTCTCCAGGTTATTATAAAGTCCGTCTGCTCCTCACTTCTTATAGCACAACAGTGTTCCATTATATTTATATACCATAACTTATTTAGCCATTCCCCAGTTGATGGGCACTTCCTTGATTTCCAATTCTTGGCCACCACAAAAAGAGCTGCTATAAATATTTTGGTACATACAGCAAACTATAGCTTCTTGATCCACAGGTGAGAGTTGAGTGATGGGTAGACACCAAAAGTGGGTGAGCAGTCCTAAAAAGGGCTCAGCTGTCTGGGGTGTTTAGGGAGAACTAGTACCTCTGAGGGTACGAGGGCTTGCTGAGGTCTTTTCAGGGCTCTTTGACTACTTTTTTGGATAAAATTAAATATCAAAAGACAACAACCACATCATAGATGTCTTGATCTAAAACTTTTTACTGAAAAAAGTTTTTAAATGTTAGAAAGCTTTAAAATCTATGTTCACATGTTATATAAGTAACATCCCTTCAGCCCCATTTATCTCCTGTATGACATTACAAGAAAATATAAATACTGAAAAAATATATTAAACATAAATTAAAATATTGGCCCTACACATGAATTTGATTGTTTGTAGAATCTTAAGCTTCTTGGTGTTTCTCGAATTCATATGATACTTCTGAGGTGATGAGAAAAAAATCCTGACATGAGCTTTTAGCATTAAGTGAGTTCCTATGAATGACTTGTTCTGACTTGTTTATATAGTAGCCAGACAGGGTTGTTTCAGACAGCATTATAAACATTACTATTGTAGAAGATGATCCCTTTTCACTTGCTTTTATCAATTGATATGATCACACTTGAAATGACTGCCATCTGACTGCATGTGCACTTAGCAAGCCTTATGATTTTCAAGGTCACTGGGAGGTTGGAAAAAAAAAAGCAATCAAACCTATACCCCAGTCAAGAAGAGAATTTCAGAGCAGACATGTTCAAAGTTTATAAAAGCATACCAGTAGCTCAAATGTGCATTGCTGGATTGTAACAAACCAAATACTGCCGCAACTCGGTAGAAGTTTAGCTCAGTTGTTCACTCTTGAATCGAACCTTCATTGTTCTATGAATACATATGCATGCATATAAGAAACTTAGAATTGTCTCTTTAATAGAATACTCTTTTGCAATCCTTTTACTATTTCACAGGATTTTCTTTATCATTTTTAATTATTACAAGAGGTCATTTCCATTGTGTAAGAATTTGTTGATTTACATTGTGTACTCCTCCCATTTCTTCCAATTAACTGAAACCAGGTTTTGTCATTTTGTCTTCATAGTTCTTAGAATTTACCAGCTCCTTTCAGTTCTATTTCTATGTCCATCAGCCAACATCAGGATGATTGATTACACCTTATATCACACAAAATGTGCTCCAAGTTGTTGAACTGGGAAATTTCCCTTAATGACCAAAATTTCCTGTTCTTTTATTTCTCCTATTTTCTTACTCTTCCTGTCACACTAATCAAAGTTCTTAATTCTTTCAAAGTAATTTTTCCTTTACCATATTGTAATCTGTATAAATTATTCTACTGGTTCTGTTCACTTCACTCTGAACCAGTTCTTAGAAGTCTTCCCAGATTTCTCTGAAACTATTCCCTTTAATCATTTTTACAGCATAATAATATTATATCATATTTCTATACCATAACTTGTTCATTCATCCCTCAGCTTATGGGCACTCCAATTATGGTCAATTACCCATTCTTTGCTACTTCAAAAAGAGCTATAATGTGTGTGTACATCCTTGGAGTTTGTTTTTGCTTAGAACTAATCCCTCCAGAAATGTACCTTTCCTGCAATTTCCTGTTCTTCTCCTCTTTCTTTCCTATTTCTCTGTTAAGTGAAATGTATTTTTGCATGCAACTCTTTGTGTGTGCATTCTTTCCTCCTTTGACCAGTTCAGATGAGAGTGAGGTTCAATTGTCAGCTGTTCTCCCCACCTATGCTTTGTTTATATAGATGTCTGTGTATACCCTGGTTATGTGAAATAATTTCCCCTAATCTTCTTTTTCTCCCCTCCCCCCTTCAGTATATTCCTCTTCTTCTCTCTTTATTTTCTTTCATTAAGATGTAACAGAATTACTCTCATATCCTTTGTGATTCCGGACGATGACAAATTTCACATAGAAAACATGTATCATCTCCCCATTTGAGAATGTAAGCAGTTTATCTTTGTTCACTCTTTTATCATTGTTCTTTTATGTTTAACTTTTTATCATTTTCTAAATTCCTGTGTTTGAACTAAATGTTTTTACATAGTTCTCGACTTTGCATCAGGAATTCTTGTGTATCCTCTTTTTCATCAAAGATTCATTTTCCATATGGTGGTATTATTTTCAGTTTTTCTGAATGAGTAATTCTTGGTCGTAGGCCTATAGCTTTTGCCTTCTGTAATATAACACTCCAAGCTCTACACTCCTTTATCATGTTAAGTCCTGTGTGATCCTGACTGTAGCTTCTCAGTACTTGGATTCTTTCTGGATGATTGCAGTATTTTTTCTATAACCCAGAAACTCTGGATTTTGGCTATAATGTTTCTGAGAGTTCCCAGTCTGGAGTTTCTTTGGCGGGGCATGTAGGGGCTGATGTATTCCTTCTATTTTCACTTTGCCCTCTTATTCTAAGAGATCTGGGCAACTATATTTGAAGATTTCTTGAAATATGATCTCTGGATTTATTTTTTGGCAATGGCATTCAAATAATCCAGTGATTCTTAAGTTTTTTTCTCAATTTTTTTCTTGCTTGATCTCCTTGGACAAAACCAAAGTCAACTGCTTTGGCTATGATATAATTTACATTTTCTTCTTCTTTTCAGTCTTTTGACTTTGTTTTAATATTTCCTATTGTTTTATGGAGTCATTGGCTTCTGTTTGGTCCATTCTAATTTTCAGAGCATTTGTTGTTTGGGCAAGGTTTTATATTCTTGTGCCAAACTTTTAACTCCTTTCCAATTTTTTTCTTTCATAGCTTTCATTTACTTTTTAATTCTTTCCCTCTAGTGTTCTCATTTTATTGACAAAACATTTTAAACTTTTCTTTAAAATTCTCCCTTTGGAGGGTAGAGCCAAGATGATAGAATAGAAGAAGCACTCAGCTAACCTCTCCCAAAATTCTGCTCCAAAAACCTTTAAAATGAAGGCTCAAATCAAAATCTGAAGTGGAATTATCAACAAAAGATTAGGGTGACATTCTTCCAGCCCAAGACAACTTAAAGGATTGAGAAGAGAGATCTGTGAAACAGGGGTAAAGGCTGGCCTAGACCCCACATGGATGCAACACCATTGGTGGGACTAAGCTATAGTGACAGAAGCAGCAGAAGCTTTGGGATCTCTCAAGTCAGAGACAGAAAGAACACCTGGCAAGTAGTCACAGAGAGATTATAGGGGACTCATATACTAGCAATGGACACAGGCCTGGAAGCTGTCTGGCAGCTCCATTTCCTATAACCACTTCTGGGTCATAGTTCAAGGGCAAAGAAGAGCACTTTTGGTTGAGAGGGAGCAGCAGCTCTGAAGGAGCAGTATTACTTCTGGTTCCAAGGGAGCAGGGACCCTGAGAAGTGGCATCAATTTCAATCAGATCAGGGACCCTTCCTAGGAAAGAACCAGAATGGAAATCAGGAAAGCAGTGACCACACCTCTCTCCAGATCACACCACCTTAGAAGCACTGAAAATTTTAACCCCCCCAAACTAGCTCTGAAAACAGCAATGCAAAAAAGTTTGAAGTTTGGGACAGTCTTCCCCCTCTTTTTCCCCAATGCTAGGAATAGAATCCAACTTTAACATATATTCAAAAAATCAAGAAATAGACTAGAAAGAAAATGAGCAAGTAACAAAATAAGAACCTGATTATAAAAAGCTGGTTATAGAGAAGATCAAGACACAAACTCAGAAGACAATTACATCAAACAGCTATAAGCAAAGCCTCAAAAGGGGAATGGGGGGAGTGAATTGGACCCAAGCCCAACAAGAATTCCTGGGAGAGCTAACATATGATTTTTGAAATCAAATACTATTGATAGGGGGAAAATTAGGTAAGGAAAAGGAAGAGATGGGGAAAAATTATGAAAAGACAATTAAAAGCTTGGTAAAAGAGGCACAAAAATATTAAAGAAAATAACATCTTTTAAATATTGACCAAATGGAAAAAGAAATACAAAAATTCACTGATGAAACTAACTCATTAAAAAGCAGTTGGTCAAATGGAAGAAGAGGTACAAAAATTCACTGAAGAAAAGAATTAAAAAAAAATAGAATTGGACAAGTGAAAGCTAACAATTGCATAAGACATCAAGAAACAATAAAACAAAGTTTAAAGAATAAAAAAATAGAAGAACACGTAAAATATCTCATAGGAAAAATAGCTAACCTGGAAAATAGGCAAAGGAAAGATAATTGAAGAATTATTGTACTACCTGGAAGCCATGGTCAAAGAAAAAGCCTAGACATCATATTTCATGAAATTATTAAGGAAAACTGCCCCCAATATCCTAGAACCAGAGAGAAAAACAGAAACAGAAAGAATTCACTGATCATCTTTGGAATGGGATCTCAAAATGAAAACTCCAAGGAATATTATAGCCAAATTCCAGAGCTCCCAGGTCAAAAAGAAAAATATGGCAAGCAGTCAGAAATAAAGCATTCAAATATTGTGGAGCCACTGTAAGGATCACAGAATATGATATTCCAGAAGGTAAAGGAGCTAGGATTACAACCAAGGATAATCACCCAGCAAAATTGAGTATAATCCTTCAAGGGATAAAAGGAAATTTAATACACCAGAGAACTTTTAAATATTCCTGATGAAAAGACTAGAGCTTAATAGAAAATTTGAATTTCAAATATGACTCAAGAGAAGCATAAAAAATAAACATGGAAAGAAAACCATAAGGGACTCAATATGGTTAGTCTGGTTATATTCCTATATGGGAAAATTCTACATGTAATTTCTAAGAACTTTATCATTCTTAATTTGGAAGTATTTTTTGTAGACAGAGGACACAGGAGTGAGTTGATTATGTTAGGATAATGTAAAAAAAAAAAATAGGTGAGAAAGAGGGATGCCCTGAGAAATTGAGGAAGTGAGAGGAGGAATGTAGAAAATTATCTTACATAAAAAGAAGATACAAGGAAGAGCTTTTATAGTGAAAAGGAAAATGTGGAAGATGGGAGTGGGATGGGCAACTCTTGAACCTCAATCTGATCTGAATTGGTTCAAAGAGGGAAAAATATATCTATAAACTCAATTGAGTATAGAAATATTTCTTACTCAACAAAGTAAGGAAGGAAGGGGATAAGATAAAAAGGGGGTGGGTGATAAAAAGGAGAGCTGATAGAGGTAGGTAATGGTCACAGGCAAAACAGACTTTAAAGGAAGAACAGGATAAAAAGAGAAAGATAAACAAAAGAAAAAAGTAGGATGGCAGGGAATTCAGTTAGCAGTCATAGCTATGAATGTGTATGGGATGACTTCATTCATTAAACAGAAGTGGATATTGAATGGATTGGAAATCAGAATCCAACAATATGTTGTTTACAAGAAACACACTGGAAACAAAGGGACACATGTAGAGTTAAATTAAGGAGCTAGAACAGAATCTATTTTGCTTTGACTGAAGTAAAAAAAGAGGCAGGGGTAACAATCATGAACTCAGACAAAGCAAAAGCAAAAAACAGACATAATTAAAAGAGATAAGCAGGGAAACTACATCTTGCTAAAAGACCCCACAGATAATGAAGTAATGTCAATGTTAAACATATGCACTAACAGGCACATCATCCAAATTCTTAAAGTAAAAGTTAAATGAATTACAGGAGAAAATATACAGTAAAGCTATGCTGGGGGAGGGGACCTTACCTTTCCTCTTTTAGAATTAGATAAATCTAACCATAAAATAAATGAGAAAGAAGTTAAGGAGATGAATAGAATCTTAGAAAGCTTAGATATGATAGACCTATGGAGAAAATAAAATGAGAATAAAAAGGAGTATATCTTCTTCTCAATTGTATATGGTACCTTCACCAATATTGACCATGTTTTAAAGTGTAAAAGTCTCACACCCTAATGCAGAAAAGTAGAAATATTAAATTCACTCTTCAGACCATAATGCAATAAAAATTACATTCAATAAAGGGTTATGGAAGTACAGATTTGAAATTAATTGGAAAATAAATAACCTAATCTAAGAATGAGTGAGTAAACTCTTCCTTTATCTCATTTAGGAATTCTAGTTGAATTTGTATTCCAACTATCTTATTCTCTGAGACTTTGCTTATTGATTTCTGTAGTCATTCTTTTCTTCTGGGTTTGTTTCTGGAGCATTTCTGTTACCATAATAGCTTTTTATAGTGGAATTCCTTTTTTTTCCTCTTTTTTTGCTTAGTCTTCCAGTCTATTTCCAAACTTGAGACTTTACATTAGAGCCAGGTTCTATGGACCTCTGGAAAGGGGGCCTGGATTGAACCAGTTGCTGTTTTCTTGGGTGGGGGTACTAAGTACTGTGTTGTTCCACCTTTTCAGGAATGGCTCAGGCTGGGAACCTGCCACTTTTCAGTGTTCCCAAAGTTGTTTGGACCAGGGAAAAGTCTGATTACTATCTTTGTTCTGAGCTTTGCAAATTCCTCAAATGGATTTGAGTCTGATCTGTAGACAGCTGTTAGATTCAGACACTATTGGCCAGTTGGGGAGTTCTGCTGATTGAAAGTGATAGATCTGCAAACTCCCCTTTGGCCTAGAATTTCTGCCTTGATTATTGTTCCACAGACTTTAGACTGAGCTTAATATTGGAATTGAGACTTTTTTTGCTCTTGGGATCTGAGTCACACTGTTGCTGCTTGTTTCTGAAACTGTTCTTCTCTGTTCACCACCTAGGACCTGAGACCACTTGGTGTGTGTGTAGAAGGAGTTTCTTCATCTGTCTGCCTTGGGTCTGTGACTGACAACTGAATAATGGACAATAAAGCTTCCAGTTTTCACCTATCCCCATCAGGGTGCACAAGTATAGGTCTGGGGACATCCTGGCATAGATCTGGGATCACTTCATGTCCTCATGAACAGCCTCTGCCTGAACATTGCAGTGCTTTCCTGGACAAACTCAATCCCCAGTGTCCTAAGACCTCTCTGTTTGGGTCCTTATGTCAATGGGTTGAAAAGAAATGGCTCACTGTGCCTTTTTCTTGGATTTCCCCATCAGAATTCAGTCTGCATTTTCTAGATCTGTTTGGAGGAATTTGGAGGTGGAGCTCCTTATACTGCTTTCTGCTACTCCACCATCTTGGCTCTAACCCCTATTGAACTGAATTGGATGGCAATAGCACTTCCATTTCCTCCTTGAACCCACCATTCTACCGAAGTAACTCCCTTTAACCTGTATAATGACTTCCTTATCACTAAATCCAGTGGCTTTTATTTTTTGTCCCTCATCCTTTAACACACCACACTACACTTGTCTGAGGCATTTGATAATACTAAGCAACATGCCTCGTCTTTTCTTTTTTCTGGTATTTTCTCTTCCCTTATCTTTAGTGATTCTGAGAGGACGTGAGGGTGAACTAGAACTGGACTGTATAGACTTGGGTTTTTTTCAAAGTTTTGACACAATGTGTGATTATATGGGAAAATCACTCAACTATACTGACTCAGTTTCCTCCTCTATGAAATGCGAATGAGAATTCTTGCACTACCCATTTGACAGGATTCTTGTGGGGCAAGCACTATGTAAAATGGAAGGCAGTATACAAATGTGAGCTGTTGCCATTATGCTTCTCTTACTTTTAATTTCATCTTTGTCCTCTACTGCCATGTTCTCTAAGGTTCTGCCCTGGGTCCTTCTCTCTCTCTCTCTCTCTCTCTCTCTCTCTCTCTCTCTCT
>NW_027186304.1:101848708-101888667 GCF_028583685.1 Petaurus breviceps papuanus
CTCTCTCTCTCTCTCTCTCTCTCTCTCTCTCTCTCTCTCTCTCTCTTCCTCCCTTTTCCAGATGGTCTCATCTATTTTCTTTTTTTTTTTTAAGCAATTGGGGTTAAGTAACTTGCTCAAGGTTACACAGCCAGATATTTCTGGGTGTGGTGCTAAGTATCTGAGCCCAGATTTGATCCCCAGGTCATCCTGACACTGGGGCCAGTGCTCTTACTTGCTGAGCCACCTGGCCGCCCCTAAGCAATTGGGGTTAAGTAACTTGCTCAATGTTACATGGCCAGGTGTTTCTGGGTGGGTGCTAAGTGTCTGAGCCCGGATTCAATCCCCAGGTCATCCCAATACTGGAGCCGGTGCTCTACTTGCTGTGCTACCTTCCCGCCCCAGTCTCATCTATTTTCATAGCTTTATTTATCACTTTTATGGAGATTTAAGTCCCAAATATTTATTTCCACCCCCAACACTCCATTTAGAATTCCAACCCTATTTTTCCAGGAGCCTACTGGACATTTCCATCCAGATGTCCTACTGAGACCTCATACTCAACATATCCTGAACCAAAATGATCATCTCTCCCTCAACAGCTTTCCCTCCTCATAAATTTTCTATTTTTATACTACCATTCTGCCAATTATTAAAGTTTGCAACCTGGGAATTAGGAAAGGCCCAACAAGGAAGATAGTACTTAATCTAAGCTTTGAAAGTAACCAAGGATTCTAAGAAGTGGGAGTGAGGATGTCAGACCTTATTGTATACTCCTCTTCTTTCTCCTCCTCCTGTTTCTTTTCCTTCTTCTACTCTCCTTCCTCCTCTTTCTTCTTTTCATTCTCCTCCTCATCCTTACATGCTCTATATCCTGAACAAATCAGACCACTCCATCCCTTGCTTTTGTCTTCCTATTTAGATCTTTGTCCATGCTGTCCCTCATGTCTAAAATGGATGTCCAGCTATCTTGGTCTAGCAAAGTCATTCCATCCTTCAAGGCTTAACTATGGAGGTAGTGTTGTACAATGGAAAAAGGTCTTAGAATTAGATGGAAGGAATTAAATGATGGCCTGCGTTCAAATTCTGATTCTGTGTGACCTTAGACAAGTCATTTAATCTCCCTGGGTCTCAGTTTACTCATCTATAAAATAAGAGAACTGGACCATATAACCTCATTCTCTTTCCACACCTTAACCCCCAAATCCTTAACACTCAGCGCAGGTGTTAACTTCTTGGAACCTTCCCTCACCTTCCCATTCGTTAGTGCTTTCTCTTTCCATGACTTAACTTGTATTTATTTATCTTTTCACATATTGTGTCCCACTAGAAGAATATAAACTCCTTGTGGGCAGGGACTTAAGTTTTTGTCTTTGTATCCCAGGTGCCCAGCACAGAGTAGGAACTTCAGAAATGTCTATTGAAATGCTTCTTGAATTTATCATGCTTTTTTAAAAAAGCCTTCTTTCTGTTTAATTTGCAGTAATGCAGTCTAATCATCTGTGCTGAAAAGAAAGAAAATACTTTGCTTACTAATTCTTCATCTAACATTTTTTTAACCAAATAACGTGCCAAAGAAGACTTAGTTCCAAGAAATATAGGCTTATTTTATTTATTTCTGGTAGGTCAGTTCTCATTGTACTTTTAGTCATTCCTACTTACAAGTTTTTTTTTTTTTTAGTTAAACACATTTTAGTGAATTCTTTGTTTTTTTTTAGCTGTTTTTCTTTTTTCCCCCCTTTCTATTTTGAAGGAGAGCAAGGAGAACTAAGGAAATGACCAGTTTACTAATTTTTAAAATTTCCCTTGATTACTGATTTTTAAGTATATTTAAATATGAGATGGTGGTTAGTCATTGTATATCAGTCGATTATCTCAGATGAGAGAGGGTGTGTGGGTGGGATCAATTTTGTCCAGGAACAAATTGTTTTATATGCCCTACATATATGAGATACTTGGAGGAGGGTTAGAAAATATGCTCTGCATTTATGAGAATACCCTATTTAATACCAAAGATGAAGAAGAATTATTTAGAGGATTATGGTCTATTGAGACAAATTAGAGAAAATAATATGAATTTAAGTCAAATATTAGCCAAATTGAACCACTAAAAAGTCTGAGAGATCTACATACATTATACATACATACACATGTAAGTACATGTATGTGTGGATATGTACATATATTAATCTATCTTTTATTTTAATTACTATTGAATGATTTTAGAGATCACTAAATTGATTATTTTCCTTCCTCTTTATTTCTCCTGTCACATTCTGATATGACAGAAGATATGATGTCAGCTTTTAGTGTATTTGAACTCATGTTCATGGTCTGGTACAATGCACAATAAGATGGAAAACCATACCTATAAATATATTTAAAGCATTTTTGGGTCTTAAAAGTTCATTTTTTACCATGTCACCCTCACAAGCAGTATGGTTAACTGCATTAACTTGTTTAGATGGCCATATAGCTAGCTCACTTTGTGCTTTAGAGGCTCTCCTATGCACTCCTATGCACAAATGGCAACAGTTTTGTGGATTAACCTTGGGATAAAGATGGTATAAAAGAATCTGCAAATTATTACCTTAAATATACTTATAATTCTAATTATATGTACTAGAAAAAGAGAATGAAAAAACAGAATTACCGTAAGGTGGTGGTGATGGAATTTTATGAGTTATTAATGCCAAGACTTTTTTTTATCTTAATGTAAATGACAAAACACTGCTATTAATCATTAAAGTCAGGCTTGTAGTATCAGTGACAAGAATTGAGGAAATTTTTCTAAACAATTTAGGCCCAAAGTGTCTTCAAATGATATATTTCAAGAAATGAGCTTAAAGTTTGGGTTGAGTTTTTGTTTTTGGAGGGGTGAGGGTTAGATAGAAGGGTTTGTTTGTAAATCCCTCTGTGAATTATCTAAACAATTCCTTTAGTTCCTGATATCTCTTTGGTAATGTAGACTTGAGTCTCTAACCCTTTAGCCGTGGTATAAATATCCTACCCTCATGATTGGCAGTCTATGTGAATGTGGTAATACATTCTGCATATCTTGGAGATGAAATATCTTTTCCATGCTAGGATATAATTTCCTTTCTTACTTTTGTGTTTTCCAAATACGTACGCACTATATGTAATATATGTCTAACTGAGAGAATTATCTTTTGCAGCTATGCAGCAAATAAGATTTAACTTTAGTTGTTTTTTTAAGGTTGCCGTATTTGCTACATTGTTGACCTAAAACTCAGAGGAAGATATTGAAATCAGTTGTTGCTATGTCTGCACTCCCTCAATTTTGCACCCTCTCCTTTCCCCCACTGTAAATTTCACCTTAACTTTTCTATTACATACAGCAAGACGTAAGGGTACTGCGGTAGAATGCCCACCTCTGGGTAACAGTCCTTGCATTTTGGTTAAGAAAACAGCGGGCACAGCTGGACTGCCGCATCGCTCTTTTTCCATTGTAATGTCACTGTACATGTAGGGCAATGAGAAATTGAAATAACTTCAAGGCAACTAGTGCTACACTCATGTGTTTCCTATGTTTCTGCGCCTTCTCTTCTGAGTCCCCCGGCCTCAGCAAAGTAACCGGGAACTAACTAACCGGAAACTAACACTTTGGCGGCTCCAGCTGCGCGCTGGCTTGCAAGGCAACATCCTCACATGCCCGTTTCTTCTCACACAGTGCAGCTCTTTCCAAAACCCGCAGGATAGACAGGGTAGAATTTGCCTAGGGCTGATATTTATTCCAGGGCAATGGCTGTGAAATGGAACCTTCTGGCATAAAGCTGACAAAGGAGTCTCCAGTCCTCCTCCCCATCCTTCCCATCTTTCCCTCACTCCCCCTCAGTGGGGCGCAGAAAAGAAAGTCTGCTGCCTGCTCTTCCCAGACAGAAATCTTAGGGAAGGAGAATAATAAGCAACTTGGAGGGAGCCCGAGGCTGATGCCCAGATCAGAGTCTGCTGTGGGTTTAGGACTTGGACTCGCGGGTTGGAAGACCGTTTTTTTTTTTCGGTCTTCTGGTAAGGGCTAATGAAAAAGTGTTTCCTCACTTCTGCCCATTCCCTTCACCCTCTCAAAAAAAAAATCATGGGGTGGGTGGGTGAGGGAAGGGATAAGGAGGAAAAAAGAATTTTAAAGACTTTCTCTCTGTCCTAGCTTCCATCCAGCCCCCCCACCGCCCGGCACCTTGCAGAAGTTGTTGGAAAGAGGTTATTTCTGCACTTTGCAGTTAGGAGAAAACTTTGCACATTTCTTGAAGTTACGCGCTGCCCAGAGCCAGCTGCAGGGTGCAGGCAGAGGGAGCAAGAGGGTGGGGTGCGGCGGGGGGACAGAAGTTAGAGCTTAAGTCAATGCCATTCCCCCCCCCAACCCCCACCCTGCCATCAGTCAAAGTGTCAGAAGTTCTGCCCTCCCACCCCTCCTCTTTCTCTCCTAAACAGGAGTCGGGTCCTTATCATCCAGCCCCTTGCTCCACCCTCTTCCTCTGGTCTAATACGGACATGGTATTGGCGGGCACTTATAAAAGTCGCTGGCTCCGACGGATACAGAAGGACGTCCTGCAGGAGAGACTAGGAGGCAGCAAGTCCTGAGGAAGAAGACTATGGCCAAAGAGTGGGGCTACGCCAGCCACAATGGTGAGTGAAGGCATACACCTTCTGCTCTGATGGGACCAGAAAGATCCTCTCATATTTTTCAAGCTCACTCCGGAAGGAAGTCAGCTTTCGACAAAATTTGGGTGTACTTCCCATCTTTTTTTCCATATTGCTGAGATTTTTTTTTTTGCAAGTCTTTATGATGTTAGTCAGCAGGCATTTAGGGAGAAGAGCGCGACACTGGGGATCAGTACATCTGAGTTCTAATCTTGACTCTTCCACTTTCTGATTGTATGGCCTTTGGGAAAGTCCATGTCTAGGAGGCTTAAATGCTGTATCTATAAAATATAAACTCTTACTTATGCCGTCCGGAGTTGTTGTGAAATTTAAATGAGACAATTTATGGGACTCCTTCTTGAAAATTTTAAGGGCATTATCCAAATGTAAGATATTTTTTTTTTTTGGCGTCTATTTTGTACGCAGGAGCAGGATTTCTTCCCCACAGTGGTCTCCTCTTCCCTTCAAGTCATTTTGCTATAAACAAAGTTATATAGAAGTTTAATTTTAACTTATGACTTCCCACCTGTCCCTGAGACAGGATAGATGGGATAAGATTTCTTCTCTGCAAATTCTACTGGAAGACCACTTTTAAAACATGTAGGTCTCTCATTACTATTGTTAGTTCACCTACTGGCAAGTAGCCTCAGAGAGATACCCAATGAATACCTTTTTTGACTTTTTTTTCCCCCTAGGACCTGATCATTGGCATGAAATGTACCCAATTGCTAAGGGTGACAACCAGTCCCCTATTGAGCTGCATACCAAAGACATCAAGCATGATCCCTCTCTGCAGCCTTGGTCTGCATCTTATGACCCAGGTTCTGCAAAGACCATTTTGAACAATGGAAAAACTTGCAGAGTTGTATTTGATGACACCTATGATAGATCAAGTAAGTATAAGTTTTTGAAAGATTTTGCATCCATTCTCAACATTCTCTATGCGTATTTTCAAGGTAAGCATTGGCTGAAGGGACTTGGTTACATAGTCAATCTCATGGTGGAAAGAGGCAAATCACCTCTAACTGCAAGGAAACATGTTTGTGCAATGAATTAAAACTGTCTCACCCTCCAAATTAGGACAGTGCTACTGAGGCACATCCCTATATCCAAAAGGGGGCTTGGCTGGGGCAAGGCAAACATGTCTGGATGTGTACACATGGATCTTCTCCCAGTCCTACTGGAATGCTGCCATGATGTCCCTCCCTACAAAGCTCTTCTTTGCCACTTCTAAATGGTGTAGGGAATCTGGTTTAGAAGCATGTGCAAAGAAGAATCCAAAAAGGAGACAAAAAGGAGATTTCTTCCTCTTGGTTCCTGGGAGGGTGTCAAGCCCCCTCAAAGAATCAACTCATTGTGTGATTCCAGGCTTGCTTCCTTCATCAGTCAGTCAGGAAACACTTATTAAGCAACTGCTATGTTCCAGGCACTGGAACTTCATCACTTCCAACTCTTTTTTTTTTTAGCCCAATAGGGACTATCCGACTTATTTCAGTCCGTAGCCCAATTTGTTTCACTTGGTATATATGCCCAATAAATATTTTTTGAATCGATTATTTGAATGAGTGCTAATTAAGTTTCTCAGAATATTTCTATTTCAGTAGTATCTTTGTGTGAAACTGGAAGATCTATCAAAAGCACCCATATCTCCCTACAGTTTTAGGCAAATCACTGAATTATAAGAAAATTGAGAGAAAGAGACTTAGTTCTGCTATCAGTTAAGATTGGGGGAAATCATTATATCACCACCACATCTGTTACCCGATGCAGCACAATTTTTAAAAGCATTCAAAACATCAGTAATGAATGCCTATCTGAAATAAAAGCTTACTTATCATTGCTATAATTAATTAACACAAAGATTCTCAGCTGTAGTAGAGAGCAAGAGAGATATAGTTTTTGTGTCCCAGGTTATATGTAAAGATGATACTAGAATTTTTCTTAAATATCTCATATTAGCTCATTTTTTGTTCTTTTAAATTGCATTTATTTTTTTATAAAAGTCAACCCATTTGAAAGTATTTCTTATGTAGGACCAATGTTTCCACACAATCAAGGTATCCAACTCAATACTCTGCTGAGGACTTTTATAGAAAAACCAGAGCAAATCAGATAAGTTAAGGAGTTTGGGCTACTCTGGCCAAGCTTATATGGATGGAATTATTTTGTTCAGCCTGGTGTAGTAGCTTTCATACTTGTGCAGTGCTTTCTAATCACCTTGGAATGGTCATTCCTTATATTGAACCAATTTATTTTGCTAACTCATCTTATATTTCTCTTCACTTAATTTCCTTTGTAAAAGATGATCTTCAAATCAAGTAAACATAGTGGTGTTGTGGTTGGTATGGCAGAGAAGAAAGGATTTAGAGACAGAGTACCTGAAGCAGAATCCTGGCTTGTCCATTTACTACCTGTGTGACCCTTAGCAAGTCACTTGATTTCTTTGGGTCTCTGTTTGTTCAGGCATTTTTCAGTTGTATCTGACTCTTTGTGACCTCATTTTGGGTACTGGAGTGGTTTGCTATTTCCTTTTCCAGCTCATTTTACAAACTGGCAAATGGGGTTGTGACTTACCCAGGGTTACACAGCTAGTAAGTGTCAGAGGCCAATCTGAATTCAGGTCTTTCTGACTCCAGGCCTGGCACTCTATCCACTGTGACACCAAGGGCCTCAGTTAACTCATGTAAAAGAGGGGAGTCAGAATAGAGGACCTTTAAGATCCCTCCTAACCCTTAATTCTATAAAACAAACTTCTAAGCTTGGCTAGTTAATCAGATCATTCAACTATTGAGTAAGTTTTGGTGTGTGAATTACCCAGGTCAGCTATCTATATTGACTGAATTAATTGGAAACTTCATGAACCTTGAATTTCTTCTTATCTTTTTAGGCAGAATCTAATTTAAACTTGGATGAAAGTGTTTACATACCAGTTTAAGAGGAAGGGTAATTAGAAGTAAGCACCTTGATTAAAGACCCAGTCTCCCTCTCTTTTATTCTCACTATATTCATTGTACTAGTGTCTAGTTTTCATGAATGCCAAATTGATATTTTAAGAAAATCAGAGGGGGAAATGTTTATTTTGGCTTCTTCATTTTCTCAGGAATCCATTTTCATGAGTAAAAATGCAGTGGATGTGATTAAGGGTGACATTATCCCAGAGCACCTTGCTTTGTGGAATGTTTTTAGGGGAGGCCTTGCTATGTACCAATACACCTCCTCCAAAAAATATTCCCCACAAGTTCCCTGATGTCAAAAATTCTTTTAATGACAGGCAAATCCTTTTATACCACAACTAAAAACGAGGCTAGAAAAAAAATACCCCTGAGAGAAGTAGCATATTAACTTTAATTCACAAGTCCAAATAACTGGTATAAAATGCTTTCTTGAGAAATAGCTTGATAAAGAGCAAGTCAGAGAGAAAGTAGGAGTGCACAGGGCATCTGAAAGGGTATAGGATGGAGGGTAAGAACTTAGAGGGGTCAAACAAAGGAAAAGGGGGAGGGGTGCAGAAGGAAGAGACTGGAGGTTGCAAAGACAATTCCCTCCCCCCCACTCCCTTCTCAATTTTGCCCAAAGCAAGCTAACCCTGACTGGGACAACAATAACAACAAAATAAATTTGGCATGACAAGATGTTTGGTTAAGTAATCTCTAGAAGACAGCCTGTCTAAATATAGCTGAAAACATTTGCAAAAGAAGGCTTCTTCTCCCTTAAAATTAAAACAGTTTTAATGGATGTGTTTTAGTCTTTGTCAGGAGTTACTAACCACAGTTTCTATATGTGATGAAAATTGGTCATATGTCTCACACTCACTTAGTTCTAAGAGTTTTAATTTTGATTACCCTGTAGAGGGTAAGAGAGGAAGAGAATTAAGCTAGTTGAGGGCAATGGAGTAGTTTCATATATAGGCTGAACCTGAAAACAGTTGGAACATTGTAGAGAACATCATGGTTCATTTTGTACGTGAGGAACTGAGGTCTAAAAATGTAACATGGCTGCCCAATGTCACTCAGAAAGCAGAGCTAGCATTTGAACCCAGATCCCTTGGCTCCAAATCTTGCCTTTTTTGTTTCTTTACCATATCACATTAAGGGAAAGGAAAGAAGTATTGAGGAGTGTATTCCTAATACCTATCAGATATTTCTTGGGTTCCCAATTCAGTTTTTTTTTTTTTGGAGGGCAATTGGGGTTAAGTTACTTGCCCAGGGTCACACAGCTAGTAAGTGTGTCAAGTGTCTGAGGCCGGATTTGAACTCAGGTCCTCCTGACTCCAGGGCTGGTGCTCTATTCATTGCACCACCTAGTCGCCCCCCTCCCCCAATTCAGTTTTCCTGGAATTTAATCAACTATTTTGCTTATCTTTCACTCTCATTTACCATTTTTCTTTTTTTTTTTCCTTCCAAAGGAAAAAGTCAGTCTCTAGTTTTGGGTAATACAGGTTTTAAAATATGCTTTTAAAAAAGCATGCTCCTATAAACCTATTATTTGGATCATGCAATTAGTGGATTCACAGCAGAGACAAAATGGCTTGAGCAAATAGCACCTTTATACTTGCTCCATGTATACAAAGCCCCAAAATGTGCTCGTTTGTTTTCTTCTCACTTTTTTCCCTCAAAGCGACTAGAACTCTAATTTTGTCCAATACGTATTACAAAAGTTCACTGATGTTGCCAGCTACATGCACTAAAACCCTGCTCCAACAGTTTACTATCTTATTTTCCATCACTAACATTACTGGACTGGTTATTTCAAAGAAATGTTTGTTATGGAGAGCTGTGTGATGGACATTTTTAGAAACCTGACTTTGTAGGTCATAATGCCATTAAGGGAGGAGAGGATCTTATGAAGCAGGTATGCTGTAGATGGGAAGGGCCACACTTCATTGCTTCTTGGTATTAGATTGATGCCAAGAAACAGCAAAGGTTACATTTTGAAGGAATTTGTCCTTATCTTCTGCTACACTAAGTGCTATGGAAAAAAATGTTAATGATGGAGCTTTTTCTCCCTAAATTCCAACAGATGATACTTTATAACTCCTTAATATTTGCTCATTACAGCCTCTAAGTTTACATTGATGGGTTTTCAAGCCTCAGGCAGATGTCATATGAAGTCCAAATATTTAACACAGACTATTAACAGAATGCACACTCATTTGATTCACATCAGGAAACCATTACTATCAACTCTATGTGACTATACTGTCTGTGTATTCTTCACTGAGTCAGTGCTCCCATGACAAACCAACATCTGTTATAATGGTTGAAACTACTTTCCTGAACCTGTAACATCTGAGTGTTGAGTTGTTTTGGTCAACCAATAGTTAAGACAACTATTATAATCTGCTTTTCTATTTGTGGTTCATTTTTCACTCCTTGTCTACAACTGATAAAATCAATTTTTTCAGTGATCCAATTCATCACTCCTTAAGAGGTAGTGTGATACAGTGGATAGAAAGCTGACCCCAGAGTTAGGAGGACCTTGGTTCAAGCCCTACTTCTCATACATACTGCTTATGTGATCCTGAGCAAGTCACCGAACATTTTAATACATTAGACTATTCTCTAAGACTCAGATTTGCAGAGAAGATGCAGACCTGCATAGGTAGAGGGAGGTTCCTAGTATAGAATTCCTTGTAGCAATGAAACTGGAGGCCTATTCCTTCAACTTATCTTGTCCTTTTGTAATAGAGATGGGCACATGTAAATCTCCAAGCAGGTCTTAGTATGTAGATTACTGGCTCAGTTGGATTCAATAGGCATTTATGAGCTTCTAGCTATTCCTCTGGGCACTAAGGATGCAAAGATGAAACAAACCCTTCTCTACTCTCAAGGAGAGTACAGTTTAGTAGAAGGAGTAAAATTTGTACATGAAAAAATTATAATGAAAGTTAGCATATGATACATAGGAAAGGTCAAGGTGGCATGAAAGATCTGAGGAGGAAAGTATCATAGATGGAAGGAGAAGCTAATGAAGGAAGGCTTCAAGCTAACATTTGTTCTGCACCTGGAAGGGAGGGATTTCAACAGGGGAAAAGGTGAGGGGGTGTCTGTTCTGGACCATGGATAAAAGCACAGAGGTGAGAGAGAAAGCAATACAAAATCAAGAAATGAAGCTATTCAGCTTGGCTTGAATAGAAAGTATATACAAGGAGTGATGTGGAATAAGGCTGGAAAGGGAAGTAGGTGGAAGCCAGATGGTGAAGGACTAGAATGCCAGGCTCATTATTTTGTATTTTATCTTGAAGACAATGGCTTAGTACACTTATGGTTAAAGTGATAGCTTTTTCTTTTAAATTAGTACTCCAGGGCCGGCTAGGTGGCACAGTGAGTAAGAGCACCAGCCCTGGAGACAGGAGGACCCGGGATTGGTTCCAGCCTCAGATACTTAACACACGAGCGCACACACACACACACACACACACACACACACACACACACACACTGGCCGTGTAACCTTGGGCAAGTTACTTAACCCCAATTGCTTAAAAAAAAAATTAGTACTCCACATTTTTGTAGCATTTTTTCCCCACAGCCATGATGACATACATTAAATAATGTTTTGAAATTTCTTGGCACAAAAGGGATTAAATTTTAAAAATATGTTTAATGGATTTCTTTCCCCAAGAAAAATGACTTTTTAAATGCCTTATTCAGAGGAAGGAGCCAATACTTTGAAATTAAATCAAGAATTAAATTTATCCTTACTCACAAAAACAAGGTAAGTTTTTCATTTATCTGTGGGAGTAAGTATGCAGCTGAGTACATAGGAGATATCACTAGAGGTAATTTTTCTAGTCATGGATTGCAGAATTAGATTCGTTACTTTAGAGCTGCATCTCTTAAGATGTATCTATTTTGCACATACCTACATATGCACAATAGTCTCACTTAGATCAATTATAAGCTCCTTGAGGGCAGGCACTGTTTCATTTTTGACTTTTTTCTCAGTGTCCAGGATGTGGCATGGAGGTGCTTAAGGAATGCTTATTGAGTCATGTTCGCGTATGTGATTTTGTACTTCTGAAAGGCTGCTGTAGATAGTATTATTTCCAACTATCTTACATAACTCTTATTCTCTGCAATCGTAAACAAGCTGTGATGTCTTGGGACTCTGAGAGGAAAATATTTTCAGAGTCTATGTGAGATATCAAAAGGGTCCCTAGCATTCTATGGCACTGTAGAAGATGCCCATCAGGTCAAATGCTTGGCAAGATGTAGAAAGAGCTTTGGAAGAAAAGGTTGGGAAAATAGATCAGCGTCCCTGAGCACTGGGCTACCAGAAGAGGGATTGATTTTCCCCTAACAAAACTAAGTGCTACTAGAAAGGAGGACAGAGGGAGGAGGAAAAAACAATACCTTGTGAATACTCTGCACTGTTGCAATTTAGGAAAGCAAATAAGGCCAGTTTTCAATAGGAAACATACCATGCAGTTTGACTAGGCTTTGGGGTTTTGCAGTCGCAGGATTCTGGAGTCTATTGGTCTCTTTTTATGAATCTGGTCTCCTACAAATGTAGAAATGTTTGCTTAGGAGGAAGCTTGTGAAGCTGAACTGAATTCAGTATTAACCCAGGTTATCTTTACAGTGCTGAGAGGGGGGCCACTCCCTGGACCCTATCGACTCCGTCAGTTTCACCTTCACTGGGGTTCATCTGATGATCACGGCTCAGAGCATGTCGTGGATGGAGTGAAATATGCTGCCGAGGTAGGAACTAGCTTTAAGCCCCTCACACGTGTGTGCACAGACATTAAATGTATCATTTTCCCTCTTCTTTATAGAAAAATGACTGTGAGCCAAGGTCAGTCTTACACATAGATCAGCTTGTGAGTTTTGGTGGATTCTGGGAAGGCTTCATGTGCTCAAGTAGAATAAAATTTTAGAGCTGAGAGAGACCTTAGAGATCATCAGGTCTTTTTTTAAATGAGGAAAAGGCAGAAGGCTTAAGTCCCTTACCCCCAAATTGTTGTTGTTTGGTTGTTTCAGTCATGTCTAACTCTTTATGACCCCATTTGGGGTTTTCTTTTTTTTTATGGTCTTTTTGGAGGGGGGAGGGCAGGGCAATTGGGGTTAAGTGACTTGCCCAAGGTCACACAGCTAGTAAGTGTTAAGTGTCTGAGGTTGGATTTGAACTCAGGTCCTCCTGACTCCAGGGCCATGCTCTATTAACTGTGCTACCTAGCCACCCCTGGGCTTTTCTTGATAAAGATGCTAGAGTGGTTTGCCATTTCTTTCTCCAGCTCATTTTACAGATAAGGAAACTGAGGCAAACAGGGTTAAGTGACTTGCTCAGGGTAACACAACTAGTAAGTGTCAGAGACCAGACAACTCAGGAAGTTGAGTCTTTCTGACTTCAGTCTCAGCTAAATCCACTTTAGATCCACTTTGCCCCCTAACTACTGGGAACTCCCAATATCCTATTAGAATTAGAATGTAAACTCCTTGAGGGCAGAGATTTAGCACAATGTCTAGAACATACCACTTAATAAATGTTTGTTAGAGGCAAAGTTAGGCCTAGAATCCGATCTCCTGATTCTGCTTTGTGCTTTTGTCATTGCATTGTACTGATATCATAGATCTAAAGCTGAAAGGAACCTTAGACACCTCCTCATTTTATACATAAAGAAACTGAGGATCAAGGTAATAAAGAGAGTGTCAGAAGTGAGACCTGAACCCAGGTCCCCAGTGGTCTTTCTGTTGTATTATGCTACCTCTTTACTTGGGATGACTAGGTGGCACAGTGGATAGAGTGCCCACCCTGGAGTCAGGAAGGCCTGAATTCAAATCTGGTCTCAAAATACTTATAAGTCTTATGACCCTGGGCAAATCATTCAACACTTTTTGCCTTAGTTTGCCCATCTGTAAAATGGACTGGAAAAGGAAATGGCAAGCCACTCTAGAAGCCAGACAAAGTACCACAAAATGTAAATTTTAATTAAGAGCAGATAAAGATGTTACCTAAGAGTAAGTTACTATGTAGAGAGAGCGAACCTAAATGAGACTGCCAAAATGCAGGGAGGCAATAGAAACACTGAAAAAGATAGTGGTTTGACAAAAGGGAGAAAAACCTTAAAGGAAAAAAAAAGTGACTGTAGTAAAACCACTTTGTTTTTCTATTTCTAAACTAATATTATAAATGTCTTTATAAAATGCATTTTGTGATATGTTTGTATTGAAATGCCCATGTCCTCATATACTAAGTCCCTGTATGTAACAACTTTGGAAAATTATTGAAATCCTCCTGAACTTGTACGTGCCTAGCCAGGGGCCCCAAAGACCATCTTGAACTTGACCAACCCTGCTGTTGCGCCAGAAAAGTGTGACACTCTTTGTATCTGACCCCAGCTGCAGCTTTTCTGTACCCTGTACACTTAGATAAGCTTGTGATTTTTGCCTTTATATGCCTTGCCTTGACCATAGCTCGGGGCAGCTCTCAGTGATTTGCTCCTGAGTCTGCTGCCGGCCGGCTAATAAATGCTCCCTGAATTGGCTTTATCTAGTCTCGGTCTCTGTTCTGTCTCGATGTCCATTTCACTTGGAGGTCCCACTGAGATGGCCTTTGGCCCAGGCTGGGTGGACACTGGGTCATTGGGACTCTGGAGGGCCACCTTGCTGGTGTGCGGACCAAACCCTTTGACTCAGGCGCCCTTTGGCATCTGTTCCATTTTACCCCTCCCTCCCCTCCTAGACGGAGTTTAGTATTGGATTCACTCTGAGTGGCTTGTTGGAAGCTGTGAGGGTGGCCACTGGTATCCTTTAACCTGCCTCTCACTCCTGCTGAGCCATTCACGGCCCAAAACAGTAGTCTAAAACTTTATTGAAGCAATCTGGTCTGATCTGGTGAGTACTCTTCTGGTGTGAGAGCACAGGGCTGGACGCAGCTTAACCTGTCCTCACTGCCCTGCCCCGCGACGCCAGGTGCGGGTGCCTATTACTGGTCTGGTAAGTTCCCATGAAATGCTTCCCGGGGAACTTTGCGGGTGCCTATTACTGGTCTGGTAAGTTCCCATGAAATGCTTCCCGGGGAACTTTGCGCTTGCCTCCTTGTTGTGTTCGTCGCTTTCCCAGGGGCCTAGGTACCCATCCCCAGAAGTCCCTCCCGTTTCCCCCAGTGGGGCCTAGGTACCCATCCCTCAAGCCCATGTGGTCTCTTTTGTGTAAGTGTGGATGGAAACAAGTGTGACTGAGTGTGAATGAGTAAGGTATAAACCACAGCTGGACTGCTGGACATTTCTTTTGAATGCTGTTATCTCTTTCCCTCCTCCTCCCTTCCCTTGCTGCTGAATGCAGGCTAGAGAGAAAGAGAAAGAGAGGCAAATATTGTCTTGTTTAGGTTATATGATGGTAAATCAAGTCAAAGAGTGTAGGAGAAGTGTCAGGTCAGAATTAGAAAAAAAAAAGAAATGAAGTATAAGTTATTTGCTATTGGAAGGTGTGAACAGAAGTTTTAAGATTTCTAAAAGTTTGAAATACCTCTTCCTCTTCATTCCACTCTGGCCAAGTGGAGTGAGGAGAAGGTGATAAGAAAGGGAGGGCATCTTCTCCCTTCAGCTCAAAAGAGTCAGGCGGACGAACATTTAACTATTTCCTGCCTCATCTAAAAGAGGAAAGCTTTGTGTATCAGAACGCAACTGAATACATTCTAGTCATTTTTGAAGAGTGTCACTCCTGATTCAATGCTAAAGATATATAGTATTTGGCACTGGGGCAAATTAGGAAAATACATAGATCTGTAAAAGAGACACCTCAGGGGTGAAGCTTTGAGCTCTCTGGCACAGAAGGGGACACCACGGTCCCACTCACTCGACTGGTAGATTCAAAGCTCTCACTTTCAAAGAAGTTCTAAAGAGTGGACACATAAGTGAAATTTATGGGAGTAAAAGTTAGAATGGCTAAAACCATTGGATCAGATTTTGTTAAAGCCCCTCTCACCAGATCAGATAAGGAATGAGAGTGCTGAAGGGTAGTAGGGAATTTGAGTTACCCTCCCCCACTTGAAAAAAAAAAAGAGAGAAAAAGAGGGGGGAGGCATAGCAGCTATATCAAGGGACCCTACTGGCAACAGCCTTGGGTACCCTGAAGCCCCCACCTCTAAGAATGCAGATGACCCTCCCCCCCTTTCAAACCCCTGTGTCCACAACCAGGCTCTGCAATTGTGGGGAGAGAAGAAAAGCCTCTGAACTTGGTAAACCTAATTTCCTATCAATAATTTTGGTATGTGATGAATTGGAAATGCAATTAATGTCATAATGTCATTGTTGTACAATGGTATCTCTAAATTGTACAATCTAAACTGTAAAATCCTCTTATACTGTAAAAATTGAGTGACAAAAAGCAACTTTCAATCTGAATTTTGTTGAAACTAAAAGATGGAGAAAAAGTTGTGTAAAACCAGCTATGTTCTGCTAACCCTATGTTAAAATGCTTATTTCATGTGAATTGGATTTTTTTTTATGATTTAAAGCTGTTACATTTGGGATACAAACCAGTAGTAATAATACTGCTGAAACTTACTGTGATAGCTGATTGTTCATTTAACTTTTTGGCTATTCTGGAAATATACAGTGATTTAAAGTTATAGTTTCCACATTAGTAATGATGAAATGAATGATTCCCTGCACAGTGAATTGGAAAGGCATTTTTTGCAGAATTCTTTTTGAGAAAAAATGAGAAACCTCAAGAAAAAAAAATATATATAGGGATAAAGTTTTCAAGCTTGCTTCATCTAAGAATGTAATTATGTTAATTTGAAGGTTTATGGATCACTACAATCACCATCTATGTGAGATTCCAGAATGTAATTGATTTCTAGTGATAAGTTGATTGGTTACGTAGCATCAAGAAGATTTTACTTCTGTGTAACTTCAAAACTGGAGTTTTAAGGTCATCAGATTGGTAATTCATTTGTTTTTATTTCAAAGTACAAATGTGAGAACATGATAATTGTTTAGGATATTGTTACTGGTAAAGAGCTGTACTATCTATGCTGTATGAGAAGCAGTTTCTCTTAAAGTTTTGGAATATTGTAATTTGGGAAATCATAAGCTTCCAGGTCTGTCTTTGTTTAAAAGGAAGTTTCAGTTAAGATTGTTTGAAATTGTAAGACTGTTAACTAAGTTATTTGGGCTACTGTTTTAATGCTAAAACCTAAAACTGTGAAAACTTTATTTTGCCTAGTTCTGCTCATTCAGAACAGTCCCCCTGCTACTGTATGATGTTGTAAAACTGCCTGGGAAAGCGAGCTTGGTTTTATGAAGCTCCTAAACAATAAGGTCGACTTACTGAGAAGCAGAAAAGTCTATGTACAAAAAAAAAAAAAAAAAGAAAAAAAAAGAATCTCTAACAATTGGCCTTACCAGGACAAGCTCAGAAAATTGTGAAGGGAAAGATGTTAAAGGGAATCCCTTATGTATATGAGTCCTGGTAAATCTTTGTGGTATATTGCAACTTAATGAGAGTAAATTGATGTTAAGATAAGAAGGTCTGGGGACAAATGGGGATTTCCAAGCCCCTCCTATCTCTAAATAGTGGTATGGATACCTTTGTATCAGATGGTTTAAGTATGTTGAGAAGGATGTGAGGAAGCATTTAGGAAGACAAAAAGATTTGTAACTAGATTTTATAATTAATAGCTCAATCATATTTGAGAAGAAAAGGAAATAAGAATACAAATGCAATATTGAAACATTATCCCATGGACTGAGATTGGGATTATAAAGTTACTGTAGAAAAGTTATATCTGTGTATATGTCATAGGGATCCCAGTGTATTTCAAAGTGTAATTGGGTATTAATGCCATTGACTGAATTAATTGTTGGGATTAAATCAGAGACACTTTAGTTGAGAGAATGGAAATTTGAGTGTGCGATCAGATTAAGCATAGTTACAGAAAGATGAGGAATTTTGGGAAGTAGATGAAAATCTATTAGGGCAATAATTCATAAACCTGATGGGAGATTTGATTTTGTGAACAAGAATAAATATAGAAATGAACACAGGCTATTTGAGGCTCACTTTAGAGATGTTCCTTAACCAATGTGAGATTATAATTATATCTTAAACAGATTGTTGGAGCTTGTTATTTAAGATTTGATGGGATTGTTAACTGACTATTCCTCTGAGTCTAACTCCAGGTATGGATATTAAGAAAGGCTATCTAAGCTATCTGAGCCACCGATCCATGATGCCAGACCCTATGAGGTACAGATGTGGAAGGCCTGTGAAGTATGGGTATTGAAGGTCAGGACAATGGCTGTTTCGAATGAGCTGAGGTAGGATTCTCCTGACTCGACCCTCCCAGTGACACCTGGCAGACGCTGAGCTGGGCTCAATGCAGATTGCAGCTTGGTATACATTTTGCCCAGAACTGACATTCTGGAGTTGGGGAAAATGGTTTCCTCGTTACAGTTTTGTCCCTATTCTTGGTGGCAAGTTTCAATAATCAAAAGTTTTGAAGATAAAACAAATCTATTATATACTTGATTCTGGAACATCTTAAGTTACTATAAGATAAAGCTATTAGGCTTAGGATTTGGCATAGGTATTCCTGTATAAGTCAGGGTCCTTTAGTTCTTTGTAATAATGTGAGGACAAGTAGGTCAAGGATTTGTGGGAATATTATTCTGTTATTTAGTTAGTATCACACTTGTCTCAGCTTTCTCATAATTGGCTAATGTTAAAAGGAGAAAATATTTTAATTGTTGTACTGTTAGTATAAGGTGAATCCTTTAGTGATCCCATCCTCCTGGTGGGGGAATTAATAATCGATTAATGCAGAAATAAAAGGAACTAGTTTTAATGTGTGATCATGACAATTGACCAGGACTCCAATTTTAATTTTGTATGAATGATAAGGGTTTAGGACGGGTAATTTAAATTGGTTCTAAGGTTCCTTTTGTAGGGAAGTGAATGAAAGAAGGCAGAAGAGAAAGAGCCTGGAATGTGATGTTGAGGATGGATGGATAGAAGACAACCAGAGGACTTCCATCAGATGGTGTAACCCCTGCCAGACAACAGTGTGAAAAGAAACTTTTGGACTTTGGAAGGGACAATTGTTTGTTATTGTTTTCTTTTGAATCCCTGTATCTGCACTCATGAAGGGGACTGCCCCGTTGTATGATGTTTGTTAAAACAATTTGTAAACTCAATTTGTAATACCAATTTGTAACACCAGGAATGATGGGATGCTTGGGATCTATGTTTGTAACATCAGTCTGTAAAACTTTATAATATCAATTTGTAAAACCAGTTTGTAAAATCACACTCCATTCCCCCTTTTGGGGCCCTGATTCGAAAAGTGACTACCCTATGGGGTCCCATTTTTACTTTTGATCTCTGTTTGGAGGCAACCAAACTCTTTGGTCTCTCCTACTCTCCTCTTGACTCAGTATCGAACCCTGAGTCTGATGACTCAAGGGTCTGATCAAATAAAAGGGGGGAGTGAAATTCCCATGGCACATATACTAAGTCCCTGTATGTAACAACTTTGGAAAATTACTGAAATCCTCCTGAACTTGTACATGCCTAGCCAGGGGCCCCAAAGACCATCTTGAACTTGGCCAACCCTGCTGTTGCGCCAGAAAAGTGTGACACTCTTTGTATCTGACCCCAGCTGCAGCTTTTCTGTACGCTGTACACTTAGATAAGCTCGTGGTTTTTGCCTTTATATGCCTTGCCTTGACCATGGCTCGGGGCAGCTCTCAGTGACTTGCTCCTGAGTCTGCTGCCGGCCGGCTAATAAATGCTCCCTGAATTGGCTTTATCTAGTCTCGGTCTCTGTTCAGTCTCGGTGTCCATTTCAGTATTTAGAACAGAAAAAGCAATAAGTTCCTTTAAAACCAGAGAGAAAGAGAGGAGAGACAGAGACAGAGGATGGTTGTTATGGAAACAATTAATATAAATGTTATTTTATAGCATACCCAACAAATTTATTGATGGGGTGGATAGAGAGAAAATTTTTATGGCTTGAGAAAAGAGTTACATGGCTTTCCATGCTGCTGAGGTAAATGCAAACTAGATTTCTGTGATTTTTCTCTTTCAGTAGTTCTGTGGATCAGAAAGACAACTTCTATAAGTTAGGCAGTAGAGAAGGTATGTTAGGTAGGCAGTAAGAAGTCCTGAATATTGCTAGTGAATAAGAAAACTCCTGGCTGCAGAAGAGTAATCAAAAAAAATGCTAAAGAGATCATAATACTTAGTAAAACTGGCAGAAGTCCCAAAGCCAAGACAAAGACTAGGAGAATCTAACCCTAGGTTAAAAGGTTTGGAGTGAATTCTATTCTATTATAGGGAAAACTAAGGTTAGGTCGAGCTTTGGTTAAGGCCATGTGAGAAATGTACTGAATCATACAAAGGTTTCCCCACACACACACACTTTTCAATATTTTCTCCAACAAACTCATGAATATCACATAAGTGTACTGTGCCTTTGTTCATGATTTGAAGGGACTATATGCTAGTTTATTGACTTCAGTTTGGACATAATATGCAATGTTATCTTTTCTTGCACATAAAACTTTTCTGTGTGATTATGCTCATAATTGATCTAAGACAAAGTAGTTCTACTAAACAGATATTTTAACATTAAGAAATAATAAATTTTACCACTGTGGAATAGCATGTTCCCTTCTTATTTTATATATATAATTCAATAGGAAACTTTTTTTTTTTTTTTTGCTTTTTGGAGGGGGAAGGCAGGGCAATTGGGGTTAAGTGACTTACCCCAGGTCACATGGCTAGTAAGTGTTAAGTGTCTGAATTCACATTTGAACTCAGGTTATCCTGACTCCAGGGTGGGTTCTCTATTCACTGCACCACTTAGTGGCCCTTCAATAGGAAACTTTTGATGTATTTTGGATCTAGTATTCAGGTTTTAAATGACAAATAAATTTAATCATTTTGCCACTCAGTACTCTTTTTCTTTTTTTTCTTTTGGCTTGAATTTTCATTTATTTATCTTTAAATATTTTTGTATTTATTTTTTAAATTTCCCTAGTTACATGTAAAAACAATATTCATTTTTAAAACTCTGAATTCTAAATTCTTTCCCTTCCTTCCTCTCACCCCTCATGGAGAAGGCAAGCAGTTTGATATAGGTTATACATGTATAGTCATGCTAAGTCTTTTTATTCCCAAAACTATATTTACTGAATCCTCTCTAGGCTAAAAATTGCCGTATCTGCAAAGAAAAAGATAGTTTTCTCCCTCATTTTTCTACTTCTACTTCATGACTTTTGATTTTACAGTCTTAGATGTTCTTTTTTTAAAAAGTTCTTTGTACAACTCCAATTTCAAACCAATCATCTCATCACATGAACTGTGTCTTTGGGATATGGATCCCCCAGGAATTGTCATTTCTACTTGTCATTGTGTAATTATAAATATAAAATAGTTAATTTCTTTTTTTGAGGGGCTGTTTTTTGAAACATTTTGAAAGGCAATTAGGGTTAAGTGACTAGCCCAAGGTCACACAGCTAATAAGCATGTCAAGTGTCTGAGGCCGCATTTGAACTCGGGTCCTCCTGACTCTAGGGCCGGTGCTCTATTTACTTCACCACCTAACTGCCCACAAAAGTGTTCATTTCAAATCTATTTGTTGTAATTTTAAGTAGTTTTAGTTCTCATGAAAATCTTCTATCCCTATGCCTTCCCATGTACTTTTCTCCCTTACATGAGGGAGAAGGGAGAAATACTTCACAGTATTCAAAATTCATTAACTAAGAGTTGGCAGGAACTTTAGAGGCAATCTAATCAAGCCTCCTCATTTTGTATATGAGGAGTCTAGAGATCCAGAAAATTAAGAAATTTCCTCATGGTCACAAAGATAAGGAAATATTTCTTGCCTTAGGGGGGGCCAAATATCCATGGCTCTGTGTACATGTTTGATGGAGTAGTATGTAATTGGTTGCTGTACATTCATATTCATTTTTATTTACTGCACATTTTTTATTATATGGTTTCAGCTTCACCTGGTTCACTGGAATCCCAAATATAACACTTTTGGAGAAGCTTTGAAACAACGTGACGGAATTGCTGTTGTGGGCATTTTTCTGAAGGTCTGGTAAACAGTAACCATACTTTTTTTCTTTAAAAGTTTAGTGTCTCGTCTGTGTAACCTTGAGCAAGTTACTTAACCCCAATTGCTTAAAAAAAAAGTTTAGTGTCTCATCAGTGAATTGCCTTTGACCTTTGGAGAGCTGCCATAGTCTTTTTCTACTGCAAAGGAGGAAAAAGAAACTCCTGAAGTCCTTCTTTTTGCTTTAATTCAGTATTCATCCTACATATCAAGTTATTTCTTAAGTTAAAAAAAATACTTGTCATTCTAAACACCAAAATCATGAACAGCTCCATCTACAAAGAAGAACAGAAACAGGGGATGGTATATAAAACTGTGAGTCTTAATTAAGTTCTGGATTTAAGTTAAGTCAACCAAGGTCAGTCCAAGAAGTGTTTTGTTTTGTTTTGTTTTGTTTTCTGCTGCCTGTGCCAGGGGACACTCCAGTGTCTCATATACTTCTTGGTTGTAAAGCATCAGTGTGTGTGTGTGTGTATGTGTGTGTGTGTGTGTGTGTGTGTGTTGTATATAATTGTTGGTATTCAGAGATATTAGAGACATTTACTCAGTGGGCTCCCTTGCTACTCCATTAGTTTCCCTGAAAACTGAAAGATCAACACTTTGATCTCTAATCTCTGGTTTGCGATTCCCTCAGCCCAGACTAGCCACCATGCACATTAGGCCATGCCAAAATAGCCACATGGAATGCTTATGTTGTTGAGCCAACCCTGGTTTAATGAGTACTTAAGTGTCATTCTCACATGAATGTAGCGGTAACATGATCCAGAGTTTAAACCAGAGGTGAAAATCTTGCTTCTTTTTTTTTGTTGTTGAATGACCAAATTTGTTTTGTGCTATAAATTCAGAAGGTAATTTTTAATGCTAGACACAAAAGGGCAAAACTATTACATTATTAAGAAGCTACTTCATTATGATTTTGTGAGGTTTGCCAGTGAAAGAGTGAAGCACATGTTTATTAGGAAGGGACTGTAGCATAGGAAGCATTAGCTCTGAAACAGGATACGTACCAGGTTGTTTAGGCATACATTTTAAGAAGAGTTGTTTTCAGGAGGTCATGAATATGTGGACATTCTGTGATTTCTTTCTGGATGGAAACTCCTAGTGTGAGAACTCCCTCCCTCAACCCCAGACCTTCTCTAAGATGTAGTAGATAAATCCTTGGGAATTGCCTGAGGCACAGAGGCTAAGTTTGCCCAGGTCTGTAGAGCTAAGGGTCAGAAGTGTTATCTGAACCTAGCTGACCCCGATTGCAAGCCAGGGATGTGCTGATGAACATTTAACAATAGGATCAATCAGGAAGGGGGGGGGGTAGGATGTACCCTAGAAACAGTTTTGAATTTTAATCTGCATTAACACTTTCTCTTCATCACTTTTTTTTTTTTTCTTTTTGGAGGGGGAGGAGAGGCAGTTGGGGTTAAGTGACTTGCCCAAGGTCACAGGGCTAGTAAGTGTCAAGTGTCTGAGGCTGGATTTGAACTCAGGTCCTCCTGACCTCAGGGCCAGTGCCTCTATTCACTGTGCCACTTAGCTGCCCCGTCTACATCACTTTCTTAAGGATAGACAATCAACAGAACGATAAATCAAGCCCTGATTTGTAACATCTGCTGATTGGGTGTAAATGCTCACACTGCAGATTTCACCATGAGCTCTCCTAAATTGGGAGAGCTGGGTCTAGCACCAAGGCTCCAAGCCTAGCACTCTATCTGCTCAATCACAATCTCTCGTTATAAGGATACTTTGCAATAAATTACAAGGGCTTTTAATAGAATTTGATGGACATGATAACAGCCTGTGTAGCAGAACAAGTGCTAGACTTTAAGTTAGGAGAGACCTAGGTACAAATTCTGCTTTCATTACTTACTAACTCTATGACCCTGGATAAGTCATTCAACTTGTCTGAGCCTCAGTAATCTCAGCTGCAAAATGGAGATGACCATAACTGTAACATCCACTCCAGAGAGTTAGTGGGAGGATTAAATGAAACAATGTACTTAAAGTGCTTCTGAAATCTCAAAGCACTATATAAATATCAGCTTTTAATTACTAATGCCCTAGTAGATATCAATACAGTAAAGTTGTATAATTTTTCACACTGATTTTGAATGCATTGACTGAATGTCTATAGGAAATTGTCAGATAAAGGACAGTTCCTTGAGAGCCACCGTATTTGCCCCAATATCATTGAGGTACCTGAGAAAGATACATACAGCATAGCGTGGATATAACCTGGTCATATAGTACACTATATCACTGCCAAAGCCCTTTGACATCCAATTCTGTCAAAATCCCCCACCATGAGCAAACTTGGGCAGAAACCCAAAGTATACAACTAAAAGGCCTATAATTTTGTGACTGCTGCATTTTATAGACGTGGAGTTCAAATTTAGATCAAGAAAACCATATAATTTAAAATTCTGTTTAGAAGGGGGAGAATTACATTTTAGTTCTGAACAAGTTCTCTCAGATTCAGCTTTTTCAAACAATGAAATTTCATAATTGATTTTTTTCTTTCTGCATTACAGATAGGACGTGAAAAAGGGGAATTTCAGATATTTCTTGATGCATTGGACAAAATTAAGACTAAGGTAAAAAAAAAGATGCCCTTTCCTTTGAATATGTTATAGAAAATTTCCAATTTTAAAAATACATTTCCAAAGTCCCTTCAAACTTCTTTCTTTGTCTGAGGAAAATGTCAAGAATACGTATCTTCAATCAATCAGAGCAAGCCTTTGCTTACTGTGTCCCAGGCACTGTACTACATACATATTAAGGATAAAAAAAACAAACAAAATGAAACAATCCCTCTACTCAAGGAGTTTATATTCTATAAATTTGATCAGTGGGCATTTTTAATTTTAGGAGATAATTTTAAATTCTATTCTGGAGCATTTTCATAAATAATAATTTTATCTTAGAGATTAAATGTGATACCTAAATGGAATAGTGTATATTTTCCATTAGAAATCTTACATTGAAAACATGCTTATATGAAATAATACCAGTATAAACAGTGCATAGATTTTCTACTTCCTAAGATTTGTGTTATCAAAATCCTAGTTAAGTGTTAGCTACATCTTCAGAAAAGTAAATAAATATTTTGGCTAGAAATACGCCAATGTGATTTATTATGGGAAGTGGTGTTTAATGTCCAAACACAACTTAAAAATATATTTTTGTAGCCATGGAATCATAAATATCTGCCTATAAACATGCTTTCCAAATGCCCCCTCCATTTCAGCTTAAAATATGCAGTCAAGGAATTATAATGAAATTTATGCTTAGGTACTACTACTACTACTACTACTACTACTACTACTACTACTACTACTACTACTACTACTACTACTAATCCTTCACTTGACTTTTCCACTCCATCCAGCTACTGTCATATTCTTTACTCACTTTCACTGCCAAACTTCTTGAAAAATTTGCTTCTACTGGATGTTTCCACTTCCTATTTATTCTTTCCTTAGACCTCTGCAAACTGTATTCTACCCCTCCCCTTACCATTCTACTCCAACCATTCTCTCAAAGGTGATCACTATTTTTTTAAGTTGCCAGATCCATTGGCCTTTTATGTCTCTGAAAATTGAAAAATAGTTGGTTCTCTTTATTCTTAGCTTCAGAGAAACAATCCTTGTCTCCCAGCCTACCTAGGATTGTCCCCTTTCTGTTTTCTTTGCTCACTTCTTATCCTCCAGGTATCTTAATCTGAATGTTTCCCTAAAGTTATTCTCTGCCAATATTCTCTTCAAACTCGACATTATCTCTTTAGTCAGTAGTGAGTTGGTCAATAGTCAATAGTCAGTGGACTTTTATTTTTATCCAAATCTCTTTCTCTAGATTTGAACTAGAATTTGAGCTCCAGGCCCATATCTCCAACTGCTTATATGATTATTACATTTAGATGTCCCACTGGCATATCAAACTCACTATGTATAAAGTCAAGCTTATCATCTTTCCTTCTAAATCTGATCTTTCTGATTTCACTATTTTGACAGTAGAACCAACACTTACCCTGCCTCCTATGTTCAAAACCTTAATGTTATCCATCCATTTCCCCCCACTTTGTATATCTGATCAGTTATCACATTGTATAGACTTTACCTCTACAACATTTCTTGGATTTCCTTCCTCATCTCTATTCCACTGCCATTATAGGACTCCATTCTCCTTTTTGGACTATTACAATAGCTTCTTAGCAGTTCTTGGTGCCTCCACTCTCTCTTTTTCCTATTAGCCTAGCCTTTATATTACTGCCAGAATTTTATGTACATATATACATATATATGTGTGTGTATGTATTTTTGTATGTGTGTATACACATGTGTGTAGATGTGGTCAAGCTACTCCTCAAAAAACCCCAGTGTTATTCTGAGTAAATTTCAAATTCCTCTGCCTGGCATTAAAGTACTCCACAGTTTGGTGACATTCTGTAATTCTATCCTACCAAGCTCCTCTGTCCCCATGCCTTACGTACTTGCATCTCTGTATCTGCTAATTCTGTTTCTAGAATATCTTCTCTAGCCTTCCTGGCTTTTTGAATTCTTATCTGTCCTCTGGAACCAAACTGAAATGTCATCATTTCTGTGAAATCTTCACTGACCTATTGACCTAAAGTTCCCCTTTCAACTTCATAAAGAACTGTGTGTTGCAGTTTCAAATGCCCTTATGATTCAATAGTGTGTCTTTTAAATTATGAGTCTTTCCCACTTCCTAGACTATAAAGTTCTATGTGGTCAAGGTTCATGCCTTATTTAAACCTTTTAGTTTTCCCTACCAGCTAGAGGTTTTCACAGCTGATGTTTAATAAATGCTTGTTGAATGAATGACTGAATTATTAATAAAATTGTATTTTGTACATAAAAGGAGAATTTTCCTCTTTTAAAAATGATATATTCAGAGCAGGTGGTAATTTTGTGAAAGTGATTCTATTTCTTAAAATTTGAATTCTTTGACACTTTTAAGAAAAATTGCTTATGGTTTAAAATCAATAGCTGAAATAGATTTTTCTGTGTGTAAATTTTGATAAGAAGATGTACATTTACAGGTGGATTATTGGTCTCATTTAATCTCTTTTAGGGCAAAGATGCTCCTTTCACACACTTTGACCCATCTTGTCTTTTCCCTGCTTGCCGGGATTATTGGACTTATCATGGCTCCTTCACTACCCCACCTTGTGAGGAGTGTATTGTCTGGCTTCTTCTGAAGGAACCAATAACCGTGAGCTCTGACCAGGTAAGCTTTAACTGTCTAATAAGAATTTAAAGGGCAGCTGTTTTATTTCTTGCTTACAATTTCTTGACAATTTCTTGTTTCACAAAAAGCTGGATGACTAATGAGTTAGTATTTTGGCCTAGTTAATCATCTTCAATCTATTTGAATGAATAGAAGGAAGGAAGAATGAATGAAAAAGCATTTAAGTGCTTACCACTTGCTAAGCTCTGGGGATACCAATAGAAAATGTTAGATTCTACTGTTCACATTCAGAGCCTTTCCAGAGAATGGACTGTATTGATACTATTTTAAGGTGTTTACATTGATAGAATCCTAGTGCCTAGAATAAGGGAAGTGAGAGTCTACTTGCATTCTTCCCAAAAGACCTCAACTGGAGCATTTGTCTCACTTTTGGGCACCATATTTTGGGAAGGATATTGACAAGGTAGATATTTCCTGACCAGAGGAAGACAGCCAGAATGGGTGAGGATATTTGAAACTACATCATACAAGGAACATTAGAAAGAATGGGGCATATTTCATTCAGAGGAAAGGAATGTTAGAGGTGAAGTGATAGCTGCCATTAAGAATATGAAGGACTCTCATATCTAAGGGGATTTGGACTCTGTGCTGTGCTCCACTGAGCAAAACTAGATTGAATGGCTAGAAGTTATAAAAAATGTACATCTCCTTTATACAAGGAAAAGAGTCTTTAGAGCTGTCCACGAGTGGAATGGGCTGCTTTGGGAGGTTATGAGTTCTCCAACACTGAATGGTTTCAAGTAGAGGTTGGATGACCTGGCCTACACCTGTCAAGGAGGTTGAAGATGGGATTCATAATTTGCCTAGAATCAGATGAGATAATCTCTGAGAGCTCTTTTGATTGTGAGATGCTACAATATGATGATGATGATGATGATTGATGATGATGATGATGATTTTTTAACACAAGGAATGAAGAACAGGATGGGGATAGGGACTGGATCTATCACTTCATTGGTGTAGGGAACTAGTAAGGAAAGCCACTACACCAATGCAGATGGGCAGGTGCTCCATAATTTAGATTCTGAGAGTTGGCTAAGGGCAACTGCAAGGTGGTCCCTTGTCCAGGCCACATGGCCAGTTTGTACATGTAAGCAATCTAGTCTTCCTTACTCTGTGTCCAGTTCTCTATCCATTATAATGCATTGGAAATAGTTGAAATGTATACAGAATTTTTTGGTCTCTATTATTTTATGCATTAATTTTTTCCATAAGAATCCTACAGAGTAAATATTATATTTTTATTCTCATTTTATACAGAAGGAATCTGAGATAAGAAATTAAGTGACTTACACAGTGCCTGGCACATGGTAGGCACTTAATATATGTTTATTTATTGATTGTTTGACTTGCTTAAGGTTAAAGAAGTCAGTGGTTGGGCCATGATTTAAACCTAAGCCTTCTGACTAGAAGTATAATCTCATTCTACTATACCATATTTACAGAGATTTTATTAATTCTTTGCCTCTTGGAAAAAATAAGTTTTGAAAAAACATAAAAATATAGACTGTAATAAGACTTAAATTTCTTCTTGTTCCTTGGGGCGGCTAGGTGGTGCAGTGAAGAGAGCTCCAGCCCAGGAGTCAGGAGGACCTGAATGCAAATCTGGCCTCAGACACTTAACACTTACTAGCTGTGTCACCTAGTCACTTAACCCCAATTGCCCTACCTTCTCTCCTCCAAAAAAGCAAAACAAAACAAAAAATGTCTTCTTGTTCTTTAGTATATTCAAAAGCATGTGAAACTGAAGCCATTTTCCTTCATAGAAATAAAGTAGAAATAATACTAGACTTAGAATTAGAAAATGAGTTCAAATCTTATCTTCATCACTTAAGAGTTATGCATGTAACTTTAGACAAGTCATTTAATCTACCTGACTCCCAATTTTTCTCTTCTAGAAAATAAAAGGGGCAACTAGGTGGTATAGTAGATAGAGTGCTGGGCCTGAAGTCAGAAAGACTCATCTTTCTGAGTTCAAATCTGATCCCAGACACATACTAGTGGTGTGACCCTGGGCAAGTCACTTAACCCTGTTTGTCTTAGTTTCCTCATCTGTAAAATGATCCCGAGAAGGAAATTGCAAAGCATTCCAGCGCCTTTGCCAAGAAAACCCTAAATGGGCTTATGAAGTATTGAGCACAACTGAAATGACTGAACAACGACATACAAAAGTGCTCAGATTGTTGTCATCAACAAGATAATGTACAGAAAGTGCTTTCAAACTAGAGATAGCTAGGTGGCAGAGTTGGCAGAGTACTGGACCTGGAGTCAGGAACACCTGAGTTCAAATATAGTCTCAGACATTAGCTCAGCAATCCTGAGCAAGTCACTTAACTTTTGTCTGTCTCAATTTCCTTATCTGTAAAATGGGGATAATAATAGCATCTAACTTATAGGGTTGTTGTGAGGAGAAAATAAAATATTATTTGTAAAGCACTCTGTAAACCTTAAAGTTCTATGTGAATACTAGGTATTATTACTAAAAATAAAGTAAAAAGTGGTATGTAGTTGTAAGTTATTATTATCATATCTTATTCCTTACACTATTATTTCTATCATCATATCAACATTAATTATCAATAATGCCTTCATTGCCTACATATATTTTGTGCCTCCCCTAGAATCCTCATTCCAAGTTTATGCAGCTACAAATATCTAGATAAATCAGGGGAAAATATGTTTTGGCAGGAGTCCGTGTTTATTTTGTATTATAGTGAAGCAGAGGTTTGGGCCAAGAGGCTGATCATTCAAGTAAAAATGCTTCATGTACCTCCCAAGAAAGGTGTGTTATTTGAGACTGAATTATCCACACAGATAATAGAAGACAGAGATAGAGAGAGAGAGAGAGAGAGAGAGAGAGAGAGAGAGAGAGAGAGAGAGAGAGAGAGAGAGAGAGAGAGAGAGCATTGATTGAAATGTTTACATAGTTTCCTAATTCCCTATTTCATTAAATGTTAACATTAAATGTGTGGACTCTTGCAGATGGCCAAGCTGCGAAGTCTTTTCTGCAGTGCTGAGAATGAGCCTCCTGTGCCCATGGTGGGTAACTGGCGCCCTCCTCAGCCTCAGAAGGGCAGAATTGTGAGAGCCTCCTTCAAGTAGGGCCATCTTTGAAATGGCTGGAAAGCAAAGTGAATCAATCCCACAATCAATGCTTAGTTAATTGTGCACCTTCTATTACTGCTCTACACTCAAAGCAGATTTTCTTTTTCCAAGTGTAAAACTGAGCAAAGAAATGTCACAAGTCTCTGATTGTCACTACTAGAGAACGAGAAGTTGAAACTTGCAGTCTCTAACTTTAAAATGAAAAAAGAAAAAAAAAGAAAGTAAAGTTCATATTTTATTCTTGGTAACAATTGTCTTTAACAATAATGAAAAGTAACACACCTAGACATATTTTAAAGAAGAGGAGAAAGGAAAGGAAAAGAGAAGTTGTAATTGATGGCTGGTCAGATATTTTCTTACCAGCCCTTAACTTTGTTTTTGGACTGTTTCCATACTATGAGTTTCCAGTCTTCACAGAAGTAATGGGTGATCTACCATGTAAGGAAAGCAGCATGTGAAGAGCAAATCATCACAAAATGTCAGAGTTAAATTAAATTGGTACCAACTGTAACAATGTTTTGAAGTTTTAAATGAGAAAAAGCAAAACACATAAATCTGAAGGAGAAAAACATTAGCAGCTACTATAATTGGCATTAGCTTAATTATCAAAGTTAACTATCCAAAAAATGGGAATACCTGGTTTAAGCCCAGAATTATTTGCATTGGTGTTTCTTCTTCATAATGGTGAATGATTTTCTATATAGACTTTTTGGCCCAGCATGATGGCCATGGAGCTTTCTTCCTCCTACTGTATCTTTGCATGCCTATAAACATACTAGACTTCTGGATTCTGTTGGACTCACTGATCTCCTGAGTGCACCATACAGGATTGTATGATTGTGCCTGGAAGAATAACAATGTAACTGAGTGCCAACCCAAATAAAGATTCATATTGCAAATGATGGTGTCAATTGCCTATTCAATTTAATAGGCGGTCAAAAAATGATAATGGGAATAAGGTAAAAACTAGAATAGAAAATTCACTTAAATCGCTTTTATAATTAAGGTACACAGATTGTTCCCTATCTTGTAAATTTTGTTGTTTCTCTTACCGTGTTTCCCCGATAAGACGTATCCTGAAAATAAGCCCTCCCCTTACTGTGTAATTTTCCTCTAAAATAAGCCCTCCCCCGAAAATAAGCCCTATTGAGATTGCTACTGTAGTGAAGGTGATCCCCTGTGCTACACGCTACATTATGGTACCTTCTGTATGCACCGTCCCCCCCCCCTGAAACGCACGCCGCGCTCCAAGCTGCATCCAATCAGAGCTGCAGCAGTGAGCGCGTCATCCTGTTCTTCCCCAGTGATTTGCTTATTGAATAAAGGTACATTTTTTTGTTCACATTTACCTGTTTATTAAAATTGCTGTCAATGTTCATTAAAATAAGCCCTCCCCTGAAAATAAGCCCTCTGGTGTTTTTCTGCCCCCCAAAAATAATAAGACAGTGTCTTATTATCGGGGAAACACGGTAATTCAGGTCACTCCAATTTAACAAATACTTATTAAGTGCCTACTGTGTAAACACTGTGCTAGGTGCTAGGAATGTGAAGGTGGAAACAGCAACAACAAAGATGTGCTTCCTCTAAGGAGGAATCAAGCAATCAATCACACGCATTTATTGAGCATTCGTTGTGTGCAGTCGCTGGTGGGGCTGGGGCTGGGGCGGGGAAGGAGGAGGAACAAATATAAAAATGAAACAGAACCTGTCTTCAAGGAGGACATGTAAATGTAAGAGATTGTCTTCTCCATTAAGGTGATAAATGCTGAAAGTAGTTATAATACTTAAACACAAGTCTAATAAATACCACTACAAAAGACTATCTCCCTGCATTACTAAACACACCAAAGCATGTAATTTTCAAAACTTATCAAAGAAGGCAATGGTGAAATAACATGCAAATAAGCAACACCTCTTAGAATAGGTTATAGTCCAGAAGGGTAACCCGTGGCTTTATCACTGTCACCTTGGGGATAGATTTACAAAGCTCTGGAGCTGGTGTAGCATTTTGACACTATGCCATCAGAACAGAGTTACAGCTGGAAGGGCCGTCAAAGGTGGTCTACTCCAGCTCCCTCAACACTTCCTTGTTTCTTTGGAGGGCACCACTCTTCTTTCAGTCAACCAGATTCACCTATTAGGAGTCATTCACAATTCAACTCTCCATTGACTCTCTCCACCCCTATATTTGGTCCAAGCCCTTCTCTCAATTTACAGGGTCATTAACCCAGGGGGCAGCTAGGTGGCACCATGGATAGAGCACTCTGCCTGGAGTAGGGAAAACCTGAGTTCAAATATGGCCTCAGACACGTATTAGCTGTGTGACCCTGGGCAAGTCACTTAATTGGTTTGCTTCAGTTCCTCATCTGTAAAAATGAACTGGAGAAGGAAATGGAAAACAATTCTGCCATCCTTGCCAAGAAAACCCCAAACAGAGTCACAAAGAGTTGGATGTGACTGAAAATGACTGAACAACAAGAATGCCCTAATTCAGACCTTTCTTTTTTTTTTTTTAACTTCAACTACTTTAGTCATCTTCTAATTGGCTCCTATAACTTTCGTCTCCCCTTCATCTCTAAAACATCCTGTAGTTGCCAAGTGGATATTCCTTATGCAGAGGTCTGACCATACCACAAGAAGTTCCAACAGTTTATAGGGTAAATTCACCCGCTGACATTTAAAGTTCTTCCCAATCTGGTTCTAGCTTAAATTCATAGACATTACAGTTGCTCTCACATACTCTATGTTCTGTGCTGTTATACCCATATCACATGCTGTCTCACTATCTCTGTCTTTGCACAGACTATTTCCGTGAATGAAACCCACTCCATTCCCATCTCTGCTCTAACCATGCCTATTGCCCTTTAAAGCCAAGCTCATATGCCATCCCCATACAGAGGGCTTCTCCTGAGCCCTCCAATAGTTAATGTCCTTTTCACCTACCCCCAAATTGCTTTATTTTACTTTTTATATATTTTGAACTTATTTGTGGTAGTCATGTTGTTTTTTACAATAAAATGTAAACTTCTTGATGGCAGAGTCTGTTTTGTTTTTGTACTCCTAAGGTTCTAGCACAGTGGCCTGTACATAATAGCCACTTAATAAAGGCTACTTTAAAAATACTTCTTAAATGAGTGAATAAAGCAAAAGCAAGGTGGGACATGTGACCATCTTTCAGAGTCTGAGAATAACCTGCTTAGTTCAGAAAAAGGTTGTATTCTTTAGACCTTCTTAAATTTGCATGGGTCAATTGGTCTTATTCCTTCAAAAGTGTGTTGGCATAACATCATTAGAACTTTAATGTCCTCACAGAATAGTATAATATGAAATGCTCTCCCGCTCATCACTGTATGCCAGCCCTCTGCTTTTAAAATGGAAAAAAATAGTTTCATTGCCCCAAGGAATGAGAATGATATTGGGTCAGGAGAGTCCAAAGAGTCCCTGAAGTTCAATCTGGCGATAGATTCCTGTGAGACTAAAGTCATTTAATAGATTACCTTCCACTTGGGTGAAGTAAAACCAGGTTGGTCAGTGTGAAATTAGATGTCTTAATTAAATCCCTTGAAATTAGCAGGTGTGGAACTTTCATCATTAGTGCTAATGCGGAAAGCTAATTCTCATCTTGTGATACTTAGCTCCCAATATTGCTTGTGGGGAAAACAATGAGCATTCAGTGTACTTTAAAAACCATTTGGGTAATTACACATTCTGTTATATAAGCATAGGTGTTTATATCACCCTTAAAAAAAAACCTGACATGATTTATATGTATACAGAACTCACTGTACCAATGCAGATTAGAAACTATTCTGAAGTTTATAGTTTTAGGGAGTGACCTGGGATGACTGAGAAGTTAAGAGGTTTGTCCATATTCACAGAATCAGGTTTTGAACTAGGGTCTTCCTGAGTGAGGTCAACTGTCTATTCATTACAATGGTATCTTCCTTATATTGATTATTTGCAACTTCTCCTGTCTATATGTTGTTTGCACATAGTTATTTGTATGTTGTCTCTCCCATCAGACTTTGAACTCCTTTGGAACAGAGATTGCATTTTTTCATGTCTCCAGCAAATAGCACAGTATCTGAGAGCGCATGGCAAATGCTTAATAGATGTTTATCAATTAATTTATTTTTGCCTAATACAGGGCAGTTAAGGGTGCTAATAATAGAATAGAAATCCTGTAAGTCTGGGCTTTTTTTTTTTAGGCAATGGGCCTAATGGGTAAAGTACTGACTGGACTCCTAAATCAGGGATGGTGGGTTTGAGTTACAATTGCTATTCACAGCTCATCTCATGTCAGGGGAATTTACTTGCTTTTCCAGAGATGCTTAAAGCCATAGTTTACCTTTCAAAAGTTTAAAAGGTTTTCATGGCAACGACTGACAAATTAAAGAATATTTAGGGGACACTAACTGCCTGCATATACTATTTTGTGGTGATGTTAACATTGTAGTGACATATAACAAAACACTTTTGGAGAGATAAGACAAAATGGCCCATACACATTTAAATCCAGTGCAAAGAATGCTGGCCTAGGATAGCCCTGGATTCTAGGACTCAACACAAATTAGTTTGGGAAAGTTGCATCTCTTCTATTTAGTGTTTTCAGAGTTTCCTTATGTAGAGAATCCAGTTTAATTAAACAAACATTTATTAAATATCTACCATGTTTTAACACATTAAATGATAGGCCCTGAGAGAGAGAAAAAGTTTAGATGTAAAATAAAGACCCTTCCATTGTGGAAATTAGAGGAAAAAAAATTATAATCTCTGCCAACCTCAAGTAGCTGTTCTTAGGATCAAAAAAAATAATATGCAAAATGCCTTTACAAAAATTGTCGTGTTATAGGAAAATGAATAAAAATAACAACAACAATAATAACAATGGCCAGCATTTAAATAATGCTTTAAGGTTTGCAAAGCAATCTACCTGAAGTCTCATTTAGTCCTCACAACCCTGTGAGGTAAGTGCTATTCTTGCCCATTTGCAGTTGAGGAAATTGAGTTTTAGAGAGGAGGTTACATGACTTGCCCTGGATCACAGAGCTAGTAAGTATCTGAGGTGACATTTGAACTCAGGTCTTTTCTTGATCCCCAATTCAAAACTCTATGAGAACATGCCACCAACCTGCCTTAACAGTATCATGATTATATTGTATCATGGAAAGAGATAATGAACAAACAGATTGTGTCTGTGTAGCTTCAGTATTTTGTCTTTTTTTTTTAAGCAATTGGGGTTAAGTAACTTGCTCAAGGTTACACGGCCAGTTATTTCTGGGTGTGGTGCCAAGTATCTGAGCCTGGATTTGATCCCCAGGTCATCCCGACACTGAGCCGGTGCTCTTACTTGCTGAGCCACCTGGCCACCCCTAAGCAATTGGGGTTAAGTAACTTGCTCAAGGTTACACGGCCAGTTATTTCTGGGTGGGTGTAAAGTGTCTGAGCCCGGATTCGATCCCCAGGTCATCCCAACACTGGGACTGGTGCTTTTACTCGCTGTGCTACCTGGCCACCCCTGGGTAAGTCTCTTTGACAGTTCAGGTCTTGCTAATTTGTAAAGTGAAGATCTTCCCAGATCTTGTATTTATAATCCTATGACCCAATGCTATATATGTACTACTGCATGTACATTAATTCTAATAATGCACAAAACAGAAAAAGGATGAGATCAAAATGAATTTAATATTGTAAAAATAATTTTAATGTATTTAGTAACAGTACAAAAACTTTGCTCTCATTACTATAGCATTACCAAAATATTATTAATAGTAATTTGAACATGCTCTATTATTTTTTAAAATGCTGGTTAAACTATTGATGATGCAGTAATTTGAGTGTGTGGTTCTAAGTTTAATTTCTTTATATACTTGGTTTTTTTGTGTTTTGTTTTTGCTTTTTTTGGAGGGCAATTGGGGTTAAGCGACTTGCAAAGGACACATGGCTAGTTTTTTGTGTGTGTTTGTGTTAAATGTCTGAGGCCAGATTTGAACTCAGGTACTCCTGACTCCAGGGCCGGTGCTCTACTCACTGCGCCACCTAGCCGCCCCTAGATACTTGGTTTTAATGATTGTCATAGCTGAAAAATATAGCACACCAAGATGTGTAGAACCAAATAGAAGAAGTCAATTGCTGGCTACATTTAATAAATTATGAGGCTCATGTTTAAATACCATTTATCACCAGGTGTGCAAAGACTTTTGTTGAAATCTGACTAGTAAATTTCCATCTTCCCCAGATGTCAACTAGTTAGAAACTAATTGGAAAACTATTGGAAAGTACTCAGGAGGTATTAGTTGCATTTTAATTTTTTTTTAAAATAAATTGGTTCAAAGTGTATTAATATGTGTTATTTTGAACAATTTTTAGCAGGTTAGAAAATTCAGTTTCCATGTTTTTAAAATGAGACTTCTCAAAGTTTTTAAAGTGAGTTTTTAAGGGAGACTCTATGTTTTACTTCATTTTCAGTAACAAAAACTTAGTTTCTAGATGTCTTATAATTTTGAGGCCTATATAATTATGTCATCAGTTGCTATCTCCAGGCACCATGTATACCTAAGACAAAGTTTATTGTTAATGATAGTGGCTATAAATGCATATTTAAGATAATATTTATCATCTTAGAATTTTATGGCTCACTTCTTATTTGATCAAATTAGATCATCACTGTTTTTACCCTATAATGTGACTGATAAAGAACTTGCATTAGGAGGAGCAGGGTCAGGTCTGCCATTTTCTTATTATTGATTTTCCTGATGTTATTAGTTATTTATTAGTTATTATCTTCAATCTGTGTTTTCCTTGTGGAAATTCTTCAATTCCATTTGCCTATTTTTGTAGAACATTACAGTTTAGTTAAAGCAGGGGTTCTTAATCTGGGGTCCATGAACTTAATTTTTTATAACTATATTTGGATAGAATTTGTTTCCCCTGTAAGCATGTATTTTATGCATTTAAAATAATTTACTTTATGCATTTATTCTATGCATTTAAAAACATTCTCAGAAGCAGTCCATAGGCTTTGCCAGACTGCTATAGGGGCCTATCACACAGAAACAGGTAAGAATCCCTGAATAAAGCATGAGAATATAATCCATATTTTCATTTAAACACATGCTAACTATAATATAGCAGTATGCTGAGAATGGATATGAGGGTGCTGCTATTAACTCCTACTGTCAACTTCCACTGGTACTCTCACTTTTCCTTCATAAATGCCTTACCTACCACATATAACCCATCTTCATATGACAGTGTCATATGCTTTTGTGAAAGTGAAGTGAAAGTGAAGATACCAGTGTCAATCCTTACTGAGTTACCAAAAGTCTCAGTTACTTAAAACACACTAAGAGTTTTGGGACACCCTGCATAAGGAAAGTTTAATTTCTTCTTTGGAAAAAAATGTCAGTAGAAGTTCTAGTATCTTTTTCTTATACTGTAGTAGATAATCCTGCATACCACCTGGGGTGTGTGTATGCCACTTGGGAAATCACTGGTCTAACTGAGACTTCGAAAGTTCAAGTGATGTGCCAGGATTCAACCCAATGTTACAGCAAATGTAGTTATTTTTTTTAGATGTTCCCTTCTTCAATTATCTGTGATGTCACTTGTGTGGTGACTCCCCTCCAGTAACCTTCCCATTTCATAAACTTTTAACATCTTTCTAGCTGGTATTCAAAATTTTCTGAGACTGAAAACCTCAGCCCCCTATAGTCAGTCCTAGTGCTGACCTTGTCCTCACCTAGACTGGTCTTTGGACACTAGACATTGCCTCAGTCACTGAGTCCACACTTGAAGGCTTCCTAGCTCCATAGCACCTACAAGAGCTTGTGCTTCCCTGATGCAGCCTTTAAGAACTGAGAGTGGTCTTCACATCATGAAGAGTAATCAATGCAAGATAGATGGAATGAAAGTCTGCATGTCATATGTTACATGAAATGGCACTTTCATGTTTTGCACCCAGGGATATAAATATACTTGGACCTCCTGAAAGTTACCTCAGATTTGATTCATGTACCAACTTAAAATAATTGCTCATGAGCTACCCATGATGCATTTATTTTGCCTGGTAACCAGAAGATACAGTTCACAGCAAAAGAGACAAATGAAATAGCAAATTTGTGATGGAAATATTCCTGCCATGCCCATGGGGGTATATTTTCCCACATGTTACTAAATGTAGGGAATCTTCATGTGGGGACACCGCCTGCTTCTAAGGTGGTAAACCTGATGGAACGGTCCTCTGCCTCCAGTGCTGCAGCTTGCTTCCCTGAAGAGCTCCTGAGGTCCCCTGGTGACGTCATGAGGCAATGAACTGATTCCTCCACTTGACTCACGTCCTCTTTTCTCTGCTGCCCTTTCCACGTACAGTATCTACACTGAGCTTTTTTTTCTGCTGCCATCTTCTGGTCTCTTTTAAAATGAAAAGCTGTATTTCAGCAAGGTTAGTGCATAGCCCCAGAGCTATTCCTTTCTCTCCCCTCCCACCCAATTCCAGATCCCCAAACAGTAGCTCCCAGTTAACTGACAAAAATATGCCTTAGGCAGCATATTCACCATTTTTCAAGAATTGAAATACCCTACTACTATGGGATTCTTTCATTTTATATCTATAATGTGTACATGCATATACATACATACACATATATTTAGTTAAAGTCAGAATATATTTTTTTAATTCCTATCAAATCTCTGGTCATAGTCTGTGTTCCTACAAATGTCCCCTACTCCCCAAAGTTTTAGAGCTCCACATAACAGAACTACAAAGGAAATGGAAGAGCCTGTGATCAAGACATCCCATTTAACTGACCTCATGATACATTCCCATACCAATAACCTTGGGGCCAAAGCCAGAAATGGTCTATTTGGAACTGGAAGAGTTGGTTGCTTTGCCTCATTTCTCCCAGAAACCAAATGTTGTCCTCTATGTATCATTTGATCAGAATTTAAAGAAAATATTTCACTGAAACAACATTGAGATAACCTGTTGGGCAATATTCACAATCTCAAGTCTGGGATTAAAAGAAAAACTTCTATATCCTTATGCACCTTATAATTAAATTGAAATCTAGCTGTGCTTCAGAATGTTGTAATAGTCTGCAATTGCCTCAAAACAAAGACCCTAGTGAGATATTAGAAATGAAGAGAAAAATCCAACCAAACAACAAAATCACATTTAAATACAGTTACAATGCATCGCCAGCTAGCTGGCATGGCAGATAGACCCCTGGACTTGGAGTCAAGTCCTTAGTTTGAATCCTGTCTCAGACAGTGACTAGCTGTGTGACCCTGGGCAAGTCACCTAAACTCCATCAGTTTTATTTTCCTTATCTGTGAAAGGGAATGATATAGCACATATTTTAAAGGGTTGCTTTGGGGGATCAAATGGGTTGACAAATATAAAATATTTTGTAAACCTTAAAGAACTATACAATTTCTGGTAAAGGTGATGATGTTCAAATTATAACTAATTAAAGTAGATACTTAATTTTTCTGATCATTATTGGAGAAATAAGTATTAGTCACCATAATTCTAGACATGGGAGATAGACAATGAAACGATCAGAATCTGATGATAAAATGTCTTGTCCAAGGGACATCAGGGAGGCCTATCTCAGTGCATTACAGAATATATATATGGGGAGGGAAGTAAGGTGTGAGAAGATTGGAAAGGTAAAAGGGGGCCGGGTTAAAAAGCTTTAAAAGTCAGAGGGTTTTATATTTTATCCTGAAGATAATAGAGAGCTACTGGAATATGTCAAACAACTCTGTGTGTGTGAGAGAGAGACAGAGACAGAGAGACAGAGACAAAGAGAGAGACAGAAAAAAGAGACATAGAGACACAGGGAGAGAGAGAGAGAGAGAGAGAGAGAGAGAGAGAGAGAGAGA
>NW_027186304.1:101889067-101935074 GCF_028583685.1 Petaurus breviceps papuanus
AGAGACAGAGAGAGAGAGAGAGAGAGAGAGAGAGAGAGAGAGAGAGAGAGAGAGAGAGAGAGAGAGAGAGAGAGAGAGAGAGAGAGAGAGAGAGAGAGAGAGAGAGAGAGAGAGAGAGAGAGAGAAAGAGAGAGAGAGAGAGAGAGAGAGAGAGAGAGAGAGAGAGAGAGAGGGAGAGAGAGAGAGAGAGAGAGAGAGAGAGAGAGAGAGAGAGAGAGAGAGAGAGAGAGAGAGAGAGACTTGGTCTTGTGCTTTAGGAAAATAAAAATCAACCTGCAGGTAGATGGAGGATGGACTGGAGTGAGGGGACACTTGAAGCAGAAAGACCAACCTTTGTGCAATATTCCAGGTGTGAGGTGATGAGGGTCTGCACCAGTGTGGTGGCAGTGTCAAAGTAGACAAGGCGATATATAGGGGAGATGTTACAAAGGTGGAAATGACAGGATTTGGCAAAAGATTAGATGTAGGGTGGGAGAAGGAGTAGGAAAAGGGAAAGAGTACCTGCTACGTATCAGGCACTTTGCTAAGCACTTTTTACAAATATTATCTTTTTAATCCTCACAAGAACTCTGTGAAGTAAGTTATAGAATTATCCTCGCTTTATAGTTGAGGAAACTGAAGGACACGGAGGTGTTGACTCACTTAGGGTCATACAGCTCTAAGGGTCTGAGGCTGGATTTGGAGGATGACACCTAGGTTGAAGCCTGGATGGCTGGGATCCTGGTGGTGCACTTCACAATAATAGGGAATTTAGGAAGAAGGGAGGTTTGAGCACAAAGATAATGAGCTGAATTTTGGGCATGTTAACTTCAGGATGTCTAGGGAACATCCAGTTTGAAATGTCCAATAAGCAGTTGGAAATGTGAGACTGATGGTCAGAGGAGGTGTTAGGGCTGGGAAAATAGATCTGAGAAGCACAGGGAGGATAGTGGACCAGCTTTTCATTTGAAATAAGATGAAGCAGATGATAGTAGGGGAAAATATCTGAATGACATGAGATGAGGAAGAGGGGAAAAGAGGGAGAGCTTGGTAAATGGTTTCATTTTTTTTCAGTGAGGCAAGGTCCTTAACTGAGAGGATGGAGAAGGAGGAGCCATGGGACATTTAAAGAAAAATTTAAAAGTTTAGAAAAATTGCTATTTGTGGGTGATGGCAATGTGATCAAGGGTGTGAATATTTTGTGTGTAGCTGTGGCAGAGTGGAGGAGTGGTCATGGGAAATAAGTAAATTGAGGACCTGGGAGGTTAAGATGTCGAGGTAATGTCAACATGTATATTAAAGACCCCTAGAATCAGGCCAGGAGTGGGGGAGGAGAGAAGACCACAAGCCAGAGATTGAACTTCACTGAGGAAGGCAAGGGGGTGTCTTGGAGGTAGGTAGATAATAGCCATCAGAATCCTGATTGGGTGCTAAATATGGAGAAATTATTAAGTGCTGATGGTTGAGGGAGAGCCTGGAAATGTCCACGGAGAGCAAGGTATATTCCAGTTCTCCCCACTATGACCAGTAAGTCAGGGTAAGGGGAATAAGAGGGAAAGTACAATCAATTCTGGAAAGGGTGGAAGGGGTGCTGACCAGAGGAAGCCAGGTCTCAATGAGTACAGGAGGATGGAAGGAGTTAGAAAGGAAAATATTTATAGTGAAAACAAATTTGTTATTTAGAATAAACTGGAGATGTTTAGCTTAGGAAAGAAAACTTAGCTTGAAGGGAAATACATATTTGAGGGATTGTCATGAGAGAGAGGAATTCAGTTTGTTAAGCTTGGCCCCAAAGAGAAGAGCCAGTAATAGGGGAGTTGCAAAGAGGTAAGTTCTAGGCTTGATTTTAGGAAAAACTTAACAATTGTTTTCCCTTTCATTAGACACCTTCAAACAAAGCCTGAATTACCCATTTTTGTATATTCAGGGTGTCACAAGAGTTTTATTATTGTTTCAGGCTATTAAAATTTGAAACTGCATTAAGATTTTGGGGACACCATTTTAGAGAAGATTATTGGTCAAGTATAATTTTGAACTTGTAAGCCTTTGAGGTCCCATCTGTTACTAGCTCTGCTCTTTGCGACCAAGCTTAACAGCAAGGTTTGAGATTCTGTGGCCTGGGGAGCAACAGAATGAAATGTGAACAGTTCAGGGAGGATAGTGCCAAATGCAAATCATGAGAAATAGATAGATGATTTCTGAAAACTTTCCTGATGTTGCATTTAAATCCCAAGAGAAAGGATAAGGCTTTTTTCACCTTTGCATGCTGTTTTCACATATGACAGTAGATGGCAGCAAAGTGATTTTGAACTGATTGTTTAAGCCCTTTGCTGTTGAAATCAAAGCTCCAAATCAATGAATCCACCTTAAAAAAACAAAAACAAAAACTCAAGCACCACCAGGCCAACCCCCAAACTAAAAACAATATATTTATATACATCCCTACATGCACACATACACGCACGCACCCAAACATACACAATAAATACAAGGTTATTGGTGGAAGGGCGAAGGTAGAGAGGAGTGCAACAGGCATCTGGAAAGCTCATACAAGGCTTCTTGTATGAAGTAGATCCTGAAATGAGTTTTGAAGGGAACAAGACAGAGTTGGCTAATCTATACAACTTTCCTTAATCCTCCTTCATCTTCGTGCTTTCCCTCTGATATCTCTTCTGTACGTATCTGGTTTGCCCATGGTTGTTTGCATGTTGTTTCACCCTTTGGGTTGTGAGTTCCTTGAGAGCAGGATCACTGCCCTTTCCCTGTATCCCTTTGTTTATCACAGTTCTTGGCACATAGTAAGGACCTAATGAATGCTGGATGACTGACTGGCTAGTTGTCTGGAATGTTTATCAATGGCTTCAGTGAAGACATGGCTATCTGGTTGTTAAATGTGCACATGACATGAAGTTGGGAGGCATGCCAGAGCTAGGATCTAAGACAATTTGTACAGATGGGCAATGTATTAAGTCTAATAAGGAAAGGGATAGGGACTGGAAATGTGACTTCAAAGCTGTAGGAAACTCCCAGGGAGGGAAATTTCCTTTCCCAATGGCAGTTGCCATCTTAGAGTTGCTCAGAGCAGTAAGACGGTAAGTGACCTGCCCAGGATCACATAACCACTGTGTGTCATAATGGGGACTTGAACCTAAGTCTTTCTAGAGTTGAAGATGGCTCTGCCCACTGTGGTGTACTGTCTCTCCAAGTCTAATAAGGTTAAATTTAATAGGGATAAACAAAATGCCATGTACTCAGACAAAAAAAACAGTCAGCTGTATAAATATTGCCCAGAGGAAGGCTATTATATTGTGTTGGTTGGATTCGCTAGGAAGGCTCTATGGAATGATGTGGACCAGAATTACAAGGATGAATAGGCATGGATAGGTTGTGAACTATTCCCATATCAATAAGATCTGGACATGATATCAAATTATCACAAAAAACTTCCAATAATTAGAGCAGAATGAAATATGTCACAACACACCTGTAACTGTAGGCATTTTTTTTTTTTGCTTTTTGGAGGGCAATTGGGGTTAAGTGACTTGCCCAAAGTCACACGGCTAGTAAGTATGTCAAGTGTTTGAGGCTGGATTTGAACTCAGGTCCTCCTGACTCCCGTGCTCTATTCACTGCACCACCTAGCTGCCCCCACTGTAGGTCTTTAAGTGGAGCCTGAATAGTTTCTGGTGGGGCATGTTGTGCCCTCTAGGAGTCGTGCTTAAGGCCTTTAAGGGTTAAAGCAGGTGACCTCAAAGTCCCTTCTAACTCTGAGGTTCTGTGATTACACCCAAAAAAAATAGAACGTTCTATTTTAAACTGACATCCTTTCCCCTCCATTCAAGCACACTATATACTATTCCTTACAAATTTTAGATGGCAGCTAAGAGGCACAGCTTATAGAGTGCTGGTCTTGGAGTCAGGAAGAGCTGAATTCAAATCCTGACTCATACATTTAACTGTGTGACTCTGGGTAAGCCATAATCTCTGTGTACCTCAGTTTTCCCATGTGAAGATGAGGGCGATAATAGCAGCAGCAACTTTCTCAGGGCTACTGTGTGGATCAAATGAAAGAATATACATAAAGTACTTTGCAAACTTTAAAGCACTCTGTAGATGTTAAACTATTATCATTATCCCCAAATGAGAAGAAGGTAAAGGATATTCACAAACTCAGTGAGGCCTAATTGTCCTAAATCCCAAGGAAACAAATTTCATGGAAGACTTAAAATAGAGAAACCAGCCAGGAAATGTAATATAATGGGAGGTATGACAAATATGGAATCAGAAGATATCATTTCAAGCCCTTTCTTTGCTATTTATTATCATAACTTTAGGCAAGTTACCCACTATCTTTGGGCCTCAGTTTCCTCATCTGTAAAGCAAAGGAGTTGGACCAGATGATCTTTACGATCTCTTCCAGTTCTGAACCCCATGCATATTTTTATGGCTCTTTGCTAAATGTGACATTTCTCATGCTACAGTTAAACTCTTTGTGTGTTGTGGAACTAGGAACAATGACTGGAAGTTGCAGGGGAAGATTTTGGCTTGATATGTGGGAAAAAAATGCCCTAACAATGAGAAGGATTGAAAAGCTGAATGGTCTGGGCTACCTTGGAACATCTTGTGTTCCCATTATAGTATTTCTTCATGTAGAGGTGGGAGAACTCCATGTAAGGAATGTTATAGAGGAAATTCTTCTACAGGTAGAGGATGAGAAGACCTTCAAGTTCCTTTCTCACTCTGAAGGTCAGGATTCTCTTTTCTTAAATCAAAAATCCCAATATACACACAGAATCTCACTCTGTTCTTTAAGCTCAAATAAAATGAGAGCTGTCATGTAGGATAGATAAATAGGGAAAGCATAAGTCATAACACCCACCACTCTGTTGGAGGAAATAGACCTCAGTTAAGCATTCACAAAATGGATAAACTTAGGAGGAGAGGTAAGGGGACTGTAAATACTCATACACTGTTTTATTGGCTCCTAATTATTATCATTGCAAAATCATTGGGATCTCTTACTATGTGAAATGGAAAATCTATTATAACAGCAAACTCAGTGATGCAGAAGGTTTCCTGTCATGAGACTAGTCTGGAACTTGACTGGACCTGCCATGAGATCATACTCTTGAGTGAGGTAGGTAAGAATGGGCAGAGGAGAAGAGAGCCATCTGACATACAGGCAGCTATGTGTGTGACACAGTCCTGCTCAAGTTTTCCAAAGGAAGGGGAATGACCCAGTTTAAAAGACCAGGGTGTAAATAAAGAACAAGAACATAAATTTATAGTTAGAAGGGATTTTAGAGGTAATGTCCTGCTACCTTTTCATTTTACAAATGAGGAAACTGAGACTTCAAAAGAGTGAATTAGAATATGAGCTCCTTGAGGGCAGAGCTTTCAGATTTGTATCTGCAGAGCTTAGCAGAGGACTTGGCACAGAGGAATTACTTAATACTTTTTAAGGTATTTATTCATGAAAGACTGATTCCAGATTACACAAGTAGTGTCACAGGCAGCACGATCAGATCAGGTACTAGAATATGGGTCAGGAAGATGTGAGTTCAAATCCTGCTTCAGGCACTAACTAGGTAAGTGATCTCAGGCAAGTCACTACTCTGTGCTTTATTTTTCTCATCTATAAAATGAGAGGGTTTCAATAGATAACTAAAGTTATTTCTAACTCTAAATCCATGCTCCTGTTCTTTCTTTCAAACTGGATCATGCCTCTTCCTTCTGAAACTTGAATCCCATCTATATGTACAAGGATATCTCATATACATATCTGCATTTGTTTCAAATGGCTCTTCTCCTTTGCCCATTCTGACTTATCTTTGGGTCATCACCAGTCCTCTTGACCTATGTCTTGCCAGGACCCCAATAACTCTGGAGGAAAGAGTGAGGCTGATCACTTTATGCAGTCCTGCCTCACTTAAATACAACTCACTTCCAAGTCAAAACATCCTCCTCCTGATGTCATTGGTCCTCTTCAAGAACAAAGGATGAACAACAATTTTCTGACTTATCTCACTCAAAATCTGACTTGATGGACTTGGTTGTATCTTCTGTTTCCAAATTTATGACTCCATGAACCCAGGTCCTCTGCAGCTACACCCAGTCCTCTTTCCACTCCACTCCACAGACATGCTCATCCTAGAACCCGCAGGATTTAGGCCATTCACATGGCATGACCGAAAGTAAGTGTTGACTTCAAAGGGCAGTCCCAAGAGACCAAAGTGTCACCAAAGCAGTACTTCCTGGTGAAGCAAAACCTAATTTTAGGCAGGAAAGAATGAAGTCTTTAGAAGAAAGTAAACATGGACCCAATTTTCCCCAGTGCCAAGTCACTCACTGGTAGCAAACTCGGTGCTCAGGGGTATAGTCTGAACCAACATGCCCACAAATTTCTTTCCAATTCAATCAACTCACTTGGAGTTTGGATGCATTCAAGGGCATTTATGCAAATACAATTGCTCCCCTAAGGACTCCTCAGTGCCTAAGAAATTAGAAGACAAATAAATGTTGGAAAATAACATGAATGAGCAGCGCCTGAACTTATGAGCTCTGCTCCTGGCTTTGTCACTAAGGAGCTCTATGATACTGTGCAAATTACTGACCATCTCTGGGTCTATTTCTTTATCTGTGCAATGACAAAGTAGAGCTAGGAGACCACCATGATGCCGTCCAGATCTAAAACCCATGCATACCAATCTGTACCAACCTTGGGTGAGTATGTGTGACTTTGGGCAAGTTACTCTTGGAATCTGGGTTTCTTCTACTGTAAAGTAGTAATCACAATTCAGGTTGTATAGTACTCAAAAGTTCACAATACAGCGAAAAACATGCAGAAACAACAGCCAGAGCCTTGGAAAAAAATCAGTCCTTAGAACATTTCAGCAGGCAACAGGGACTTGCCTAGGGACAGCTTGTGATTTCCTGACAAGAGACTGAAACCATAACTGTTGAGAGAGCAGAGGAATCCCCCTTATTTAGTACTTGAAAGAGGTTGCGTAGGCTTAGACATTTACTGCAGTAGGGGCAATATGCCTTTAAAGAAGTAAAATAGATCATGTACAGGCATCAGAAACTAGCTCAACCAGGGCACCTCAGAGATGGATGTAGGTATGGGGGTCATTGGAAAGGTTGGTCTTCAAGTCACAATAGCTACCAAAGTTCCAAAGCTGCTCATATTCAGTCAGTCAAATATGAATCTTAGCAAAGCTGAGAGCGGAAGGGGCAAAAACAGATACTGGAAAAGGGAATCCTTTTAGTTACATAAACATTTTTAGTTATAAAAAGAAACAATTTACACATCAGAAAGGGGAAGGAAAGGACTTGAATAGCTCAATTGCTTGTGAAAAGGATATTTATTCATCATTTTGTCCCTAGCCACTTATCTATATAAGACCCCAACAAGTACCTACGAAAGGTAACTGGTTGTATTAGGAATCATCACTCTAAGCAAAGGTCGAGTGGTTTACTGAGTGAATAGGGTCCGAAATCAGTGAGGATTGTTGAACAAGAGGGTTTGGACTTCTTTCCATTCCTGCTTGGAGGTGACAAATGTCAGAGCCAATCCTGAGCTAAGGGTCATTGCCCTTGCTGAAAGAGCAGGGTGGTCAGTTGGTCAATCAACATTCATTAAACACCCATTACGAGCCAGGAAGTGTGCTATGAACTGGAGATGCAAAGAAGAGTGAAAGACAGTCCCCGCTCTCAAGCTGTTCACAATATAATGGGGGAAGCAACGTTCAAACAACTGTGTATAAACAAACTCTATAAAAGATAGATTAAAAATAATTAGCAGAGGGAAGGCACAAGAATAAAAACGATCATAATGGTAGAAGGTAGGATTTTATCTGGGATTTTAAGGAAGCCAAAGAATCCAGGAAGCACAGTTAAGGAGGGAGAGCATTCCAGAAACTGTAAGATGCAGCTCCTGGAAGGTGTAAGAAGACTGGAGTGGTGGTGGGGGCAGCTTTGAACATCAAATAGAGGTTTTGTATTTGATCCTGGTGGTGACAGGGTGCCAATGGCATTTATTGAGTAGGGTATTATAACATGCTCAGATCTGTGCTTTAGAAAGACCATTTTGGTCTGGAGTGAGGAGATCCTCGTGGCAAGGAGACTAACCCACAGGTTACTTCAATAATCCAGACATGAGGTGATGAGAGTTTAAACCATCACGGCACTGATGGGTGGCAGTGCCAGAGGAGCAAGTGGTCATATTCAAAAGATGTCTTTAAGGTAAAATCTTCAGGCCTTCGAAACAGATTGATCATGGGGAGTTGAAAGAAAGAGAAGAGTCAAGGATCACACCTGGGTTGTGTCCCTGTGTGAATGGAAGGATAGAGGTACCATCAATAGAGGTACCACCTAATAGGAAAATTAGGAAGAGAGGAGGGTAAGATAATGAGTGCAGGTTTGGACATGTTGAGTTTAAGATGTCCAATAGGTGGTTGGAGAGGTGACATTGAAGGTCAACAGAGAGAATAGAGCTAAATAAGTAAATTTTAGAATCATCAACATAGACACCTAGGTGAGGGGTGGGGTGGGAGGGAAGTTAGGAAGTTAGTTTCACAGCTTAGCAAGTTCCCACATAGCATAATTCCTTTAAATTCCAAGTCCCACCCTTCTCCCCAGGTCCTGGGACTAACACTCTGGATTCTCCTGGCTTTCTTGCTGGGCTGGCAGCAAATCTGGTTTGGATTTTGCTGCTGGGCTTCAAGGTCACCATGGCTTGAACTTCTGGGTTCAGTGTTTCTACTGCCTGAACTTAAAAATGAAATGTACAGACAAAAGAAGCCAAAACCCCAAGCCCAATTCTTGATCCCACCAAAGTATATCCAAGATGAAAAGAAATTTGTAACACTACAACTGAAGAGAGCATTAAATTACCCAGCTGAATCAGTGGCTGAATTTGGTGAAAGACTTTAGTGGTACATCAAAGACTGAATTCTGGGAGTCCAGTGGGTTGACTGATCCAGAAGAGATGCAATATGTTGAGAAGAACCCAGTTGCTGAGCAACCCACCTTTCTCAACTTGGGAAGCCACAGCTCAGTGGCCAAGCAATCTGCCTGGTCTAGTACATTAGCAGCCCAGAGGAAAAGCCGAGTTTCATCACTGCACAAGTTAAGTCCAATGAAGAACCCATTCAGGAAACAAGAGACCCGAATGAACCAGCCCAGCAGAGTCTTGACCCATTCAGTCATGATTTGGCAGACTATGAAAAACAACCCAAATTGAACTTCATGTCCAGCAGAGATGGTATACACTAAAAGGAGCCAGCTCATTTAAGCAGCTCTATGAATCATTTATCTCCACAGTCAGCTTTAAAAGGATCCCCTCTCCCCACTGAGACAGAAAGGACAACAAGGCTCTATATTTCTAAAATCAGTTGTTCCCTACCAAGTCCCTTACTACCTTATGCTATAAGTTTTTATCTACTCTTCCCTCCATGGATGCTATTTGTATGTGTAAAAGAGTTTTGGGGGAAATGATTTGTAACTACTATTCTTGCTTTTCTAAAAGACATTTGTAACTACAACTATGCCATTTGAATAAATGTCTTTCTAAAAAACTGAGTCTGCTCCCTATTAAGGAGAAGCACACCAATGGGGGCCTTTCTGCTACATAATAAGAGGATAGTAACCTACAATGTTATCCTAAAATCCTAAACTAATAGTAGGTATCCCTCTGGGGACTCAAACTGCCAGTGTCAGTGCTGTGTGGGGAGTAAATGTTAATCAATCAATTAATCAAACTATCAATAAGCATTTGTTAAGTTACTATGCTATTCTAGGCATTTTGTTAAACATTGGCAATATGAAGAAACAGTGAAAAAGTCATTCTCTTAAGGAGTTTACATTCTAACAGGGGTAGACTACATGGGCAGGAATACACACATATAGAATATCTTCCAAATGAATATAAGATAATTTGGGGGGTAAGATAAGAGCAGATGGGAGAGGGAATCAGGAAAGGCTTCATGTAGAATAATAATCCATTACATTGATTTTGCAGGAAACCAGGTATGTCAAGCAACTCATCTTGAGATGGGGGAACAAACAAATTACTCACTTATCTAGGGAGATCCCCTTTCAGAAATATTCATTGGTTCCCTGGTGGACAACCCTGTACCGATAAAATTTTGTGAATTTCGATTATCTAGTGCTTGGCTGACAGATATAAAACCCATCACTAGAAACCTACTTGCAGTCTCCTCAGCTTGAGTTTGTGCTCTGCTGGCTTAGCCTTTAAGAGAACAGGGTTTACCTCTGTGACACAACAATGCATTTGAGGGATATTACTATTATTTTTAAAATCCATAGTTCCAAAAAATGATTTAAAAGGAGAGAGAGCCCTGTACTATATAAACTTATCAATGATCTTGGGTCTTTAGGCTATGTGAATGAATCTAGATAATTCAGTTCTTTGCTTTATTACCTGAATTCCACCTTCTTTTTCAATAGCAGTCTCATTATCTTAATTTCTTTTTTAGCCTGTTTCTTCATTGGTAAAATAGGGACAATAACATCATCGACCTCTTAAAGTTCTTGTGAAGTTCAAATGAGATAATGAACTTGTAATATGTATATACAATGTGCTTTTGCAAACTTTGAAGTGCTGTATTAATGCCAGCTTTTGGTAGAGTCTACAGAATTCAATAAAAATGTTGTCTGTCTCTGTTTCTCTAGCTGTTGCTGTCTCTTTCTCCCTGCTTTCCCTTCCTTTTCAACTATCTGGAGCTGAACTTAGGCAGGTGATAAAAAGTTATCTGAAAAACATCCACAGGTTGTTTCACTAGGGGATAGTGAGTACTTCAAAAGTTAAACTGAGGTCTTATTTGGGTGAGGAATTTCATGGCCATTTATAAAAATTCAACATGAAAGTTTCCAGTCTCCCACTGTTGATATTTTCCTTTAAAATTATATTTTTAAAGATTATTTTTTGTCAGGAAGGGTTATCATTTCCCCCCTCTAATTTGTTTGCTCTAACAAAGATCTTGTTGTTATGTTGGGGAGGTACAAGAAGTCTCTTACCAGCTTAATTGATATGAAACATTGATTAGGCCTTCTGAGGGATGGAGAGTTCCAGAGGAATTATGAAATAACCACTGAGTTTACAGGAGAATGTTTGCAAGCAGAGGCTCCTGGATTGAGCTGGAAAAAAGCATGTTGGATAGTTGATAATTAGATTTAAAGAAATATATGCAGTCTGATAATAGAACTAATTTTTGATGGCTTGAACCTGGTCAAAATGTTTACATGTTGATAATTGAGCAGCAACAAAAATAAGACAAGGATTAGATGTAGCAAAGAGACATAAAGAAAATAAATATGTCAATACATAATTGTAAGACAGGTAACACAGGAGGGATGCTGGCACAGGGTCACTCTTGATCTGGTCATACAGGAAGGACAGCAAGACAGTTTCGGAGGGGTTAATAATCTTACTTTATTCTAGTCTAATCTTCTCAAGAGGGTTACTAATAATGGGAACACCAACTCCTACAGCATTCCCTAATCACCCTTCTTGCAGGGATCTACAAGAAGGTGGGACAACTACCCCTACATCTGGATGGGGTCAGTTGAGACAGGCACAGTTTGTATACTCCCCTAAATCCCCTCAAGTCTCAGTGGGGGCTGGTTGAGGCAAACACAGATTCCTCTCAAGCCTTGATGGAGGCTGATCCAGTGCCCACCTGCTTTATAAGGTAACAAAGAAGGCATTTTTCCAGCAATAGCCTCACAAGTTTACATTATCTCACCATTATCTTACTGCACAGTTGCAGTGGATATTTACAATTTAAACACAAATGTTTATATTATTTATTATTATATAATGCTGTGCAAGTATGGTGGAGATGTTTACAAGTCATGAGCCTGGGAAATAGAGATTGTTATGGCCATGGATCTTGGGTAACTAAATTCTAAGAAAGAATAACAAAAATCTACATTACACACACTAAAATCAACCTTAGAGAAATTGTGCAAGACCTTGGTGGAGATCTTGCTGAAGGTGAGGGGTTATCGAACTCAAGCATAGTACCTAGCACAGCATGGATATTTAAAATATGTTAAATTTTTATTAGTAAGGCAGGAAAGGAGCAACAGGAAATAGAAAAAATTTAAACTGCTGTTTAGAATGTGAGAATGACACCTGTGCTCTCATTGTGTTAGCTACTTCTAACATTACCTAGGGTAGATAAAGCAGGGAGTTACTAAGGTCATGGGCTAGATCCCCTTATAACTCAATTAGATTTGATTTAATTAAGTTATTCAATGAGCATTTATTAAACATCTCTGATGTGGTAGGTACTATACTAAGTGCTGGGGATAAAAGGTCAGAAATGAAAATAGGCCCTGTCCTTAAGGAATTCATAGTCTTTTGGGGGAGAAACATACACGGATAAGCAAAAACAAAGTAATGGTGGGGAAAGGGGTAGACAACAAATCTAGTTCTTACAAATGAAGAGTGTCAACAGCTGGCTGTGAATACAGCTGGAATAGCTCAAACTACCTTTGTAAAAAGGATAAATGAAAACACTAGAACCGCTACTGATATATTAGTGGTTTCAAGCACAGTTCTGCCTGTGCCTGTATATTCTGAATATAACTTTCAGCATGAGTCTCTTCATGGGGGCAAATTCAGAAGAAATCAAAGGATATGGGATTTTAGATATGAGAGTTAATTTCTTAGTGCTCACTCCCATTAAATTAGATGTTATAACTGACTGTTCACCCAACAAATAAGTAAATAAAAATCCATTGACTGTGAAGGACACCATTTGGGAATTTACAAAAATGAAGAAAACTTGATCCTTGCATTCAGATTTGTGGTGTAATAGGAGATCTACTGAAGTAGTGGTTGTGAATTCTCTCTCAGTTCACTCAGATTGCACTCTTTCTCCCTGGGTCTTGGTTTCTCTCTGTAAAATAGGGGAAGTGGACTAAATGACCTCTGAGGTTCTTTCCATCTCCACATCTATGATCTCATGATCCTTTAAACTAAGTAGACAGTGCTAAGATTTTTTTTTAAAAAGCATCACATTTCAACCAAATTCATGACGGCTTAGCTTGGCTGGTCCTTGGATCACAAACATTCAATCTGTCCCTGGGTCTGGACTTGAATCTCTTTGAACTTGATAGAACCTTACAGATTTTGTGCTTTGCTGCAAAAGTCTTTGAGAACTCTCTCTCTCTCTCTCTCAACCCTATGCTACAATGAGGCATCAGCATATGATGTTATAAGATACAAGAGCAAGAGAGGTGGAAACAAAGTGTTAGAGGCACATTTCAACAAATATTTTGAGTTTTTTCCAATTACATGTAAAAACAATTTTTAACCTTTAAAAAATTTTTTTTACAACTTTGAGTTCCAAATTCTCTCCTACCCTCCCTCCTCTCACCCCTCATTGAGAAGGCAGATAAACAATTTGATAAAGGTTATATATATGCAGTCATCCAAAACATAGAAGTACATTTGATGTATCAAGTCTTCATATGTGCCTGACGAGGCAAGCAAAAAGGGGGAAAAATGCCATTAAAACTATATTGGTTCCATGATTAAAAATAATACTTTCCCTTTTTCTTGGTGGGGTATCAACTTTATCAAATTTTGCCTTAATGAAACAAACTAACTCATCCTCCCCCCCTCCAAATAACCCTTAAAACATAATCCTCCCAAATAGTTCATCAAAACTATATACAAATATCTATGAATGGTTGGACATGCACACGTGTTCACTTTTATTATTCGCTCTTTGTTAAAAGAAAGGAAGGCTGTGTATTTTAACCTTGACAAAGCAGTTCAATAGGCCAGTCCATAAACATTTAAGTGCTTACTATATGTCAGGCACTGTGCTAAGTACTAGGGACATAAAGAAAGGTAAAAGACAGTCCTTGTCCTCCAGGAGCTCATAATCTCATGAGGGGTTAGGAACCGCTGACATCCATCGCACTAAACCCAGGGCTTGATGTTTTGGATGTGTCTGCATTTAGCGCTTGATGTTGTCATAAGATATGGGACTCAGTTTTAGCCCTTCCACCATAGACCTTAGACAAGTCATTCAGCCTCTTGTGGCATCATTTTCCTGTAAAATAAAAGAAGTGGATGCAGACATGACATGTGCTGAAACCGGCCTGAACCTACCCCATCTGATTGTCAGATTTTCATCGTGAGCATTTATGCCTCAGAAATCAGCAAATGTTACAAATCAGGGTTTGATTTATTGTTTTGCTGATTTCCCAGACCAATTATGTCAAATTCAAATGGGCCATTAAACTCTACATAAGTGTTCCTGCTGCCACATATTGACTTAGCTAAATATTAACATTAATTTTGTTTTGCTGTATTAAAAGTTATGGAGAAAGTGTAAATAATTCAGATTAAACTAAAATGTGTTATTCATACATCTCGTTTTTCTTGAAGGAGAGTTGTTAAACATTTACTAGCACACTCTTGGTTGGATGATCACTAAGGTCTTTCCTAACTCTCTATGATATAATCTACACAATTGTGTTGTTGTTCAGTCTTGTACAACTCTCCATGACCCCATTTTGGGTTTTGTTGGCAGAGATACTGGGGTTGTTGCCATTGCTTTCTCCAGCTCATATTTTTTTTTTGCTTTTTTTTTGGAGGTGAGAGGGCAGGGCAATTGGGGTTAAGTGACTTGCCCAAGGTCACATGGCTAGTGAGTGTGTCAAGTGTCTGAGGCCGGATTTGAACTCAGGTCCTCCTGACTCCAGGGCCAGTGCTCTATTCACTGTGTCACCTAGCTTCCCCCTCCCCCCCCCAAGCTCATTTTACAGATGAGGAAACCAAGGCAAACAGAGTTAAGTGACTTGCTCAGGGTCACAGAGCTAGTAAGTGTCTGAGGCCACATTTGAACTCAGGAACTCCACGCCCAGTAATGTATCCAATGCACTACCTAGATGCCCATTACATACTTGTACCCAGTTCCTATCTTTTTCTTTTTGTTTTTTAAATAGTCATATTATTAAAAGTAACATGAGCTCAACACTTGAAAAGATAGGTTGGGTCCACAGACACAAATTTCAACCCATTCATACCATAATAGACAATCTTCATGTGGTGCTAGGTCCAGAAAATTAATCACCCAGTAGCCAAACTTTTGCTCATAAGCCTGAAATTCAGCCAGGCTGTTCATTAGAATACAGATGGCACTTGGAGTGGCTAGGTGGTGCAGTGAACAAAGCACCAGCCCTGGAGTCAGGAGAACCTGAGTTCAAATGTGGCCTCAGACACTTGACACACATACTAGCTGTGTGACTTTGGGCAAGTCACTTAACCCCAATTGCCCTCCAAAAAGAAAAAAAAAAAGAATATAGTTGGCACTCATTCTCTCCTCAGTCTACCAGGCCTTGCACTCTAATGCTATATTGTAGCTTTTGAAACCCAGAACTAGCTGTGTGACTGTGGGCAAGTCACTTAACCCTTTTTGCCTCTGTTCCTCACCTGTAAAATGAGCTGGAGAAGGAAATGGCAAACCACTGTAATATCTTTTCAAAGAAAACTTCAAATGGGGTCATGAAGAATAGAACCTGACTGAAAAATGACTGAACAAAATTTAACCAGCTCAGCTAGATCATCTTAAGAGTATATTTTTTGATAAAACTAGGAGACAGCTAAATGACATAAAACAGAGTAAGTGGGTTAGTATTTCTGTATGCATTAGCAATAATGGTGGATCTACCACATTGGACTCTACCACCCTTATGCCCTCCATGTTCAATGCACTAAGGAAGGAAATAGTGGTGACATTTAAGAAGGTATAATCAGGCGGGGGGATGGACCTGACTGAATATATAGAACTGAAATCTGTTATAAAGGCACTGAGGGATATATTTTCAAGATTTTTTCAGAGGGGACAGCCAGGTGGCGCAGTGAGTAAGAGCGCTGGCCCCAGAGTTGGGAGACCTGGGATTGGTTCCAGCCTCAGATACTTAACACCCACACAAAATAACTGGCCATGTAACCTTGAGCATGTTACTTAACCCCGATTGCTTTAAAATAAAAGATTTCTTGAGAGAAGATTCAGGAAATTGTAAAGATGATTAATGTTACATGCATTCAATGAGGGTATCCTTTGATAAAGCATGAAAACAGAGCAGTTATACTTTCACAAGTGATTTTCTGCAATAGACCATGTCTTCACTGCCATATAACTGACCAAAAAGTACAGAGATTATAAGATACCACTGTATTACTATTTCTTGATTTAAAAAAATTGCTAGAGTAAAAATTGTCTTAAAGTCTACTAAAAAATACATCTCTTACACATTTATTAAAATATCCAAAACGTGACTGCAGAGAACTTAGTTTACTGAGTATTAATATGAACTGAGAAATAAAGTTAGGGAGACAGATGTTCACTTAGGGTGTTTGCTAGTGCCATGGTACAGATTGTGAGGATCTCCAAATATAAGCGTCTATATTTGTACATTGTCCTAGATGCATTGACCTTCAGAACACTACAAAACCTCAAGGAGGTCATTGAAGGAGATTAGTCTAATTACTCTGAAAAAACAAAGCAGAAGAAAAATGTTTATTTAGCAGATTATTACATGCAGTTGGACAGTCAATCCACTGAGTCAGTCTATATTAAGCACATTTCTATCAGCATCTTGGACAAACACTACAAAATGACAATGCTCCAGGCCCAGAACTGACTAAGAGGAAGAGAGTGAGTAGGTTGGATTGCCTTTGGTAAACTGTCTATTACTGTGATTCCATGTGATTTTTTGATCCAAAATAAATTTTTAACCCCCCCCACATACTTGTTGTGATTTTATATGGCTACAAATCATGAAAAACAATAATCTCAGAAGAATTAAAATTGAAAAGTGTCAATAGGACAAAATGAAATGGAAAAGTTTGTGGTGGGTATAAATAGACTATCATAAGTAATTGTTTGAATGGAGAAATTGTATCAAAGACATCATTAAGGATACATATGCCCAGAAAAGGGGGATGGTTATTCATGAACTGAGTCAATCAATCAATATGCATCTATTAATTATCTCTATGTTCCAGGTGCCATGAGGGATAATGGCTGGGCAGTCCAAGCTCTCACTGCCTGTGCAGCAGTGTGATGTGGCACACTGAATAGGCTGCTAGACTTGGAGCCTATAAAGATTCTCCTTCTGACATTTACTAGTGATATATGATAAACATTTATTAAGCACCTAAAATGTTCCAGACTGTGTTCTAAGCATTGTATTTACTAACTGTGTGACCCTAAGCAAAAAATCCTTAAGCCTCAGTTTCCTCATCTGGAAAATTAGGGCTAGACTAAACTCCTTTTTTTTCTTTTTTTAGGGGAGGAAGGGCAGGGCAATTGGGGTTAAGTGACTTGCCCAAGGTCACACAGCTAGTAAGTGTGTCAAGTGTCTGAGGTTGGATTTAAACTCAGGTTCTCCTGACTCCAGGGCCAGTGCTCTATTCACTGTACCACCTAGCTGCCCCTAGACCAAACTTCTGAAATCCCAACCAGAACTGTATTTGTGAACCTATGAATGAACCAAGCCATCCAAAGGCAGGTGCTTGGGTTGTAGTTGTTTTTTTTAATGTCATAGAGAAGTATATCTTAGTAAGGACTATTATTCCCCCTGCCTCCCAATGAGCCCTTTCTCTCTACCTCTCTGTTTCTGCCAGAGACACTGCCATTCTATTAGCTTATGAGAAAATATGACCACCAAAGAGAAGGCACTCTGTCAGTTTTTCTTTTAATAGAACATTTTCTGCCATTGATATTCAAAAGAACTGGTTAAGGAAACAGGACTACCCCCAGATCTTAACCTTGGCATCACAATATCTCTTTTTTTCCTTCTTTCCTCTACTTGTGTCCCTTCAGTACAACTCTTGCTTTATCAGTCAGTGAAAAACTACTTTGCTGTAATATATAGATCTCTCAGGTTACAAGCTCAATAAAGATTAGATAAAGTTCAGGTACATAGTCTTGTTACATGTTCTTTCATGGGCTGTTGTAGAATTCACACCCATATTTATCAGCTCAGGTGGCAGGGAAGCCATGTATTAACCCCTTTCTCAAATACGGTAGGCTACTTTCCCTATAAGGTATTTAGATTATCCTTGAATCTTGACTGGATCAGGACACTAAAGCCTCAGGCTGTTGCCATCATTTCCTGGTTCCCTGAGTAAAAAAAACATGAGTTGCTCTGGGCACTTGCTGGTGTTGGTTGGCAAAAATAACGGGCAATACAGCCAAGTGAGTTTCAATCAGCTTGAATATTCTTTTGAATATCCCACTCCTGTGATAGCTAAGAAAATCCCCTTTTGTTAAGTATTGAATGACCTAGAAGGATCTCATTTTGTTCCATTCTCTAACATAAAATACCAGGGGACTGGCCTGAGTCAGCTTCAGTTCAGAACATCATGCCTTTCTTTAATCTGAAACCTCAGGGTTACTTACCTTTACTGCAGGCCACCTTCTCTATGCCTCTGTTCCAGGTAGAAACTGCTTTCTTTCCAGGTAGCTAAAACTCTGACTGGGTTTTTCCTTATTCTTTGGTATCCCTTGCCTGCCATCCTTGGCACTAGGTTTTCTCTTTCTTGGTCACAGAGCTCATAGTCAACCTTCCTCAGGGGATTCTTTTCTTTTATTTTGACAGCTAAGTGGTGCACTGGATAGAACCCTGGGTCTGCAGTCAGTAAGAACTGAGTTCAAATTCAGCCTCAGATACTTCCTAAGTGAGTGACCTTGGGCAATTCTGCCTACCTCAGTTTCCTCAACTGTAAAATGGGGATAATAATAGCAATTACATCCCAGGGTTGTTATGAGGAGCAAATAAGATAATATTTTAAAGCACTTAGCACAGTACCTGCCAATATATAAATGCCAACTCTTATTATAATTGTTGTTATTATTTCAAGATTTGTTGTCAGATAATAACAGGCAGAGAGCCGGGATTTGAACCTAGGTCCTCTCCCCCCCTCCCCGTGTGTGTGTGTGTGTGTGAAAATATATATATTCACACACACACATATATGTCTCCATAGATATATAGGTAGATATTCTTTTTTTCACTTAACTTCCTGACATCTGATCACATTCCTTTATAATAGATTTGATGTCTCTTTATGGCTACTTCCTCCCTCAATTTGCATTTCTTGAAAATGTCTTATACTTTTCACTTCTAATCCTTCTTATCTACCCTGGGTCAAAGATAGGATCTAGAGGTAAAAGGTACTTTGGGGAGGTACTGGCACATTTGTTATGTAGTCATCTTTCTGCATGAGAACCAATTCTCATTTGCTATAGAATACTTTCATGTATAATACCTAATACACATCATGACTGCTCATGCTTCATTACTTGAATTTATTCTAAAAACATAAATCATCTTGGGTAGAGAGACTTTCCCCCCACACACTGGCAACACTGGAACAATCTTTACTTCATTCACCTTCTTGTATAACCAAATGCAAAATGGTGTGATTGGGAAAGTAATTTCTAAAACCCTCTAGAATGGGAGTAATGAGAACTAAACCTCTCTGCACTTATGTTTCCTGATCTCTAAAATGATGTGGTTGGAGGAAATGTATATATGTATACATACATATATATGTATGTGTGTGTGTGTATATGTCTCAGAGGTCTCTTCTAACTTTGAACTATTTTACAGTGTTCCTCCTTTTTTTTTGTTTAAAAAAATCTATTTTGCATAGTTGGTTTACAAATCAACTACATTTTTTACATATAAACATTTTTATATGTCTTATTTAGGTTCCCCATCCTTTCAGTTTCATCTGTATTTACAAATGCCCTTATAATCTTATGTTTTCCTGACTTAAAAAAATTTATAATATTGTTGATAATCTTCCCTTCCCCCATAATATTTTGCAGATTAGTTTATACCCTTATGTGTATTTATCCTTGCCAAAAGCTGCTGCATGGTGATCCTCTTGGCATCAAGGTGAGATAGTTAATTGTTCCTTCACAAAATAATGTTATTTGTTGAACTTGAGTGTATATATTGAAACCAACTCATTCATTCACAACTCTGAGAACTTTCAACCAATCCTTCCGCTTGACTGCAGTGTCCTTATGCCTTTGGATTTCATTTATTGTGAGATGGTCTTTATAGATGGACTTTAGTTGAGTCAGCAGAGGGCCAGCTGTTATTGGATACAAACAGCTCATATTCAGAGTTTATCTTATGTTTGAAGGTGGTCTAAAATGCTATGATTTGTTGTTCTTTAAAGTTCTTTCCCCCTACCACTCCAATACTCTCATTACTAAAGAGGAAGGGACCACACAGGATTGAGGATCATTTTCTATTATAATTTGCTTCATGGATTAAGGACTTCATATATGTTGTGGACAACCTGTAGGTAGGTGACAAACCTCTCTGTTCTCATATAAGAGTCTCAGTTTGCTACCAAGCCATATTCTCAGTCTTTCCAGCTTGGTGGAATATGGCAAAACTAGAGTTCAGCTGGCAAACTTTTTAAACCCAGGGTAACCATACTGCAATAGGGACATAGAAGCAGGGCTTTGTGGAATGGAATTTTTTTCATTTCACAGAATGCTTTTTCCTAACATGACACACAAAACAGTTAAGAAACCCTGTTTTAAAAGAAACAGAGAAAAGAGGCTTCTTTATGCTTTAGAAATATTAAGGAAGTTCCTTAGAACCCATTAATTGTGAAAAAAATGTTTAATGAACTTTGGTAAAATAAAGTTAGCTCTAATCTGATGTATGCATGGGCATTATGCAAACAGCACTATGAAACATGACCCAGGAAAATTCCAAGATGAAGTCTGAGATATAAAAAAAAAAACATTGAGCACTCTTGTATCCCTCCTGGAACACCCAGGCTTGAGCCAAATTTTCTCTGCTAAAAGCATGTGACTCCTATTGATATCTTGGTTCTGGCAGGAGTCTACATATAGCTAGAATTTAGTTCAAAGAAGTTGAGAGGGAGAGGGAAATGGAGAAATAGAGTGAAAAGGTTTATCTGATTATGGCTTTATTTGAGGAACTACTTTTTCAATAGTTTGATAAACTCCCTTGCAGAGATTTAATGGGGGAAAATGTTCTTGGTAGGCAGTTCTTTGAATCTTCTCAATGAATTAATATTTATTGATGAAGATGAAGAGTTTATTAAGCTTAATATTTTTTAGTAAACAGTTATCCAGTTTCACAGAAATAGAGATCTAAGGTTTTCACACTGGCCCAAGAGCATAGACATTATGGGAATTGTGAAAGTATATATAAAATTGGGGAAAATATAATAATAAACTTTTAAAAAGCATAATAGAAACTGCCTACTATAATAGCAAAACATAAAACAATTTTTTGAACTTGGTTAAGGGTGAATTAATGTCATTCATTCATGATTTAATAATAAAATTTTTAAATTATATAAATCATTTCACTTATTCCTCTGGGCCCCCTACCAGACTATACACTCTAAGGGGGAAGGAATAATTACCTATTTAATATGTTTTTTTTTCCAGTTTCCTTAGTTCTCCAACTCTCCCTCTTCTAACTTATCACTGAACACATGATAAGCATATGATGTGATTGTTTAGGCTGCTTCATTGTGACATCAGAAAACATGACACATTCCTAAAATAGCAAGAAACACAGTTTTCTAGGGAGGCACAGAATGCAGAACCAAAAAAATGACCCTAAATCCTAATGTGATTTATTTAAAGTTCACAGATAGAATTGAAAGGATCTAGAATTTAAAGGATCTTACAGAATATTTTATTCCCTTATTTTATAGATGAGGAATTGAGGCCTAAATATGTTAAATGACTTGTTTTGATAATCTCTGTCACTTTTGTATGCCAAGGTTGGGTTGCTTTAGATTATATTGATATATGAATGTGTCACATTATTCTTATACTTATTTTAGGTTTTTAACATGTTTTTCAGGAAATACATTTCAACACTAAAAACTATGACCATAAATGGTTGTTTTAAATTACATTTTGCAGAAGCAAATGTGAAACCAGATTTGATTTTGAGAAAAAGAACTTTTCTCTCCTGCATTGCTTTTTTTACCTTATACCAATGATGTTTTTGTACTGGACCCATATATCAAATTCTCTCTTATGGAGGGAAGCATCTATTTTCATTTGGCAATTTTCTCATGCTTTTAACCTGATGTTCTGGGAAATGAATTTATATTCTTACTATATATTTATAGGAATCTGTTTTAACCATTAAAAACAAGAGGTCAAAATATTCATATCTCTGTCAAGTCAGTTCCTTTCCCTCAGTGCAACAAAAAGCTAATTAAATGACTACTATGTGCAAATCAATATTGCATAGTATAAAAAACTGCTTTGGGAGTCAGAAAAACCCAGGCTTACATAATGCCTCTGACATCTGTGGGTTGTGTGACCCTGGGCAAATCACTTAATATCTCAGGGGTCAGGGCAGTGAAGGTCACCATTTGCATACATAAGGGTAAGTTTCCTCATTGGGAGAATTCTACATCTAAGAAATCACAGGTCCAAGTAAAAGAAAAGAAAAGAAAACAAAACAAAAAAGTGTGCAAGGTACAAAAACAGACCCTGCTTTCAAGGAGTTTGCAATCTAGTAGTGGTGGAAGGGAGAGTGGAAAGGTATTCATATAAGTGCTGTATATAACATGATGAGAATATAGGCGAGGTCAAACTGAAGGAGGGGGCGAGAATTAGAGAACGTGGGGAGGGATTTCAGCAAAGTAATTTTTAAAAAGGAGAAATCGGACCAGAGATTTCTGTGAAATCCTGCTGGATTCAAATGCCGAAAATTGAATCTTCCTTAGCGCCTGCAGAATGTGTGCAGTGTACAGAAACGTCTCGCCTTTTCCGTCAGGATTCAGGGATCTCCCAGCAGGGGGCAGTGCCAACTTGCATTGCCCCGGGCCCCAGGCTAGCAGCGCAGCGCTTCCCGATGCAACAAGAACCATATCCCCACATGCCCCAAGGTCACACTGCTCCTAGCAGCTCTACAGCTCCAGGGCCACGGAAATAATGCATCTACCTTCCCGGCTGTGGGCCCCCCCGAACGGACGGAAGTAGTAGGTCTTTGACAAAGAGCTGCTGGATGCTGGACGATGTCACAACGGGGATTTAATTTAAATGGGAGGAAAAGGGATAGGGTGTACCGGGTCTGGAGCAGAGACAACCACCGCAGGGAGGGGGATGGGATGCGTGTAGACGCTTTCCTGCACTCCCTGGCCTCCTCTGCAGCAGCGCTTTGGGTGCTTGAGGCTGGGCCGGGGGATGCCGGCTGCATTCTCACCACCCTTAGCTCGGACCTGCTACTTTGTGCAAGGGAGATGTCAGCACACCAAAAGAACTAGGGAGCCGGCCGGCAAAGAGGAGAGGAAGGGACGGGAGAGCGGGCCTGAGATTATATAGGGGAGCTTTCCACGCCTTCCCTTTAGCCCGCCCCGACCAGGCTCGGCCCCCAAAGATAATAACATCCCAACTACTGCCCCCTCCTTCCCCCTCCCCCAAGTCCAACCAGTGTCCCCTACTCCCACCTTCAACCATCTCCTCCCTTTCTGCCCCCACCTCCCTGGTCTCAAAGGGACTTGGAGTTGGCGGGAGCCTATAAAAGCCCATCACCGAAAGAGCCGGGGACAGGTTTGCTGTAACCAGTGCAGAGGTGCAACCTAAGAGCTAATACTAAACCCTGAACATCTTGCAAGACCATGTCCCACCAGCACTGGGGATATGAGCCCGGCTTGAACGGTGAGTGAAAGCGTTCGGGGAGAAGGGACGACTTCCTTCCCCTCTTCCTTCCCCTTCAACCGTCCTCTGCCCCAAATCCCCAGTTACCCATCACGAGCCAGAGAGGATGGTGATGGCTGAAGCAGTGGCTCCTCCGCACTGCACCTGCTGTTGTCTGCAGCCTCGGCTTTGCAAGCTTGAGGCTCAGGTGCGTATGGGGATCTCCCGAGCGCGTCCCGCTGCCCAAGCCTCTTTCCTGCCTTGGTCCCCTATCCACTATCACGTTTCCCTTTGGGTCGCTGGGCAACGGGGTGGGTACTGTCGAGGAATCAGTGGTCCTACTCACTTGCTCTTGGCGAGCTGGGACAGGGAGGTAGGACAAGATCTCCCTAACCTCACTCCTTCTTTTCTCCCCTTTCTTATGAGAGAGCGGTGGATTGTTGAAAGTTCCTTTAGTGCATTTGAGAGCCAATATACTAATCTGAAAGAACGCTAGGCATTGTTTTCACCCAGGAGGCATGAGACAGCCGGCACGTCCTCTACGCTGTCTGTGACTCACAGATCTTTTCCCAAGGATTGTCCCATTCCTCCGTGTAGGAGGAGAGCTTCCTACTGGCTGGTTTATTTCCGTTACGGTGTGTTTCTGAGAGTTTTCCTTTCTTGTCTACCACCTTAAGGGTTCATCAGGAATCCGAATGAACTGGTACATGTTTTTAGGTTTTCTGAAGCTTTGAAGGGAGAAGAGAGGGGCGTGGAGTGTGGAAGGGGTAGTTTGTCTCCAGATCCATAAAGGAACCAAAACTGGACACTTGGGTTCAGTCACCATGCCATTTCATTCAAAATCAAAAGATTTTACACACACACACACACACACACACACACACACACACACACACACACAATTTGAGATAACACATGTAAATGATTTTTTAACATTGCATGCAAACGTAGGCTGTTACTGCTATCATTACCAAATTAAACAAGTAGTCTCTTAATGTCTTCAGAAGGCAAAGACAGTGCAGGTGGCGGATTTACAGATCTGTCTTTCCGCCTCGCTGTTCCAATGACCAACTGTTGTCTGTTGTTGCACGTTCTGTTAAGGGGCTCTCCTCTGTTGGGGTTTGGCCTTTGTACTTTCTTCTCTTAACACATACATGTTCCTCTTCTCCCATCATAGGGCCAGAATGCTGGTATAAGGCTTTTCCTATTGCGCACGGAAAACGACAGTCTCCTGTGGAAATTGAGTATTCTAAAACGCAGTATGATGGTTCTCTGAAGCCTTTGAAATTCTCCTATGACCCTTCTACTGCTAAGAGGATCGTCAACAACGGTCACTCTTTCAACGTTGAGTTTGATGATTCCACTGATAAATCAGGTCAGTCTTGGGAACGTGCACCCTCTAGACCGAGGGCATTCAGCTTATAATAGTGGGGAATGGAGAGAGGCGAGAGCTTTAATATCTTAGTAGTTTAAATGAAAAGAAATCCAAGATAGTTAAGAAAACAAACACACAAAAAAAAACAACAGCCTGTGGAAAAGTCCCTAAAAGTGCGCTCGTGTATCTTCTCCTAAGGGAAGCCTTTAACTGTGCCAACACAGCTCCAGAAACCCAGAAATTACTCTATAAATGCTGCTTTACCTATTGTTTGGTTGAGTCCCTTAGTAGTTAGTGCTCTCATTCTTTTTAAATTAGTATGTTTATGCGTATTTCTTTACAGGTTGTCTCACCCCAGGCTAAACTACTGGAGGGCAGACTGTGGTTTGTTGATGTTTTTTTTTTTTTTTCCTTTTGGTCTTTGTGTCTCCAGCAGCTACCAAAGCTAGACTTGCACATAATGTGAATTGATAAATACTTGTTGGATTAGATCGGATAATTGTTGTCTGGGGCAATATTTTCCTTCCAAAGTAAAATGACTAACCCGTATTCCTTTAAATAACCACAAAATATAAGTTAATGGAATACAAGTTAATGGCATCGTGTATATAAATGTAGATGATGTATATTGAGAACTATTGGACTTTTGAAAATTCTACAATCTTAAAGCACATTGAGAACATAAGATAATCTTATCATCAGACCAGGAGTGAGGAGGAGAAAGAAAAAGGCAATCTATCAAATTTCAAAATTCTGGGAAACATTAGCATTTGTCAATATGTCTGGGTTCTGGTCTTAGCTGATAAAAAGTAGCACTACACCTATCACATATCCAGATCACTTGCACCTAAGCCTAGATAGTTTTTATGTATGGGAACATACATATTGGATGTTACTGACAAAACAATTACTTCATTTTCTTTGTGGCATAGATATCTGCTTATAAGAAATGAATCATTTAAATTTATAATTTGTACCTCTTACAGTTTCTAGGCATAGAGCAGTGCTTAATAAATAAATGTTTGTTTACACTTGAATTGACTGTTCTACTGCTTCTTGGGATCTTCTTTCTCTCTTGCTTCTCCTTCTCCCTCTCTTCCTTCCTCTTTCTTCTCCTCCCTCCTTTTTTTCTTATTTTCTCTCCCTCCCCCTCTCTCCCCTTTTTCTTCTTTTTGTAGAAACAGGGAAACAATCCAATTTAGAGACAGTAGCAGCCTTATTTGGCTCCTGGCTGATTTAACTTGTCAGTGCCCTATTTTCCTAAGTTCTTTTATGTTGTCATCTAGCAAATGCTTCAGAAAATAAATTATCTGTGCCTAGAATAATTTTTTTTTAGTGGATGGGGTGGAGAAGGGAAAGGAGAAAGGAGGAAGATTGGGAAAAGATACATACCTTCTCCAATACCCACCCAATGTGTCCAGTGTATATATAGGTATACCCTTAGTGATTTTAGCTAGTTCTTCGTAGTATTTGTTTAATGACCAGACTTTATTTTAGTAGGTATATTTTATATTCAGCTGCATTTAAAAACCATAAGAAGCTCTTTGAATTTTCTTTAAAAATCTTTTTTTTTTGACAGGATTCTTAAGACATTTTTTCCTTTAGTTGGCTGGTAAATTAGGAATTAAAATTGAGGAATTTTGAATGGAGAAGACTTTTTATTACCGGGTAAAGAATATCTTTGTAGTTAGCATATAATGTGAAAATCTCTTTCAGGGCCAGAGGCCTGGGGAATAGTGTAGATATAGAAAGCATGCAATGAAATTTCATGGTTAAGTTGTCTGGAAACATTATAGTCTCAAGTATCCTTTTGAGAGAGTGTGTCTAAAAAATAGCACTGAAATGAACTATAATGTGAAACTATTGAATTTCTAAAAGATACACCTGAATAAGGGAAAGAGATAAGTGTTTGCTAAAACTATAAAGCTTGTTGGTTGCCATATAAAAATGATTTACACACACACACACACACACACACCTCTGAGGTCCCCCACTCCCTACACATATTTTTTTCCCTGTGTTTTTCATGATATGCTGGAGTATTTTGGTAGAAAGTGTGCAATTTGGGGTCAGAGTTTATGGGTTCAGATTGGGGTTCTGATTAGTAGCTGTGTGATATTAGAAGCAGGTCATTTTCTTTCTTTGAACTTTTGTAAAATGAACTATTTGGACCATAATAATAGCTAGCATTTATATTGCCTCTATTGCTGTACATGTTATCTCATTTGATAGTCTCTAGATAACCTCTGAGATCCTTTTCAACCATAGATCCTAGGTATATCTAGGTATTACTAAATTAGATAAGTTCATTCCTTACTGTTTGTCAAACAGCTTCTAAATGTAAGCGTGCCATCAACCTTCTCGTAACAGTATACATTGTCTAGTAATCTGTATAATACATGTGTAAAGCATACTTTATTGAAACATGTACAGCCATAGTTGCCAGCCACTTGCAGATGAGAGTGGGAAGTTATTTAACTGTTCATACACATTCAGATTTTAATGATTAAAAGTTTGCATTTGTGTGAGATGTGTTGTCATGCTGAGCAATTAAGGAATATCAGATTTAGGAATGCCCAAATCATTTCCTTATGTTTATTCCCAGACAGCTGGTAAATTTAAAACAGAGACTCCTTTTCTCTATGGAGTCCATAGTTTGGTCAGTATTTTTAAAATATCCTATTTGATTTTGCCCATTTTTCCAAACTTAAGGGAATAAAAATAACATTTCATAGTAGACTTTTGTACTTTAACAAGACTCTATAAATTATGAAATATTTATAATACTAAAATGAAATGCTTCTTTAATATCTTTAATAATTTGTCTACAAATACAACTTTTATGGTGTCTAGATTTCAGATGATTTGTCCCCTCATATGTTCCTTTTTTTGCCATTGGTCTTTTCCCTTGAACATTTACTCTATTAATTGTTAACTGTCCTGGGATTATAGTAAGTTAAAACAGTAAATTTAGTGCACTGCAGTGAAGCGTGGTAAATTTTTCATGCTATTTTTTTTAACCTTTTATACACAGTCAATAAATGGTGGCCACTGAACACTTAAGAACTCCCAGTGTTTGGCACAGAAGATAAAGAGTGTTGGGTTGAAAATTAATCTTCCTGAATTCAAACCCAGTCTCAGATTATGTGTCTCAGTTATGTGACATTGAGCAAGACCCTGCTATTTCCTTCTCTAGCTCATTTAATAGATGAGCAACCAAGGCAAACAGGGTTAAGTGACTTGCCCAGGGTCACACAGCTAGCTAGTGTCTGAGGCCATATATGAACTCAAGTTGTTCTATCCACTGTGTCACTGAGCTGTCCCTGAGCTTTCTGTAAACAATCATTTATAGTCTTATAGAGTTGTCTGGGGGTGCTGAGAAGTTAACTGGCTTATCCACGTGTCACACAGTTAATATGTGTCTGAAGCAAAACTTGGACCAAGTTCTGCCGGACTCAGAGACTGGCCCTCTTTTCACTGCACCATCTGCCTTTCTCATTTATATAATATGTTTAGGGCCCTATGAAAATCAATTCTCAATTGCCCAGCAACTCTAAATCTTTAAGTTGTAAAAAAAAAGTTGCTGACACACATTAGTTTCTTACTAGTAGTATGCTACACCAGTGAAATTACAGCTTTTGTAAATAGTAATAATGATAATAATAAATTGATCCAGAGCTAGACTCATTGGGTATCTAAAGGGATTCATGCTAAAAAGGCAATAATAATTAATAGACATTAGCAGTAAGATCAATAACATTATGCTAAGATCATGTATCAGTAGTAAAGCCAATGACATATATAAACATATTCTATTACTATAATTTAGAACTTATGAATATTTTTTTGAAGTAAATGCAACAGATGTTCACAAATAGACTATTTTACTATTTTATAACGCTAATAATTCAGTGGTGATACTTAATAGGGTAACTAGGATTATATGATTATAGACTGTCTCATTTAGGAAAAATGTCAATAAAACAGATACAAAGAAAACCAATAGGTGTCTGAACATCAGAAGCAAAAACAGAAATTGAGATCCATCAAACTCAAGCGTGCCAACAAATGGAGTGGTTTCTTAGATGTGAGGGAGACATTGTATGAACTGAGAATCTATCATGTTTTAGCACAATTCAGACAGTGGTACTTCTGGAGATCTGTAGGAAATTCCTGTCCCAGCAATGAGTTATTACAAAATACTTGGGTAGTAAGGACTCACTGGTCCTTAATGGTGTTGTAAAGATGACATTACATACATTCATCTGAATCAAAAAAGTTTGCATTTGTCTCTAAGGCTAACTTAAAGATGTTTTTAAATTATTAAAAATAATTATTTTAACCTTCCATAATTATTTATATTATGTGTATATCCAAATGACTTAAAAAGTCAGAAAAATATTACTTGTATGCTTAGACAATTGAATGATTCAAAGTTTTAAAGTTGTTCAATAATTTATTTTGTTTTTACCAGATGACATGTTTTTTTTTTAATACCACAACTCATTATAAACATCCCTTTTGTTAAGAGGCTTTTTTTTATGGTATGTTAACATTTTTAGATTTCCTGTACATCTTCATTTCCTGCATTTAGAAACTCCGCTTCATTTGCTTTCCTTTATCATGTTATCTTCTCACTTCATTTTCACAGTAACATTTCAAACAGAGAATTTTTCATCATTTTGTAAATATCACATAATGAAACATCAGAGGCTAAAACTAACTGTGACTGAGGACTGAAACAATATTGAATTCTTAGTCACTTTTATTATGGTTGTTTAGCTTGCTATGTTTCTTTTTAACTAGAATTAATAAGCTTTAATCAGAAGTTCTGGTTAAAACTATTACTCAGTAATTTTATAAACTCCTTTAAAAAAACAAGTTAATGAAAAATCGCTAATCCAGTTATAATGACTGTTTTAAAAAACTCTTGAAAATGATTCCATGCAATCTGAGATCTTTTGTTAAAAGTTTGATTTTGAAGACATTTTGCACACAGTTTATTAATAATGTAAAACACATTTTAATTACAAGCCAAGTATTAATCTTTTAAAATTATTTTGTCCACATTGTTGGGTCAAAATGTGGATTTCTACTAGTCTAATTTGGAATGCCTTTGCTTAGAAACTTTAGTTATTTTAGCCAGGTTACCTGCATTTTTCAAGAGGAAGAGAAAAAAAAAACAAGCAATTTTTACAGTAGTCATTATAAAGAGACCATTTTCAACTACTTAGATCAGGCACTAGTAGTGAATGTACCATTGTATACTCCTAAATTTGTTCTGAATTGTTGATTGTTTTCTTCCAAAATATCTCATTGAATCATTCAGCCTTAATAAGGAAAAAAAAAAGAACATTCTGGGATATCTGAAACATGAGGTACAAACCTTAATGTGGGGCCCATGGTACCGTATAGTAATTTGTATGATTAAATATAGTACCCTAACCATATGATTCATTATACCCATATCAAAGACTTTATACCTGTATTTAACAACAGTCTATTTAAATTATGATCATTTGTCTTTTAAAATTATGATTATTCTCCTTGTAGTGAGATTGATAAACTAATGATTCACTGCTATAAATAATTCAATTCAATTCATTAACATACTTTTGTTAGTTTATTATTTTCATTTTTTTAAATAAGTGTTTTTTAATAAATTAGTCCATTCCAGGCAGCTAGGTGGTGCAATGAATAGAGCACCAGCCCTGGAGTCAGGAGGACCTGAGTTCAAATCTGACCTCAGACACTAAAAAAACAAAACAAAACAAAAAAAAGCTAGCCGTGTGACCTTGGACAAATCACTTAACCCCAATTGCCCTCCTCGCAAAAAAAGGCAAAAAAAAAAATAACATTGGGGCCTCTAGGTGGCACACTGAGTAAGAGTGCCCCGGCCCTGTAGTAGGGAGGACCCAGGATGGGTTCTGGCCTCAGATACTTAACACCCCCCACACACACACACACAAAACAAACTAGCCATGTAACCTTGAGCAAGTTACTTAACCCCACCTGCTTTAAGAAAAAAAAATTAGTCCATTCCTCCCATTTATCTTGAGTAATTTCATTTAAAATATATGTGTGTGTGTATTTGCATAGTCTGGCAAAACAAAACCCCACATTAACTACATAAGCCCACATTAGCCACACATGCAAATAATACATATATGTATACACACATCTCTTTCTGCACTGTCCAGAGGTTCCACATACATATGTTTAGTGCCTGACTACTCTATAGCACCATATCCATGATGCCAAAGACATATCTATAGCAAGCACTAGCCTGTTTTCTTGGTCTTACCTAGTATGACACTTAAGACAGGACTTAAGTTTTGACATTTTCACTTTTGCAAAGTTGTCCTTCCTATCCAGAAAGCATTTCCTGCTGTTTTTTATAATTATTCCTAAATATTGCTGCCCAAATCCAATACAATAACCAATTGTTTTTGGTAAATAATTTAAGTACAACTTTCTATTTTTTATAGCATTGCCCATTTGTTTAGCAAACCATAATCCCCTTCATTAGTTTTTTTATTAATGATTCACAAAGATGTTTTCTTTTGGATTTGAGGAACGATGAGTATGGATTGAGGCCTTTAATAATCTGTTAGAACTGGGGGTGGCTAGGTTGCAAAGTGAATAGAGCACCAGCCCTGGAGTCAGGAGAACCTGAGTTCAAATCTGGCCTCAGACACTTAACACAAAACTAGCCATGTGACCTTGGGCAAGTCACTTAACCCCAATTGCCCTACCTTACCCTCTCCAAAAAGTAAAAAAAAAAATCTGTTAGAACCCCTTCTCTCCATACATGCAAAAATGTATGCACAGGGGTGACTAGGTGGCACAGTGAGTAAGAGCACCAGCCCCAGAGTCAGGAAGACCTGAGTTCAAATGTGGCCTCAGACACAATACTTACTATCTGTGTAATCATGGGTAAGTCACTTAACTCCAATTGCTCTCCCTCATTCCCCCCCCCCACTCCCCCAAAATGGATGCACAGGCTTGAGGAGAGTTGATATAATGGAGATGAAGAATTAACTCTAAGGTGAACTAAACTGTACTTTGAGCAGATACTAGAAAGGCAACAAGAATGCTCCTACAAGCTATGTGTGCACTTGCCTATATAGTGGCACCTGTAGAGAAAACAAAACAAAATTCAACTCAGCCTTTTTGGGCTTTTTGTTTATAATAATAATAGCTTGCTTCTGTCTTTTTTTGAAGCCAATTTCACTTTTAGAATCTCATTTGATTAATTTAGATAGGTAAATGGGTATTAGATTTCAAAGCTGGAAGAGGTAATTTGTATTTATGTTTCCTCATTTTAAAGGTGAGAAAACTGAGGTGCACAGAGGCTAAAGGGAACTTGTCCACACTTATTAATAGAGCCCAGATTTGAGCCTGAATTTTTTTTTTTGCTTTTTTGGAGGGCAATTGGGGTTAAGTGACTTGCCCAAGGTCACACGGCTAGTATTTGTGTTGTGTCTGAGTCTGCATTTGAACTCAGGTCCTTCTCACTACAGTGCTGGTGCTCTATGCACTGCGCCACCTAGCTACCCACAAGCCTGAATTCTTTTACTCTAAATTCAGTGCTCTTCTGCCACATCATTCCTTAGGAATTAAAATTAAATAATAACCTAATAAACATGATGAAAAATAAATTTTATCTACAAAGACCTGTAGGCCTCAGTGTATTTTCTGTTCATTCCTTGTGATTTCTTTGGCTTTATTATGTAAAACACAAAATTTGTTCTATCCAGAGAATATAATTAGGATATTTTATGCATTTTTAAATTGATGTGTATATATACAAAAACCTTATCAATGAATTCTTCAAACCAGAAATTATTTTTTTTCCTCTGAAAAATTTTTCTCACCTTCTTGTGTATTTCATATGTACCAGAATATATCTGTTGTTCTTATATACTAGAAAACTGGAGGAAAAAATTCAAGGAAACAAACAAAACTTCATTTACTTTTCACATTTTGTTTATTGACAGCCTAATTTTTTTAGAATTCAAATACTAGTCAGATGTATTTATACTGTTGGTATGTAATACATATCATTCCTTATACATTATCTACTACACTAGACCCTTTATACGAAGGAATTACTCAGCAGTATGTCTTCTTGAGCTTATCGAATACTTAAAAGGTACAATATACCTATATGTCAGCCTTAGGTCAGCTGGAGCTTGCATTATTTTGAGGTGTCTTATTTGTAAAGTACAAAGTCACTTCCTCTTTTCTACATCCCTCCTCCTAGGGAGCTCATTTGTTTGTATTCTTGTCTTAATTTTGTAGTTGTTTTTCACTAGACCCTTTAGATTTTAGTTTTAAATGGACAGAGTCTCTTTATCTTTCCCCTTCCCCCCTCCCAAAGTCTTTCTTCTCTGAAATGATAAGAGTTTTAAGTGGCCAGAATAGTACTTTTTGGTCATAAAAATGAACAAACATGTGCTTTATGTATAGATGCCTTTAACCCAAATAAGCTTTTCTCTTTTTTAAATAAAAGGACCTGCAGTACTTTTAAATGAGTTTGAGGATTTATGTTAATTTACCTTTAGAAAAATTCTTGGCATGCTTTGGCTACCCAGGCTACTGTTAATTCAGCTCCAAGCTTAAAAACAGTTTCTAAGAAACAATCAATTGAATGAAAAGCCGAAGTGCAGGTTCTTGCACCAATTAAATTATAATCATTTGTTTGTGGGTCTTTCTTAGTTGCAAAAAAGTCTTTGAGACAGGAGAGAATTTTCTAACCCAGAGCAACTTGTTCGGAAAATGATTCCTGGTTACAGTAGATAAGCACAGAAAAGTGTTTAATTATTGAACCTCATTGGTTTAGGATATTAATGTAGTCAACTCTGCACTGATAAACACTACTTTTTAATAATACTAAATAAATAGACAAGGATTTGAAAATCACACATAAAAAAGGTTAAAAAAAACAACAACACAATCTTGCAATAAAACTTATTCAACTTAGAACGTAAGACTGACAGGATTCATCCAAGGGGGAAAATAAGGCTTAGATGAATTAAGGAAGATTGATTGAGTCAGCTGCTTGACGTGATCTTATTTAATTCATTTTGACATGTCAGTCTGCTATCCAAGTGTGTTAGTTTGATTGAGGTAAAACATAAGGATGCTTATAAACAGAATTCCCATATAATGACCAGTCAATCCATTAGTTTAAAAGTAAACAGATTATTCATTGTATATTTCAGAAAGCTAACTTTAAAAAAGTTTTTAAAAAACTATCTTGTGTTTTATGAAATAATTATATTTTTGTTTTGTTTTTAGTTTGAAGAATAGCTGATGTTGAAACATAGGCATAATGTTTCTTTTATAGGCCAATCCTATTATAGCAGATTTTTGTTTGTAGTTGTTTTCTTTGGAGAGATACTATTTGAGTGGAACATATCCAAATTCATGTTTATAGAGAGCCATATTAACCCCAGCTGTGTCAGGATATGTTTTTCCCCCTATGGCCAAGAGGTTTGTCAGAACTGGTCAGAGATTGTCAGAACTGATGATTTCATTCTTGTAGGATATTTTCATCTTAAAAACTTCCTCTACATCACAATGACAATTTCCCCATTTAGAAGAGTGGCTTGTGGGGCACTGAGAAGTTAAGTCATTCTAGATCATACATCTGCAAGGTGTCTGAGATCAGACTGGGTCACCCCAAGGCTAGCTCTCATTCTACTGTATCTCACTCCTGTTTTCATATATATATACACACACACATACATACATACTTATTTATATATGTATATATACTTATGTGTGTGTGTATTTGTAATTCAAAGGGCCATTGTAAATACATTGTCTAGTGGAGTCACTTGGAGAGTACCAGGAAAGTCTTGTGGGAAAATTCCTTTGAATTTAAATGTTTGATGTTAAGATGCAAATTTTCCTGGAAGAGGAGATGGAGTTCAACACTTCATTCAAACAACATTTATTAAGCACCTACTACAATCAGACCAGTGCCAAGCCCGGAGTATACAAAGAAAAGCAAAAGCCCCTTAAAGCTTTGTCATCTAAATAGATCATTCACCTAATAATGTATAATAGACAGCTAACTGATAGTGGCTCCCAGAACAATGAAGCATTGGATAAGTTTTGACTTGGGAGAGCATGATGATGTGAGATGTGAATGATGAGATGTGAGAGCCCTGAGAATCTAGAGGCCTGAATATTAGGGGGAAGAGGGTTGGCACAGAAGGCTTGGCTAGGAGTGGTAGGGGCCTTAGGGGACAGAATTGTACCCTACTTAACAATTTAGCCTTGGACTGGCCCTGTTTTGATAAATACTCAGAGACTCCTTTCAGTTCCTTAAAATCACTGTGCATGCTCCTTCCCTCTGGTCACAGAAGAGACCTCTATTTGTGCCTTAGGCCAATCCCTCTACCTCTGCTCCAGATCACATTTCCTAATCTTTCTCAAGGACCTTCCCCTTGAAGGGATTCAGTTCTTTTGATTCCTATTACAGGGGCTCCTTCAGAACTTTCCAGAAAACACATTTAAGTCTCCCTAATCCTGATTAGTTTCCTTTTAACCTTCCTCTCCTGCTCTGTCTTGATTTCCCTCCTCTTTCCTGCCAAATTTTTTTTGGGGAAAAGTCTATCCTGTGTTTCTGCCTCTGTGTCCTCTTCTCAACCCCTTTCAGTGTGGCTTCTTTTCTAAATACTTGATTGAAACTCCTTTGAAATGTCTCCAATGAGACATGTGATTATGAGAAATGAGATAATATTTGTAAAGGACTTAGCACAGTGCCAGGCACACAGTAGGTGCTTCATAAATGTCTATTCCCTTCCCTCCCTTCCACGGACCTTCCAAACTGCCAAATTCAATGGCGTTTTTTCAGTCCTCATCTTCCCCTACCTTTCAGCAGCTAGACATTGGATTTTCCATTAGTTTCAGATGCATACTTCCCTGGTTTTCCTTCTTCCTCTAACTGCTTTCTCAGCCTCCTTTGCTGTTTGTCCTCATTCTGATCCTTTAAAAACAGGTGGTCCCCAAGATCCTCTTCTCTTACCTCTCTACTCGATCTCCTTCGGCAATCTTATTCACCCTAGAGGCTTCAACTCTTTATTAGCTCTAGTCTGTGGATTCCAAATCTTTATCTCCTGGAATTACCTCTCTTCAATTCTCCGATCTACTTTTCAGTTGACTCTAGGATATATTTTTAGAGAATCTCTTTATTTTTTCCCCGTCTGCGAAATTATGTAAACTGAAAAATGCTATTTTTTGTTTTGAAATGCTTACTTTGTGAGATTTATTCTTAACAAGTGTAACAGAAGTTAAATGGGTCAAAACAGGCAAAGATCTATAAAAACAAAACAAAAATCACAATGGGGTGAATGCAGAATAAAGTGTAATCGGCTTGACTTACTGATACAACAATAAAGTGGGGGGGAAAACTTGGTCAACTAATTTCATTTTTAGTACAAGCTAAATTAAATATTATTATATAAATTGTGCCTTTAAGTATCCTACATAAAAGTATTTTGAGTGATTAAAAAATATAAACAAGCATTAATTCAGCATAGTAGAACAAATCTGAGTGAATTTCTTGTTCATCGAGTAGAAGTATTCCTAACAAAGTAAGCCTTGCACTATAACTCCAGTCTGGGCATAGGAAATTTTTATTATGGGCTGTAACATGATTTATTTGAATTTCAGTGTTAAGTGGAGGACCCCTGATTGGGAACTACAGGCTGATCCAATTTCATTTTCACTGGGGTTCCAGTGAGAGCCAGGGCTCTGAGCACATTTTGGATGGAAAGCAATATACAGCTGAGGTAGGAGAGTTTTTTTTTTTCTTTTAATCAATGCGTATTCAGGAAATGACTCTTTTAAAAAAATCTTATTAAGAAAATTTAAACTTCCATACTTCAGTGTATCCATGATTTCCTTGCTCTTTCTCTGCGTAAATATATATGTATGTGTGTATATACATGTGTGTGTATTATATATATACATACATATACACATATCATATATACGTGTGTGTATTGGTTCTTGCTGAAAGCTATTTGTGCTTTCTCTGCTAGTATAGCTCTTGCTGGTATCTTCTTGTGAATTATCTGCCCAAATCTACCAAACCTCTTTGGGGAATTGGAAGATGGAAGGGGATCCTTTGACACTATGGAGAAGCATTGCAGCAACACCCACTGTCCATCTGTGTTTATTATGCTTCATTCTCACTACATGACTAGTTCACTTAATTTCAAAAATTATTCTAACCCTGCTCTTCCAAATCTTCTTATACAAAAAACCTTCAGATAGAAGAGTGACGTCCTTCTTATTAACAAATAAACCATTGTGGCACCACAATGAGAAACGGCAATACTTTTAATTGTGTCACAAAGGTTGCGTTAGCTGGATTGAAGCAGCCAGATGCACAATGCAGAACTACTATGCTTGGAGTCTGGGTGACCTGAGTACAAATCTTGCTTCAGATGTGTCAATTAAAAAATTCTGAGATGGTGAATTTCTGGGCAAATTTAAATCAGTTTTGACTACACCTATTGTCTCCTCAGTAGAGAAAGTGACCCAACCTCTTGAATCTTTGATATTTATAGTCTTTTGAAAAAAGTAGTGCATCTGAGAGTGAAAACATCTTCAATTGGTCAACAAGAGAATCAATATTATAATGGGAGGTGGGCTGTATTAAAATGAAGGTCTTTGAGGTACCTGACTTGGGTCACCCAAATCTTGACTTAAGGAGACATCAGTTTCTGTATCTTCTGTCTGACAAAAAGGGAGAATCAACATTTCCCAGACCTGTCTGAACAAACACAATGAGCAGGAATGCAACCATCAGCCTAAAATTAGAATCTCTTCTACTGTCTGATTAGATCTTAGCCTGGGTAAATCCCACATTGGTTGGATGAGGAAGTAGGAAAGGGGAAAAACATTGGTCCTGATTCAATAATTAGTTGTTAAATATGAAAGAGAAATACTCATTTTTTCACACAGACATTCACTAACTGTGATTCTGAGAGGTCACAACTACTTTTGGCCTGAATTTCCTCATCTATAAAATAGGGATAAAAATGGCACCTACCTCACAGGTAAAGCACTGTATAAATTCTAGCTGTTATTGGCAACCAGATGACCTGGGTTTGGATCCTTGGGTTTGGTATTTACTATCATCTCTGTGACCATGGACAAGTATGCCAATCTCTTGGCCTTTATTTCCTCATCTATAAAAGGAAAGGGGCTGACTTTTTAGAGATCTTGAACTAGATGTCTAAGAGTCATCTTAAACTCAACATGTCCAAGACTGAATTCGTTATCTTTTCTTCTAAACCAGGCCTGCACAACGGTGTGGCCCCTGGGCCACTTATATCTGGCCAAAGCAGCCTGCAGAAAAACGTAGAGTTGCCACTGCACACCCTCTCCTCTTTGGCATGTGATCTGTGGCAACCAGCCTTTGTCAGTCTGTCTCTAGTGTAACCTATATGAGCCTGAAGAAGTTTAGCCTGTTTTAGTTTTGGCCCCTACCTACTGCCAAGTCGTGCAGGTCTGTTCTAAACCCTCCTGCCCCCTCACTTCTCTATTACTACAGAAGACAACACTAACCTCCCAGTCCTTCAGGATTACAGCCTGGGAATTAGTGTCTACTCCTCACTCTTTCTTAGTCCCATATCAACTCTGTTTCCAAGGCCTGTTGACTTTACTTTTGTAGCATCTTTCAAATATGCCCTCTTTTCTCCTTTGATACTGCCACCACTTAGTGCACGTCTTCATCACCTCACTCCTGGACTGTTATTGGCGGCTCCCGGGTCTCTGTGCCTCAAGTCTCCCCCCACTCCAATCCATTTTCTAATCAGCCACTAAATGGTTTTCCCAAAATATAGGTCTGACCATGTCACCATCCTATGCAATAAATCCAGTGGCTCTCTGTTGTCTCCAGGATCAACTCTGAAATGCTGTTTGGCGTTCTGAGTAATTCATAACCTAGCCAATTTTCATATACTTTACTCATTGACATATACTCCTTTCTAGTATAGAAATAGAAAAATTGCCTCCTTGCCGTTCAACGAACAAGACACTCTGTCTTTCAGCTCTGGGTTGTCCCCAGTGCCTAGAACACTCTCCTTCTTCTGCTCCTCCCTACCTTCCTATATAAGTCTTAACAAAAATCCCTTCTTTTAATGAAAGCCTTCCCTAACCCCTCTTAATTTTAGTGCCTTCCTTCTGTTAATTTTTTCCTATTTAGTATAAATATGGTATTTATATATATGTACACATATATGTATATGTATGTGTATACATGTATTTGCATGTTGTCTCCCTCCCTCATTAGATTGTAAGATCCTTGAGGACAAGGACTATCTCTTATATATCCAGCATTTGTATAGTAGACATTTAATAAATGTTTATTGATTGATTAATTAAATGTCTGTCCAACTCTTACATTCTATAACTCTTATCGTTTCCAAAGAGAAATAAGTACTTTAATTTATATTCAAAGTGTTATGATTTTCTCTTCATTATTACTGTTGATAAAATTTATTTTTATAAAAGAACGAGTGGAAAATTAAGTGTATTTAAGTCTTTTTCTTATTTTGCCAATTATTTGTGCCCTCCTCCTTGGAATTACTTTGTACTTACTTAGCCTATATTTTAAATTAAATTATCTGTGTATATGTTATCTATTCTGCCCTCCCCCCATCCCCTGTGTAACTTGTGTCCCATATAGGCAAGAATTGTTGAGTTTTTGTCTTTGAATTCCCCGTACCTAAAATGGGGCCTGGCACATAATAGGTCTTATTAAATACTTATTAAGCAAATGAATGAATTACTAAATGACAACCAAGAACATATTTTAATAGGAATCAGTATCTTTTATCTGTACCATGCCTTTCTTTAAATATTGCTTTACATATAGCCTAAAAGTACTATCATAAAGAAGGACGCTATTGCATAGGATCACTGTGAGCATTCATTTTGCTAACTTGTCTTTTTGTATCCTTTGATGATTTTAGCTTCACTTGGTTCACTGGAATACAAAATATGAGAGCTTCAAGGTTGCTGTGACCAAGGATGATGGACTGGCTGTTATTGGGGTCTTTTTACAGGTTAGTTGTTTTGTTTAATGTTCTTGAAATATATTGAATCATATGTAGTGAAAGGGGGGAGGCTCCCCTGATCCATGCTATTTTCATGAGCAGATTGGATAGGTTAGAACATTTAATGAAAATATTTAGGAAATGCTTTAAATGTTAAAAACTATTGCCTGATTATTTCCTTCAAGTATTTCAAAAGCTCTATAATTTCATTAAATGAGTACTCCCTCTACTGAGGTGGACTACAATCCATCCCCTCTGCCTTAGTAGACAGTCTTCACAAGTTGCTGTGCCTGGAAATATCTGGAGGCTAAGCCTTGATGATAAACCATTCCTCCAAGTAGCATGCTATTGTGGAAAGGACACTGAAATTGGAATCTGAAGAACTGGGTGTGAATTAAAGCTCTGCCATGTACTAATTTATTTTTTAATCAGCAAGTCAGACTCAGTTTCCTCATCTGTATGATGGATGTTAGAATACATATTCTAGGGGGTGGCTCGGTGGCGCAGTGAGTAAAGTGCCGGCCCTGGAGTCAGGAGGACCCGAGTTCGGTTCCGGCCTCAGACACTTAACACCAACACACACACAAAAAAAAAACTAGCCGCGGGTTCAGACACTTAGCACCCACCCAGAAATACTTGGCCGTGTAACCTTGAGCAAGTTACTTAACCCCAACTGCCCTCCAAAAAGCAAAAAAAAAAAAAAGAATACATATTCTACAATGGATCCTATATATATCTATATTATCTATTATCTACCTTATGACACTATCTTGAAGAAAGTGCTTTGTAAACATTAAAAATTTCTGTAAATATGAGTTATAATTGTTAGCCAAGTTAGTTCTTCGATAAAATATTGATTACTGGGCCTAACTGAAGCCTTTCTGTAATCTGTCACTATCCTCTCAGTTACCCAGGCTTACACCTTGGGTATCCTCCTCAATTTCTCACTGTCTCTCACTCCTCATATCTAATTTGTTACCAAGCCCTGTTGAACTCTCAGATATGTCCCCTTCTCTATGATACTGTTACTACCCTGATATGGGCTTTTATCACTTTACACTTGGGCTATTGTCTGCCTCAAGTCTCTTCCCCCTCCAATCCTTCCTCCATTCAGCTGCCAAAGAGATTTTCCAAAAGTATGGGTCTGACTTCCCTTCCCCATTAATAAACTCCAGTGACTTCCTTATCACCTCCTCTATTGAATACAAAATCCTCTTGTCATTCAAAGCCCTTCTTAATTTACCCCTTTCTCCTGTCTCACTTTTCTAGTCTTCTTATATCTTGCTTTTTATTTTTATTTTTTTGCTTTTTGGAGGGCAGTTGGGGTTAAGTAACTTGCCCAAGGTTACATGGCTAGTTTTTTTGTGTGGGTGTTAAGTGTCTGAGGCTGGAACCGAACTTGGGTCCTCCTGACTCAGAGGCCAGCACTTTACTCACTGCGCCACCTAGCCACCCCATATCTTGCTTTCCTCACTATGTATTCAATCCAGTGACACTGGCCTTCCATGAATAGGGCATCCCATCTCTTGACTCTGGTTATTTTCTCTGTCTGTCTCCGATGCCTGGAATGCTCTCCCTCCTCCTCTTCTTTTTTTAAAGAATGTTTTTTATTTATTTCTCAATTACAAGTAAAATAATTTCTAACTTTCATATTTTTAAATCATTTTTCATCTCCAGATTCCCTTGCTTCATCTTTCCTTCTCCTCCACCCTCCTTAGGCAAGCACTTTGATATAGATTATATGTGTGCAGTCATGCAAAGCATAATTCCATATTATATCTTCTCTCTCTTCAGCTATACCTTTTTTTGGATTCCTTGGCTTCCTTCCGAGTCCCAACTAAAATTCCATCTTTTATAGGAAGCCTTTCCCAGTCCTCAAGTCTACTGCCTTCCTTCTGTGAATTAATTCCTACTTATCTGTTACTAGTTTGTACATATTTGTTTGCTTGTCTTCCCCATTGGATTGTAAGCTCCTTGAGGGCAGGGACTTTCACCTCTTTTTGTATCTTTAGTGCTTTAGCACAGACCTTAGCATGTAGTAAGTGTTTAGTAAGTGCTCACTGACTGATTTACTCTCCATGTGCTTAGGGAGAGCTTGTTCTACCTAGACATAGCCTTCAAAAATTCAATGTGACCTTCACAGTTCAGTGTATCAGAATAGGACTTTAATGGAAATGAAACAAGTCCACAAGAGAGAAAACCTTTTGCCATCCTCCCAGAGTGTTTTTAGTATCTGAATATATGGTCAGATCTAGGATTACCTTTGGAATCATCATTTTCTACCTGAAACATATTATTAGAACTTAGAGCTGAGAGGTGATCTAGACCAGGGCACTCCTTTTTCAGAGGTCACACCCATGGAGTAAATTGTAGATCTCATTTGGGTACAGTGTGTCCTCCACTGTCATCTCCTGCTTGGATTCTATCAGGAGTTTAAGTGTAAATTCTCTTGATAATTATACAGTTAAGACTTTAAAATAGTAGTTATGCCATGGAATCCCTCTTTCTTTTTTTGCTGATGTTTAGAATCATCTAGTTGGCCTCAGTGCTATATAGGATAGAGAGCTTAGTCTTGGAGCCAAGGAAACCTGGGTTCAGTTCCTCCTTCTGCCAAATACTGGCTCTGGGAAAGAGGGCAAGTCACATAACCTCTTTAAGTATTCTTGGCATCTCTCTAAGACTTGCAGAGATGGGACTGACCTACATTGGTAGAGTGAGTTTTCTCGTCCATGACTGCAATCGCAGGCCTCTTATCTCACCCTAGTAGTGTTGGAGACATTTTATGCCCCCATCCCTACCCCCAACCCCAATTAACTTCTTTGAGTCCAAACAGTCCAAAATGTAGAAAAAGTTTCATCAAGGTCACAGGATAATTTCAGTAGTATATACCACAAAGTGGACAATTCAGGATGGAAAATAAATTCTTAAATTTAATTGCATAGTTGGTCAATCTCTATTTCATTTTGGGCTATCTAAACACAGGCCACAGTTGTTTGATCATAAAAGGCAACAAAAAACTCCTGTTAAAGCAATCAGGTCTGATATTCTATGATTCTAATTTTTTTTTCTTCATTACTGGTAAGTTGAAGCTGGAATAGTACAAACCATATTCTTTTGTTGTATGTATCATTACAGATGGGAACTGCTAAACCAGCACTTCAAAAAGTCATTGATGCTATGAATAAAATTCAAACAAAGGTAAGATGATATCTTTTGGTGCCTCATTAATATTTGTTGGTACCCCCATTAGATTTTTTTCTGCCCCATCTGGTTTCAGAAAAATCCCTAAATAACTCTTCTGTTTTAGATATAACATGTAGGGTTTTAATCAGTTAAAATAAAGGTGCAGACTTTGCTTAAAAACTTTCATTCCCAATATTCAGTGACCAACTTTCCTTTATCTCAAGGTACTAGTGTAATTCTAATTCCTGGAAGGGAAGAAAAAGTATTTAAGTTTCCTAGTCACCACTGTGATTTATTCTGTCTTGATATTGCCTGAAAAACATACATGCACTAAAACTATTTCCCTCCCCATTGCTTTAGTCTCCTATATTTAAGTGTTTGGAAAGTTGGTACTGGATAAAGCCTATTTGAAGACTCAGTGAAAAAGAGAATAGTTTATTTGAGAGGACAAGAATGAAACAGACATCTCAAATAAAAATTATGCTTTTTTTTTTTTTTAGCTTTTTTGGAGGGCAATTGGGGTTAAGTAACTTGCCCAAGGTCACGTGGCTAGAAAGTGTTATGTGTCTGAGGCCGGTTTCGAACTCAGGTCCTCCTGACTCCAGGGCCAGTTCTCTGTTCACTGTGCCACCTAGCCGCCCCCCCCCCCCAATCATGCTTTCTTAAATCAAACCAATCCATTTTTTCAAGTACTCTTCTTTTTGTGTGTTTTTCAGTAAATATGAACCTTCTCTTAATGAGTATCTTTGCTAGAGGAGAGATCTCTGTACCTATGAATATGCTCCTTTTATGATGTTTTAAATATTTTGTTTTCTTTTGTTTAAGGGTGAAGAATCAGTCTTCACTGACTTTGACCCATCTAGTCTTCTTCCTGAGTCCTTGGATTTTTATACTTATCCTGGCTCACTGACCACTCCTCCTCTCTTGGAATGTGTAACCTGGATTGTCTTAAACACGGGCATCACTGTGAGTCCTGAACAGGTATGTTTCTTATTGATAGATCTTCTCATATCAGACAAGTTAACTGCAGTTTCATTGATAAACAATAAATAGTGCTTTTTTAATGTTAAGAAAGTTCATAGTTTTGATTTAGAGAAATATCTTACAAAAAGAATTTTAAAATACATATGTGGTATAATTGGTAACTTTCCAAAAGACTTATTCAGATTTTAAGATGATCTTGAAAGTATGTACATAAACACGTATAAATTTCAGGGTCAGAGCATATAATCAGAATGTAGAATATAGAAAATCAATTATTTTTTAGAAGATTCATTAACTTAGGTCTTGGCTAGTTTGTAAATAGACTGACAGGAACAATATATATTTAATTTCTTGGAACTCACCCCTTGTAAATGTTTTAAAATTTTGTAGTTCCAGACTGTCTCATTGTTTCTAATATCCTGTATGGAATATTCCAAAGTGATTCAGCTTCCTATAGTACTCCCGAGATGCAGTAACATTACTAACATTGTTACAGTATGTTACTAACAGTACCACTTAAAACACTTTGATTAATCTGTGACCTCAGAGATCAATCGAAATACATTTATTCTGTGCCTAATATGTGTCAAGGCTAGGCCAAATGCTGGAGATACAGATGCTACAAATGAACCAATCCCTACTCCCAAGAAGTTTACTGGGGTGGGGTGTGTGTGTGTGTGTGTGTAGTATAATTCTGTTAGTAGAATAGATTATAACCCATCCATGTCTGCTCATCCTATCCAACCCCTGTCCAAATCCTCCGGTCTGCCCAGAATCTGAGTCCTTCTAGATTCTATGACACAGTGTGGATACCAAGGGAGTTTGTGTGTGCTGCCTGTTGATTGTCGTGTGGTCTTGCTCTGTAACTAACCCACCTCGTTTTCTGATCATGCAGCTATCCAATGGCATCTTTAACTAATCTCATCCAGCCAGTATAATCTTGAACAATAATAGTCTTTCCTCATCCTCTTGGTTTGTCCTGTATGGATAGTTATAATGACTGATCTCTTTTGAGTGATTATAACACTCTTCTAGGATTGATATAATAATGTTCTGGGGCTTGATGTAATCAACCCAATGTCATTTACAAACAGGATTTTCAGGATAATCTCACCATCTACATGGAGCCCCTCTTCAATTTGGACTTGGTACTGGCTGTCCTCAATGGGCAAATACCTTTTATAAGCATCTACCTCCTTGTTTTATGCCTTGGTTCATATCCATCTGCTTGGAATGCCCTTCCTTCCTCGCCACTCCCTCATAGAATCCTTTACATCCTTCAAAACTCAGTTCAAATGCCACTTCTTATATCAAGCCATTTCTGTGCGTGTGTGCGTGTGTGTGTGTAGTGTTTTCTCTGATAGAATGCAGGCTCCCTGAGGGTAGGAGGTACTGATTCATTTTTGTGTTTGTATGCTCCTTGCTAAACACAGAGCCAGGCACATCACAGTTACTTCATAAATGCATAAATGTGGATTGATAGATAATTAGAAGTTTGGTAAACAAAGTTATTCCTGTTGTTACATTCCTCAAGGATTTGATAATTTTAACATAAGCATGGGAGCATTGTGGGAGGAGGATCTATAAGGCTGCATTTTCCTCTACCAAAGTAGAATGCTATTTTGTATTCAAATGCTATATTTGAAGTAAAGAGGACTGAGGCTTAAATCCCAGCTC
>NW_027186304.1:101935084-101984820 GCF_028583685.1 Petaurus breviceps papuanus
TATGTGTACCTTGGGTATGTCACTTAACCTCTATGGGACTCAGTTACATCATCTGTGAAATGAAAGGACTAGATGACATCTAAGGTTCCATCCAACTACAAATCTATGATCTTATGATTCCTCTACTGCCTACCATACTGGCAAGCATGCTGACCTGAGGAGAGAACATGGGCGGGGGGAACACAGGGGGCCGGGCACAATTGTAATTTGTTTCCCAGAAATCATAGATTTTTTCTATCAGTGTAACTCCACAAAGTCATTTGACAGGAAGATGGTGTCTGACCTCATACTAGGGTCAAGTAAGGGGGTGGATCTGAGTCATGGCTATTAAAACACATCGGCAGGAGGCAGAGCTTGGTATGGGAGGGATAGGAAGGGAATGTAGCTGCTATAAAAAACCAAAGCATTGGTGACACAGATTGGGTCAGAAAAATTGTCAGCTTCTGATGTTTCCTGTATCCTGCTACTTGATGTGGTACTGATCTTTCCTGCTTGAATTTCTTACATCTGGCTTCCTGGTCCATCTCAGACCCTTAGATTATGATGTTCCTGAGAAATCCAGGTTTCTTGGCCTTTACTCTTGCTTTAATGATGAGGAGGACTTTGCTTCTCTTTCTATAGGAAGGGAATTCCCTATATGGCACCATCGCCATCATCCCCGTAGTTTCAGTGATTATCCTGGTGTCTACACTTGGTAGCCCATGCAAGGGATACAATAAGCAGAAATTTAGATATTTTAGAAAAACGGAGTTTATAAAAAGTAAACCCATCATGAGTTGGATAGAAATTCATCAAAAATAAAGTTAGGCAAAAAAAAAAACAACAACAAAAGAACTCGGGAAAGTACTTGAATGGATGAGTTCAGAGAAATTATGGTGAATGGCTAGGAAAAAAAGTAAGAACCAATCATGAATTTCTGTGAGCAGAGCCGAGGAAATATTAGCAGAATATTTTGGGTTTTCTCTAACTAACCTTCTAACACTGGAAATTATAGAACAGGTGTCAATTTGCCTGAAGTTGAAGAAGTGGAATTAGGCCCCATACAGAAAACTTCTGGTTCTCTAGGGATTTCACAAGCTCAACATGAGCCTGGGTATGTAAGAAGGGTGAAATAGCAAGAAAGCTTAGTGAATGCTTTTTTTTTCTTATCAATGTAAGGAAAAATCTATTTATACCTATTTTTTCAATGTTTTTAATAGAAATGAGTGTTGTGTTTTGTCAAAAGCTTTTTCTGAATCTATTGATATAATCCTATGATTTTTAAAAACTTTTATTGATATAATCAATTATGTTAATAGTTTTCCTTATATTAAACCATTCCTGCTTTCCTGCTATAAATGCATTTGGAGCTAGAGAATCACAGGATTATTGGTTCAGAGCTACAAGAGGACCTTAGAAGTCATCTAATCTGATGCCTTTATTTTACTGGTTGGGAGAGTGAAGGCTGAATGCCAGGCAATGTCAGGCAGGTAGGAAGTGGCAGTTCTCAAGTCCTCTAACTCCAATGCTGGGTCCTTCTCCCTTACCCCTGGAACTGCATTGGGACAACATGGAGAGCCTAGAAAAATATTTACACTCTAAACTTGTGTCGAACTAATCAAATGATACCAAGATGGTGTAACAACAACTCACCTAAGTTTTATATAATTTCTGCCCTGGTTACTTTTTCTCAACTATAGAAGAAATTTTTATGACTTTCTAGGGGCTACCAACATGAAATTCATCTTAGTTGACATTGTGGAAGGATGTTACCCACAATGAGGAAGGGGGGGGGTGTGAATCTCAGGGGCACTATCTTTGGGGCACAAATAGCCCTTCCACTGCCCCAGGCCCTGTTTTGATGGATTTTATACCTTAGAAAGTAAAATGGAAAGAAAGGTGAAAAATGAGGAGTTTTTCATGAAGAATGGTGATAGCTGAGGAAGCCCTCTGTCTGCATATGTCTTGTTTAGATATGAACTCCAAATAGTCACTGTCAATTTAAAAAAACCGGTGCTCCAAAAAGAAAGCTAGACTAGACCTAATCACAGCCACCTTGCGAATGAAAGCTGTGACTTGTCTGAACTCACCAGAAAATGACCTTTAGTTTAGACCTGGGTCTTTCATGTTTCTCAGTTAGCAGCAACCTTTGAAAGTACACACTAGTTTCTGTATGACATTTAATTTCTTTTTTAAAATGTTTATTTTATTTTTGCTTTTTGGAGGGGGGAAGGCAGGTCAATTGGGGTTGTGACTTGCCCAAGGTCACCCAGCTAGTTAGTATTAAGTGTCTGAGACCAGATTTGAACTCAGGTCCTCCTGACTCCTGGGCTGGTGCTCTATTCACTGTGCCACCTAGCCACCCCTATTTTATTTTTAAGTTATGAAATAAAACAAGCATTTCCATAGCTTAGTATATTAAAAAAAAGATGATTGCACACTAAACCACGAATCTATTATGTACAACTTGCTATTCCTTTTAAATATGTAATAAAGTTATGTAACTTTTTCCTTCCCCCCCCACTAGAGATGGCTACCATTAGACACAAATATGTATATATATGTAAAATCATTGTATACATACTTCTATTTATGAGTTCTCTCTCATTTATGTGTCCTTTGTCATTAATTTGGGCGTTTATAATAGTCAAAATAACTTTTTTTGCTCAAAGTTCTTAACACAATATTGCTTTTACTGTATACAGTGTTTTCTTGGTTCTGCTCACTGCTCCTCATACAAGTCAGATTCTGAGATCATGGAGTTCATCATTTCTCATAGCACAGTAGTATTCCATCATAATCATAAACCACAACTAAGAAGTTTCACAATTTCTTATAACAGTCTTTATCACTCTTTAAGTCTGCCATACAAAATTTTAAAAATCATATCTATATTAATCAGCTACTAAGTCCAAGGCACCGTGCTAGGTACGGGGCATCGCACACTTACCGACAAAGGTTTTGAGGCCTGTGGCAAGTGGAGCCTTCAGCTATGGCAGCCCCATTTGTTCTTGAGTTATTTGAGCACCTAGTTGAAAGCTACTGTGGATGCTTTCTTTTTGTTTTCCAGATGGCAAAGTTCTACAGCCTTTACTTCACTTCTGCTGGTGAAAGTCCTTCGAAACACATGGTATGCAACTGGCGCCCAGTTCAGCCCCTCCATGGCAGGACAATTAGAAGATCATTCAATTGTTGATGTCTGAGAAAAAATAACCCTCTAGACAAGCACAGAGCAGTCTGTACACTGGAGGATCTCTACTAGTCCCAGTCGTTTTGTATCTGTACCTGACATTCTTTCTTGTCGTAGACCAACTTTAAATGTCCTTCACGTGTGAACCCAATAACCTGCAAGCACAGACCCATGTGCAATGCTTGGCAAGGTGATTTTGACCCGGTGCTTTGGTGATAGCAATGCTTTTTCTGTGACAAGGAACCAATGATAAAGAATTGTAGAATTGTTCCTTCCTGTGTAATAGGGCACACGAGTGTCTAGAGCTGTAAACTCTAAAGGTGTTTTTTAAATATAACGAAGAAGAAAAATTGAAGACAAGCCTCCAATAAGTGATTAAATTGCATCAGTATAAAGTGTAAGAGGGCAGAATTAATAATAGTGATTCTAAGAGGTTATATTTAAGATATTGAAATATCATTTTTAAAAATTCTTACATGTTTGTAGCTATTTAATCTTTAAAACAGGGATGATGTTTTTGTGAATTTTGAATTAAGTATTATCTATAAAAATTTTAATTATAGTTATAATACAGATTATATTTCCATTAAGAGAACATATACCACAACTTAAAGAAAAAATTAATATTGTATTTTAGATATATGTTGGCTAATAAAATAGATAATTATATTTTGGCTCATCTTCTTTATGCTCTGTAAAAAAGGAGAATTTTTTTTTCTTTGCAACTTGTGTGTTACAATAAAAAAATTTGTTTATGGTATGCCGAGAAGTAGAGCTATTATCCCCGAATGAAAGCATAAAAAATCACAGAAAAAGAAGAGCTGATTATGACAAAAGCAGCAGGGGACAGAAGGAGAACCTAAATGTTTTTACATCCAATCAATAAGGTTCATGAAAGTGATAGGCCAATGCATTTGCTTGGTAAGAGAATCACAATGATTCTGGAAAGTAAAAAATTTATCACAGATGCAGAGATGATGGAACAACAGCTATTTAAATATTGGGTGCTTATGTCTCCTAGGTGACAGTGATGTACAGAGTCATGGGCTTGTCCTCAGGGGTCTTTCTAGTCTAGTGTAGATGATGTACATAACAGAAACAGGAACATGGTATTTTCTGATAATCGAAAGGACCTCACAGATCATGCAGTTCAAGGACCTTGGCTTCCAATCCAGTTTCTACTACTTCCTACTTATATAACCTCAGACAGTTTACTTAATCTCTCTGATGGTTTAGACACTGGGCAATTTCTAAAATCCCTTCGATTTCTAAAGCCTGTGATTCTAAGATTTAGCCTGACCTGGATATGAGCAGGAATCACTTTGACAAGATCTGATAGCCTATCCTACTTTTGAACAATTCTAATTATTAGGAAGTTATTCTGTATAACAAACCCCAAACTGCCTAGCTGTCAACTTAGATCTTTTTCTTCTTTCTTCCTTCTGAGTCCAGGCAAAATAAATGTGATCCATTTTCTACCCTTCTCGTATTTGATATGCTAGGCCAGGATTGATTCAGTTCACTTTCAGGTTTAAGTGCAATGAGATATGCAAGGATCATATAATGCAACAAAAATGACTTTACTAAGATAATACAAATAGGATACTATTTTTAAGGTTCAAAAGATAGCAAATTAGATAACAAAGCTTTTCTCCTCTGCTTCATCTTTCACCGTAGCAACCAGCCATATTGGGTCAGAAAGAGAGTCTGGGGCAGTGGGAATTCAGCTAAAACCACCTATACCAACTCCTACCAACTACTTGTGGGCTGGGCCTTTGAGGAACCAGGTAGCAAGGGAGGCAAATGACCTCCCCACCCTTTAAAAGACCAGTCCAATTTATAGAGCAAATGGTACTCCTGCTGCACTTGTAGGAAGCAGTTAGGCTCCCCTTAAGTCCTCTCCAGGTTACCCCTACCCTTCTCCTTGCAGTTCCTTCCTCTCTGCCCTCTATGATGTGGTTTTGAGTTCTCTTGTCATTCTGCTCACCCCATTCTACAGCTTATAATTTCTAAAATGTAGGCCATAACTGAACCAGCATTACAGATGTTTTCTGGTTAGAGTGGTGGGCAGCTAGGTGGCATAATGGATAGAGCTCTGAACCTGGAGTCAGGAAGCCTTGAGTTCTAATCTGGACTCAGACACTTGGTAGCTGTGTGACTCTGGGCTAGTCACTTAACCCCTGATTGCCTCCAACAAAAAGAGAGAGAGAGGTCCATCTGCATTAATTGAGGTAGTTTCTTCACTGTAAATTCTCAATAACAATGAAATAATTCAGTCCAACAGATAAAAAGACCTCAGGGTCATTACCATACCATGATGAAACAGCTGAGTGGATACAGTGAAGGCCTTGAGCCAAAAAGACTCCTGTTCAAATCCTGCTTGAGACACGCTTATCTATGTAACCTTGGGAAAGTGACTTAAGCTCTCCGCGACTCAGTTTCCTTATCTGTGAAAAAAAGGAGGATAATATGATCTACCTGAAAGGATTGTTGTGATGATCAAATGAATTATGTTAATGTAAAGGGAAACATGTTAATGTAAAGCCCTTTGCCAATCTCAAAGCACTATGTATTAGCAAATTTAGTTTGAATGGAACATTAACATGTTAATTTGTTAATGTTAATATGTTAACATATTAACATTAACTTAACACAAGGAATGATGAGTACAGGATGAAAAGAGGATCACATCATTCTGGGAGTCCTGCATGCTTGTTCTAGAGTTTGAGATACATTTCCCATGGTACTGGAAGCCCTAAGAACATGCTGCTCTCCACCTAACAGACCCCAGCTCTAGGAAGAGGGAGCTGCCCCATCTTCTCTTTTCATTTTTATGTGCATCTTACTCTTCCCTTTAAAAATCTCAATAAGCTACCTGACAGTTTGTAACCCAGAGGATATAAATGCATTGGCTTCTAGAATGCTTATAGTGAAAATTAGGGACTTTTCTTTCTACCCATTTAGAGTTCCAATCCCAATCATTACATGAGTTAGTTAAAATAATGCAGCAAATTCTTTATTTATAATTTGTGAATGGAGTATTTGCTTTATGCTTCACAGTCTTTTCCTTACTTTAGATTCCAGACCACTTGACAATAGGCTAGGAGGAAATGAGGGCTAGGCTGGGTTAAGGAAGCACAGTAAGAACCTTGGCATATCTGAGATAAGACAGGAAGTCTGTGATACATAAATTCAGCTTTATCCTTGGCTTAAAACTCCAGAAGAGCCAAGGTTGTATCTGAACTTCAGTGGGGAGAGGAGCAAAAGAAGAAGAAGGAAAAAAAAAGGTGAGTAATTAGAGTTAATGAAACTTTGATGGTAATTGAACTCCTAGAGGACAGCTTCTTTCTCCATTAATGCTTGGTAGGAATGTGCTAATTGCAGCTGAGTGAGCTACAGCCAACATACAGAAAAGGCAAAAATCCACTGAAGGAAGAGTAGCAAGAAATTCTTGACCTGCCCTAATGATCCTTCCAATCCCCCCAAAATGAAAGAATCAGCGAGGGTAACTGATCTTCCGCTTATGAGGAGGTACAGCTGGGTAAAGAACTGGAAATGATTAGATACTCTGGGGTTGAGGGGGAAGTGTCCTTTCCATCTTGAAATCTGTTACAGAGCAGAAGAAACTCTCAGGTGGTAGGACACTTTGCTTTCATTGTGAGAGAGCAGCTATAAAATTTATTCAGAGAAAGGATAGAATGACTTGCAGTGCTAGATGGGTAGAAGGCCCAAGAGGGAAGAAACTCAAGAATGAAATTCTGAAATTATTTGTATGAGGAGAAATAATAATAATCTTAATCATAACTAACATTTATGCAGCACTTACTATATATATGCCACTCACTGTGCTAAGCACTTTGCAATTCTTATCTTATTTAATCCTCACAACAGCCCTGGGAGGTAGGTACTGCTGTTATCCCCATTTAAGAAGGATGAAGAAACTGAAGAGGTTAAGTGACTTGGCCAGGGTCACACAGCTAGTGAATGTCTGAAACTAAATTTGAGCTCAGGTCTTCCTGACTCTAGGCCTGGTCTTCTATCCTGTCCTAATGCATTGCCTATCTGACAAATCACTAAGAGCATGTGGGTTTAAAAAAAAAAAAGGCTTCGTACACTAATGTGGCTCCCTAAAGAGTTCACTGACTAACTTGTATTTTAAAATGCCATGTATGAGGATAAAAACAAACAAATGCTAAAGTAATAAGAATAGTGAGAGGCAGCCTGATGTAATTCTCTAGAGTCTGGAAAACCTAGATTAAAATCTTGCCCCTGTCATATATTGGCTATGTGACCCTTGGCCAGCTATTTAAACTCTTAAGTGCCTTTGGGCAACTTGCTGAGAGTACATTGCAGAGTAGGTGGTCACTGCATGTGTGAAAGGGGTTTCCTAACAGGAATTACATATACCAATAAAACCACAGGTTCAGGACAAAAAATTTAATTTCAGGAACACTGTAGGCCCAAGTGATCTAAGATGAGTAATTCATGCTACATATATAAAAAAAAAGATTTATAAAAAGCTACATTGGGGCAAATGGAAAAACAAAGGATAGCCTAGGAAAAACGCAATGAACAGTGTGGCAGAGAGTGCCAGCGTAGGACTGGCTCACTCTCATTTTTCTTCCCTTTTCTTTTCCCAGGAGAAGAAACAGGATAGAACAATAGTAATCAGGAAGATCTGAGATCAAATCCAGACTCAGAGATTCACTAGCGGGGTGACCCTAGCCAAGTCATTTAACTACCATATGCTTCACCTGTTATCTGGAAAATGGAGATAATTAATGGCACCTACCCCCCAGGGTTCTTGTGAGAATAAAAAGAGACAAAATTTGTAAAGCATTTTGAAAATCTCAAAGCAGTATATAAATACTGGCTATTATTACCATATTATAAACAAAGAAAACTAGTTAGCAAGATGGTAAAAAGATACTAAGTACCTAACAATCCTTGATGAGTTCAAGTCATCAAGGCCTAGACAAGCTAATTGTAAATTTGGGTATGGAAAAGACTGGCAGATATGATAGATGGCTCACTGCCTACAATCTTTGAAGGCTTATGGAGAATGGGAGAAATTCCACAAGACTGAAAGCGGGATGGGGGGGGGGGGAAGAAAAATAATTTTTAGAAAAAAAGGAGGGTAGATTCTACAAAATAAATCCTGGCAAAATTGTAGAGTGTATTATTACAAAATGAATGATTTGTGATGATTCAGAAAATAAAGCAGGGATTACTAAGAACCAGTATAGATTCATCATGAATGGACTGTGCCAAAATGTGTTTTGCATGACTACACATGCATAACCTATGTCAAATTGCTCTCAATGAGGGGGAAGGGAAGGGAGGGAGAGAATTTGGAGCTCAAAATCTGAAAACTGAATGTTAAAGTTGTTTTTATATGTAACTGGGAAAAGAGAAAATATTTTTAAAAAAGAATGGACATGCCAAGTTAATGTCATTTGTTTCTGTCAAGGTAGATAGACTGGTTCATCGGGACAATGTTGTGAACATAGTAACTAGAAATTTCAGCAGAATATTTAACAAAATTTCTCATGACATCTTTAAAAACCAATGGAAATGTGGGTGAGGTGACAGTACATTTAGATAGATTCAAACCTGGTTTAATGGTAATACCTAATAGGTCAATGTCAACTATATAGAAGTATCTATTGGTGGACCCTAGGGATCTGTCCTTAAGTCTTTTACACATTTCAATGCAGTGAGTGACCTTGTATTTTCTAAATTAGGACTTTGATGATTCTAGAGGAGAGAATTTGGCTGACAACTTTGCTCAGCTTTGCCTCACATAAATCTAATTTTCAAGCAGACCAAGATACCACCCTCACAATGTCATTAGTCCTCAAAAATGAAGAAGGAACAACCACATATCTCAATACTTTAAATCGACAACTTAGATAAAGGCATAGATAATACACTTACCAAATTTACAGATGGCATTAAGCTGGGAGAGAGGATTAACGCATTGGATGATAGAGTAAAGATCCAAAAAATGACCACAAACTTTGGAAGAAAAACAAAAAATGGAAAACCTTATTAATAATTTTCAAATGAGTGCTCTGAAACAGTTGTAATTTATTTAGTTCCTTTCTTCCTCCACTGTACCTAGGACAATGTCTGTACCACTCTCTATGGTGACATGCCAAGCAACATGGTTATTTTGGATATCAGATGTGTGATATGTCATTTGGGTCGTCTATGAGGTTATGGGATTTTAATCTGGAAGGAATCTAACATCGTTCAGTGAAATCTCATTTTACAGATGTGGAACACAAGGCCCAAAGAATATATGTAAATTGCAGCAGGTTATTGAAAGTAATAAAAAGTAGAGTAAGGATTTAAATCCACGTCCTTGCTTTCATGTCTAGCACTCTGTCCAAAGAACCATGACCTTGTTTTCTGCACCTATACTTCGTTTCTTCACTGAAAGCTGTGAATGAAGCAGTTGAAGCTAGCAAGATGCAAAACAGACATTTTCACCATTTTTTTTTTCCTGGCAAACACCTGTTTTACCTTCCCATAAAGACCTTGTTTGTCACTGTAGAGTCAACCAATCCAGAAGTAACTTTCAAATGAAACTCAATCTTTCTCTGTTGCAATTCTTTCTCTGCAAAACAAACAGATTCTGAATGGTGTTTGGAGTGAGGCTTATTTTTTTTTTAGAGGAAGTGTTCATTCCTTTTCAGTGAACCATACAGAGGACGTTTTTAGTTCTTCAACCACTCTTTGGAGAGTTCACATTGGGGACTGGTATTCAGACTTATTTTTGTAACTGACCATTTTTTGGAAATAATTTACCCCCTAAAGAATAATTTTCTCGTCCTAAGTTGGTCCAACAAAAGGCCAGTTGAAGCAATTTGCACCAATAAGGAATAAAAAGTAGTTTATAGGAAGAATAAAAACTTTAAATTACTAAGAAGATGAAAAATACTTTCATCTGGGGTCTCATGGCTTGCTCCAAAGTAACCTAAGAATGTCCCACCAAGATGGTACCACAACACACTATCGTTAGCAGCCAGAGTGGAGTGAAGGGGACTAGCAAGAAATAATGCTGGAAAGGAGGTAGGGATAAAAAAAAAACCTTAAGTGGTGGTGAATGAAGTCTGGATTTGAACTAAGACTAGGATCAGGGTTCTAGTTCCAGTTCTGTCCCTTACTGCCCATATGACCATGGGAATGTCACTTAAACTCTTTAGTCTTTGGTTTCTTCCTCTATAAAATGAAAGGATTGAATCTTTTAGATTACTTGACCTCTACATCTCTAAGTGTGGGAAATGTCAGATTAAGGAATTTTATTTTATTCTAGTTACAATGGGGAGTCACTAAAGGTTCAATCAAATTATGTTTTAAAAGTTTTCACTTATTAGAGGCTGTGGGGTATTGGGGGGAAGTTTTGAAGTAGAAGACAGGTTAAGTTCTGTGATAGAAAGGAAAGGGATGGGGCGGCCAGGTAGCACAGCAAGTAAGAGTACTGGCTCCAGTGTCAGAACGACCTGGAGATCGAATCCTGGGCTCAGACACTTAGCACCCACCCAGAAACACCTGGCCATGTAACCTTGAGCAAGTTACTTAACCCTGATTGCTTAAAAAAAAAAAAAAGAAAGGGATCTTCACCATACTGATTTAGTCCCCTTCTCCCATCAGTGGCCACTTTTCAGAACCTCCATTTTGAGGAAGAGCCTAGGATGGCTTCATTCTTAGGACTTCACCACCATGCAGAAGCACTGATTTCCCTCGCTGTCCCACTCCCACATTCAGGTCTCTTTATATGTTCTCTTCTCCCCCTCAGAAGGTAAGCTGCTTGTGGGCAGGGACTTTCATTCAGCTTGTATTTATGTCTCTCTTAACACAGTTCATAAAACCTAGTATACACTTCATAAATGTTTATTGACTTGTTGATTTGGAGTAAATAACTTGGTTATAAATCCTGGCTCTGCTCATTCCTTTGCTGAATAAGTAACAACTTCTCTGGGCCCTAGTTTCTTCATTTGTTAATTAAGTTGACTGGACTAAATGATTTTTAAGGTAACCTCTAGCTCCACACCCTATAACAGTGAAAATTAAAAAATGGATTCAATGAGTCTGTTCAAAATAAAACCTAAAGATTTCTTTTCTGTCACACAGCAACACTGAGGCTAAACCTAATGAAAGGCTGTGTAAAGTTTATTATACACAAGGTCAAAAAGACCTGGATTTGAATGCCTCTTCAGATACATCCTAGCTTTTTTAATGTGACCCCATCTAAACTTCAGTTTTCCCATTGGTAAAATGAGTGATAATATCTTCCTTACAGGTTTATTTTGAGGATCCTATGAGATAATGTATGGTTTTACAAACCTCTGAAAATCTCTATCCATGGGAACAATTAAGTTAGGACAAAGTCAGTTTGGGTAATTGATTCAGAATTTTCAATCATGTTAATCACTGATTGTCCACTGTGGGTCGAATTGACTGCATAGAGATATACAAGCCAACTGTTAAGATGACTGACTGAAGATATAAAGTCTTCTGGGCTTCTTCCAGGAATCCAGCCATTCCTCAATCTAGATCATTGAGGAATGTTGATATTTCCTAGAGCTGTACTAAGCCTTTCCATTTCCCATCTAGGTAGGTCACCTAGTATGAGGTGTTCAGGGAGGGTGAGCACCTCTGGGGTGAGGGCTGCTTATCCACCACCTTCAGTATCCAATTGTCACTCACCTCTCACTTGTGGTTCCAAGAAGCTGTAGCACCCCCCAGTAAAACCATCTTAGCAAACAGGTTAAAGGAGGTAGAGGGTAACTGCCAGGTCTCAAGTCCATTGGTGAGTTAGGGGGATGTCTGCCTTAAGCATGTGAAGACTTCCCCCAGTAGAATGGTTATATAAGAACAATTTATTTCAGTGGCCATGAAGGCAGCTGAAGCAGGCACTGTGGAATACTTAGAGCTTGGTCAGACATTGACGATGCCAAGATCATCCACTACATCCCAGATCATCATCAGTAGTCTTAACTTTTGTCCTGCCACTGGACTTAGATGGCTCAGGGACAGAGAATGAGGCTGACCACTTTGTGCAATTCTGTCTCGCTTTAATCCAATTTCCTTGGGAGTCAAAACATCACCCCATGATGTCATTGGTCCCCTTTGAAAATGAAGGATAAACAACAACAGGTGGGTCACCCCATGGTAATAACAGAAGGGATGCCTGATGGAGGTCATTCCGGGAGCACTTATCTCTACATCAATGCAGATGGGAGTGGGAGTTAAGAAAGCTCAATGAACAGTTTGCCTTTAAGAAGAACTGTTATGTATAAGGTAACATAGACTAGCCAAGGAGAGAATTTGGGGAGGCATTCTGGTGTCAGCATAATTCCTAGAAAGGAGATGGAGATGTCAGTTGCTGACAGCCCCACTTCTCATGTAACTTACTCTGCAGAGCTGCAGCACCACTCTATGATCTCAGACTTGGATTTTTCCCAAGCAGCTCAGCCCTTTATTTACACTGCAGAAAGCCCTCCAATCTGTTTGTTAAGCTCTCTATTGCATACCTCTCAGGTAAATTTACAATGGAGTCATCAAGTGGTTGCTATAGCTAGATTGTCAAGGCATGTTTTAAAATGCATTCATACGGAAAGCAGAGATTTAATATCATGGAAGTCCCATGCCTGGAGTGTTCTTCAGTCTCCCTCTCCCCTTCCCACTCCTATCTAATGCTGCTGAAATCCTTCTTTTGGTTGAAGATCTAGATCAGATACCAAGGTCTCCTGCTGCCTGGACAGAAGAGAAGTTTCCCTCTCTGAATCTCCTACCGTACTTTGTAACTCTCTTACACATCACTCTTTTATTTTGTTAGGCATTCTTTTCTTGCCTCCACTAACAGATTATAAATTCCTTGAGGGGAGGGATGGGATATTAGTTATTCATCTTTGTGTGCTTAACACCCAGTGGAATATGGAAATAATAGCTGTTTGTTGAGTTGAATTGAATTCGTTTGAGTTTCTGACTCCCCATACATTCATTCTGTACCACTAATTTCTTGTACAAGTAAAGTTTCCAGAGGATTTTTGTTCTGGCACCAAATTGAAAACATAAACATTAATAAAACTACACTCATATCATTCATGGCTCTGTTGTTAAAGCTAATTTTGTTAATGCTCGATCTGAATGAGGCAGTAGAGGTCTCCTATGCATAACCCACATTTTTCTGACTTCCTTATTCATACTGAAGCTATAATGATGTCACAATTCCTTTTCTATAGAAGGGCAAGATACTTCTTCTAGAAAGCAGAATGGAACTCCTCACAATCAGCCTATCTCCTTTCCTAATCACAAGGGACAACAGAACAACAAACAGCTTTGTTAGCTAATGGAAACTATATTTTATGTGATGGAAGTAGGTGGTGAATGAGTTTGGCTTCCTCCATCATGCAGAGAGGACAACTTAAGATGCAAACCAAAATGTGTTTGGTGTTCCAAAAGCAAGGTTTGAGGGCATCTATGAGGATAACATTTTGCAGCTATTTCCCGTGATGGCACTAGACCTCGAGGAGGCGAATTTTCAAACATCCCTTTGGAAATGGAATCCAGAAGGCACCCACAGAAGATGTCGCATGGAAAAGGTACAAGACTTGTCCTGCTTCACTTCCTGGAGTAGAATGAGTGGAAGTTACAGAGAGGCAGATTTTAGCCAAATATAAGGAAAAACTCCATATATATTTCCTTAAAAGTAGAATAAATTGTCTCAAGAAGTAGTGGATTCCCTTTCTCTTCCATTTCAAGAATACAGTTATGGATGGCTTCTCTTAGGGAGGAAACTTCTTTCAGTGAGTATTAGGCCTAGAGCCAAGTCTAAGCTTCTGTTCAGATGCTGGTGGCAATAGCTAAGTCCATTATTCTCCCTGAGCTTGTCTGCTTATCTGTAAAAACAGGGATAATATTTGCAACATATACCTTTTTTGAGATGTGAAGAAAGTCCTTTCTTATCTCTGAAGTGCTACATAAATGTGTTATCATTATCATATCAGGCAGATAATAGATCAATGGTCTCTATGATTTTTTGATCATATACTTCCTTGGTAAAAAATTTTTAGCATACTCCCATTACGTTTATGTTTACTTACTTATGATTTGTATAATATACTCCTGTACTGTTATTTACATCAGAAAACAAACACTTTTTTCTTTTTAAAAAGGAATGAGATACAGAGGCAATAATATTTCATTCTGCAGTCAATAAAGGATCATTGGGTTTTATTGAGTATGGGAGTGGCAAAATCAGACTTGTACTTTAAGAAAGTCACTTTGGCAGTTATATGGAAGACAAGTCAAAGAGAATGATTTAGAAGGCTATTTCAGTAGTGCAGGTAAGAGGGGATGAGGCCCTGATCCTGGGTCATGATCATGGGAGTGCAGGGAAAGGAACAGGTGACATGGATGCTGGGGATGTAAAATTAACAAAATTTGGTACCTGACTGGATATATGAGGTGAAGGAGAGTGAATACTTGAAAGTTGTGAGCTTGGGGGACTTAGAAAGATGGTGATACTTTCAACAATGAGAGAAAAGTTTAGAAGAAAAGGTGAATTTTTTGGGAAAGAGAATATGAGTTCTACAATAAAGATCACACCCCACTATTTGACTGAATCTGCTTCACTCTTTCTGGTCACTGCCCCACAGTCTAGAGCTCAGTTACTAAGAAGTATTTGTGGCATCCAGGAGGTGATCTAGATAATGGGGAATGCTGGGGTTAGGTCAAGGAATTTTACCTATATAGCTGCTATTAATGCTTGAGGGATGGTTTGGTTGGAACCTCTCCAAGGGGTCAATGATCATAATGGAAAGCCAGCAATGAGAAGAAGCTGAATGGGAGACTATTGAGCTGTAATATGTAAAAGGGTGTGTTGCAGGTCCTGGAAAGGAGCTCAAGATTTGCTCTTATGTGAAGAGCAGGTTGTGACCTTACTTTCCACCCTCTGAATGGTTGGTCACCTACCCTTTGGGACAATGCCATGGCTCCCTTGTGCTCATGCCACAGCTCCCCAGGGGGTGTCTACCAGACTAGATAAGTGACTTGTCAGGAATATTGTCCAGGGGATTCCTGTCAAGGGAAAGATTGGACTAAAAGACCTTGAGGTCCCTTCCAATTCTATAATGTTTTGAAGATGTGGAGTCACATCTGTCTTCTAGAGGGTGGCAAAGCTAGTGCTAACCATCAGCATTCCTTGGAAGTTTCCCATGAAATTGTGCTCCTATATTTCTTTGTAAGGTCAGTCAGCTCTATCGCAAACAATTATTTGAAATTTCAAAAGACTGGGGCAATTAAGGACTTTAAACATAGAATTTACTAGCTCCTGTGGCCATCCAGATGTCTGTTACTCTTCTGGGTCTTTTCGTCTTTTCTTCACAAACATAATTGAGCAGCCACCCCTCCTTGGCTCTCTTGTCGAGAGTGAAACAGGTGACTTCAGGGTTTTACAAGTGAGTGAGTGCCCTAGCCAGACTGAGAATCATCACCATGATGCACAGCTTCTCCCCCTTGTCCTAATAGACAGTTGAATATATTTAAAGATTTAGAAATACAAACAACTGTTTGAGTAATTTTGTAAATAGTGTTTACATGTGTAGGAAACAATGGGAGGAATTTTGTTTCCACGGTATTAAAGTACTCCTATCTTTGAGTGATAGCAGAATGTGTGTCAGAGGTGACTGGTTCTAATCAGAGCTGTGATCTAGCAGAACCAGGCTTCTGATCAGGCAGGGGGTTAGAGGCTTGTGCACATGCTTGATGCTGTTTGAGGGGACCATGATGTGGGAAGTTTGGGAGGTTGCACCTAGCCAATGGAGAACAAGGCAGGAAATTTGAATGGAAGCAGCATAAAAGGGTTTGTGTTTGTCTGAGTCCCTATATTTCATTAAGGGAGCTACCCATTTATTTGGAAAGAATAAATGTAAAATAAATGTATTGAAAACCTTCCTGGCTTTCCAACAGATATTATTTATTCCCAGACTAAGGATGTCTGTTGCACATGCACAAAGCTAAAAAAAATTGTCAGATGAACACTGTCAAGCCATTTCTCTCTGTTTCCTATCCCCACCAGAAACAGAAAGAAAACAAATAGGAAAAGCTAGGTGGCGCAGTGAATAGAGCACCAGCCCTGGAGTCAGTAGGACCTGAGTTCAAATGCGGCCTCAGACACTTAACACTAAACTGGCCGTGTGACCTTGGGCAAGTTACTTAACCCCAAAATTGCCCCAGCAAAAAAAACAAAAAAACAAAAAACAAATGATCTGTAATGAAGGTATTTTAGTTAAGATTCTGTAGCATCTCATCATTCATAGAATAAGCTCACAGTACATATAAGACAGAATCTTATCTGGGATCAACACAAGACTAATTGTGGCACCTGGTCCATAGACGTTCTTTCTATTTCTTCCCCGAACATCATTCTCTATGCCCAGAATACACATGTTAATGATCTCTCTATCATCCTGACCTTTCAGTTTCTAAATCTTTTGAATTGCAACAACTTCCTTTTCCATCCTACTCCAGTCACTCACCATCATGCCTATACCCTGGGCCTCATTCCTCACTCGGTACTGCACAACTCCTGCAATGTTGACATATCTCTTCACAGCCTCCTGTCTTCTTACTTCTTTTGCTCCCTAACTTCCTTTAAATCTGCTCTGAGTTATCACCGTGTCCTCCACTTCCTCAACTCCTTCCTATTCTCCCAATTTGTTACATTTAGAGATAGCTAAGTGGCACAGTGGAGGGAGGGCCAGTCCCGGAGTCAGGAACACCTAACTTCAAATCTAGTTTCAGAAACTTACTAGCTGTGTGACCCTGGGCAAGTTATTAAACCTGTTTGCCTCACTTTCCTCAGCTGTAAAATGGGGATGATAATAGCCCCCTACCTCAAAGCACTGTTACAAGGATAAAAGAAGATAATATTTGTAAAGCTTTTAGCACTGTGCCTGGAACATATATAAATGCTTATTCCCTTTCTTTCCCCCTTCCCTTTTTCTTTTGGCTTCACTTACTTCACTAGCAAACTCTATAGTTAGTTCAATGATAACTATCATTTTATATTTCCATGTTGCCTTTGACCTTTTAATATCACCATTCCACTAATTCCCAACCTGTAATAATTGCCACCATCCAATTTCTTTCCTCTCACTCTTGCTTTCAGGCTGCTAAACATTGCCAGAAGAAGTAATGAAATTTTGATGAATTAATTCAATTATAAATTAATGCTTTCTAACCTCAGCTGGGCCCTGAGTGCTGCTCATCAATCCATTTATTCATATTTAATTTACTTTCTTTTACATTTTCTACAACCGTAGTTGCATTTTTCCTCCCTAGGTCTGTCACTCCCCATGTGATATACCTCCTTGGTTTTCATTTACTTACCTGTAAAAGTAGGGAATTGGAATTGGTGATATTTAAGATTCATTTCAGCTATAGATCTATAATCCTCTAAGTATCTAAAAGCAGCAGTGGGGAGCCTGCCACCTTGAGGCTACATGTAGCCCTCTAGGTCCTCAAGTGCTGCCCTTTGTCTGAACCCAAATTTCACAGAATTTTCCCAAATTTCACGGCCTGAAGCCTGCAGGTTCACCACCTCTGCATTCTTTCTTCTCAAGCTCCAATCCTTCAATGCCTAAATTTGTATCAGATGATCTTGCCTCCTACTTTAATGAGAAGATTGAGACCATCTGACATGAACTCACAACTTCCTCTCGCAATCCCACTTCACATCTCAAAACTTCTCTGTTTTCATCCATCTTCCCCTTTCCCCCATCTCAGATTAAAAAAAATGACCTTACTCTTTGCTCAGGATAATCCTTCTTACAAACTTCTGGAGGGTAGGAATTGTTTTTCTTTTGTCTTTGAATTCCCTGTGCCTAGCATATAATTTGTTGTTGTTGAGTTGCTTATAGTAGTGTCTTTGTGACCTTGTTTGGAGTTTGTTTTGTTTTTGGCAAAAATGCTGGAGTGGTTTGCCATTTCCTTTTCCAGTTCATTTTCCAGATGAGGAAACTGAGGCAAATAGGGTTAAGTGATTTGCCTAGGGTCACACAGCTAGTAAGTGTCTAAGTCAGATTTGAACTCAGAAAGTTGAGTCTTCCTGATTCCAGGCCTGGCACTGTCTCCACTGCCACCTAGATGTACCCTAGCATATAATAAGAACTTATAAAAGCTTTATTGACTGATTATTAGATCTCCTTCTACCTCTTTTAGACCCTTTCTTATTCTTTCATGAATCTACAATCCTGTTATCCTTGGCTCTTTCTCTTTTGTTTGCTAAGTGTTCTGTCTTCCCATTCTAAAAATAATTCATAGAATCTTCTACCTATTCATGATACTAACCTATTTTGCTCCTTCATTTTCTGTCAAAGTATTTTAAAGAATAATTTGCACACAATACCCCTATTTCTTCACCACCCACTCACTCTATAATATTGTAATCTGTCACCATTCCCTACAACCTCACTGAATCAGCCCTTTCAAAGCTTACCATTGACAGATGGAATAGATTTTTTCTACTTCTCAATTTTCTTGCTATTTCTATAGTATTTGATCCTTTTCACTCTTTCCCCTGCCCATCTTTTCTTTATACTGCCTGTTTTTTTGGTTTCTATCATCTTAACACTTACTTCACTCTCCCCCTTTGTCAGCTCCACAGTCCAGTCAAATTGGATGGCTCACCACTTCAAGAACTGGTCCCTCATTTCCCTTTTTCTCTGTTTTGTCACAATACCTAGGGAATGTCTTATAATCACCTCAACCATCCAAATTTAGTGAAATCCTACCTAACAGTGTGAAGGACATCTCCTTCATGAAGTCTTCCCTGATAAAAAGTGGTCATTCCTCCCTTGGAGTGCTCATAGCTCTATGTACCTCCCTTCTGTCCTGATCACGTGCTATTTTGCTCCTTCATTTTTCTGTCAAAGTATTTTAAAGAATACAATATGTCTTTGTGTACATTTTTATTTTCTCTACTATATTGTAATTTATGTTCATGTAGGGTTCATTTCTTATTTATCTTTGTGTCTATCTAGTACCTAGCACAGTGTGATTTACTTAATAAATAGTAAATAAAATAAATTAAGCTATAAAATGAGGATAATTACATTTGGCCTATCTACCTCATAGGATTATTGTGAGAATCATATGTAATAATGAATATGAAGTAGTAAAGTGATGAATATTCACCAGTTATTGTTACCATGAACCCTAGTACCAAGCTAGTTTGCTTATTAAAAGTTTTTTAATTAAGGTGGTAAGCAATTTCAGCCTACTACCCCCTTTCCCAAGGTTAGGTCAAATTAAGCCAAGTCAGAAAGTGTATAATAAGCTCCTGCTATGTGTCAGGCACTGTGTTAAGCATTGAAGATACAACAAAAGGCAAAAAGTCTCTATTCTCAAGGGACCCATAATCCAATCGAGGCTACAACATGAAGACAACTACGTACAAACAAGATACAGAGGATAATTTGGAGATATTTCCATTTGAAAGACATGTGGAATTAAGGGGGTGAGGAAAGGGTTTGTGTAGAAGGAAGCCAGGAAAACCAGGATGCAGAGAATTCCAAGCATTAGGGATAGACAGTGATATTTCATGGAGTAGTTCATTAGACGAAGAGACAAGAGATCAATATCACTATATCACAGAATGCATAGAGGAGAGTGAGGTATAAGAAGACTGGAGACGTAGAAAGGGGCCAGGTTATGAAGAGATTTAAAAACCCAACAGAGGATTTTGTATTTCATCTTGGAGATCATAGGGAATTGAGCAGTTTATTGAATAGAAAAGTGACATGGTTAGACCTGAGCTTTAGGAAGATCAATTTGACAGATTAGAAGACTAGAAATTGGAATGGGGAGAGACTTAAAACAACAGTAATAAAAGCTAACATGTACATAGCACTGTAAAGTTTGCAGAACATTTTACATGATCTGCACAATAACCCTGTGAAGTAGGGGCTCTTATTATGCCCATTTTACAGATGAAGAAAGAGGCTAAGAGAGGTGACGTGACTTGCCCTAGTCGAAACAGCTGCTAAGTGTCTGGGACAGGATTTGAATTCTGTTCTTCTAGACTCCAAATCCAGCATTTTATACACTCTGCAACCTAACTGCCCAGGGTAATTTGAATCACTGGGAGGTAGATGTTCATTCCAAAGGAAAAAGACAGTGTTTTATTGTGGATGCATTTGCAGCTGACTTTCTTGGAACCACATTATCTAAGCCATTTGTTCAATAAGTTATTCATAAGTAAAGGCAGAGATGACTCCAGAGGCAAAAATTAAGCAAGTCTTAATTGTTCCTTCATAATATCGTTAGTATACAAGTTTCTGGGAAGAGAGCCAGTGTACAAGTTATCATCTTTAATAATTCACTCTTTAAAAAAATGCAAGGGGAGTTCTTGTACCAGCACTGTTTAGTGGATAGTGCTGGATGAGGAGTCAGAGGACATAGATTTGAGTTCTCTCTCTGCCATTTACTAGCTATGGGATCATTTTAAAGTATAGTATAGACCTCAGGCCTTTGGTTCTCAACCTTGGATCGTAATCCAAATGATAAATTTTCCTATGATCTAAGTATATAAAAGGGCATTCATCATGGGCCATCCCTAGTCATCTTGACCTATGTCTTGCCACTGGACTTTGACAACTCTGGAGGAGAGAACAAGGTTGATGATTTTGCCTCACTTAAATCTAATTCACATGCAAATCAAGCTTTTTTTTATGATGTCATTGGTCCTCTTCAAGATGAACAATGCAAAGCTGTGTAATGGGAAACCTCTCTGGCCTTAGTTTCCTTATCTGTAAAATGAGGGGTTGGGCTAGGATCTCTCCTAGTTTTGAATCTATGATTCTATGAAAATTCTTTGTCAAGTATTTGAAATAGTAGTGAAAATACAGCAACTTTGTCTTCTTCCAAATTTGTTTGAAATGTTTTACCGACACTTCATTGTCTCATGCCCCTCCCCCCCTGGGAATTATGCAAGAGGTTGTAATAATTCTCATTTTAGAAATGTGGAAGTTCTACTTTGCAGATTGAACTATATGGTGATCTTTTCCTATCTTCTACCACCTTTATCTTCTACCACAACAGGATGTACTTCCCTCCCATCTCTAACAATAGAAATGATTTTCTTTTTTAAAGGCTAGCTTAGATGCCACCTCATCCATAATATCTAACATGCATATAGTTCTCTAAGATTTTAAGACTGGCTTCCTTTCCGACCTGGTCCCAGGCAGGATGGCTCCTGCAAAGAAGGGTGGAGAGAAGAAGAAGGGACGTTCTGCCATCAATGAGGTGGTGACCAGAGAGTATACCATCGACATTCACAAGAGGATTCATGGAGTAGGCTTCAAAAAGCAAGCTCCCCAGGCTCTAAGGAAATCTGCAAATTTGCCATGAAAGAAATGGGAACTCCAGATGTACGCACTGACACCAGACTCAACAAAGCTGTTTGGGCCAAAGGAATAAGGAATGTCCCATACTGCATCCTGGTGCATTTGTCCAGGAAATGCAATGAGGATGAAGATTCACCAAACAAGCTGTATACATTGGTCACTTATGTGCCTGTCACCACTTTCAAAAGCTTACAGACAGTCAATGTGGATGAAAACTAAATTGAACTTCGTTTAAATAAAGTTATAAAATGTAAAAAAAAGATTTTAAGACTGCCTTACATATGTTATTTGATCCTCACAACAGCACTGTGAGGTAGGTGCTATTATAATCCCTACTTTATAGCTGAGGAAGCTGAGGCTGAGCAAAGTTAAGTATCTGGCATAGATTTGTATGCATAGTAAATTCAAGGTGGGAATTCAAACTCAGGTCTTCCTGATTTCAAGTCAGACTCTTTTTATACTCTTGCTGAAAAAAACAAAACCTCTCCTTCCTTATATTTCTTACAGCATAATTACTCTTTGCCCTTATATCACACTTATCCATATACATGCTTTATCCTCCATTACATTAAATTTCTCGGCAGCAACAGTTGGTGTTTTTTATATTTGTGCCCCCAGTTTCCATGGCAGTTCATTGGATATATGTGCTCAATAAGTTATTTTTTAATTTTCCAAACTTGAGCAAGTATATCCAAGGTCACTGGGAAGCTAGATGATATAGTCCATAGAGTATTGGGTCTGAAGTCAGGGAGACTCATCTTCCCTAGTTTAAATCTGACTTCAGATATTTATTAGCTGTGTGACCCAAGGCAAATCACTTAAGCTTGTTTGCCTCAGTTTCCTCATCTGTAAAATGAGGTTGGGAAGGAAATGCCAAACCCAAGATTTCTGACTGTGCATCTCAAACTCTTTTCACTCTATAACACTCTAATCTTCTTCAGGGAGAATATCCTTAGCTTCTTCCTCTATTTTTCACAGAAAGTGGTTTTGAGTCTGCTCCCCAGAATTCTGCTGGAGGGATTGTTAAATTTTCAGCATGAGAATTTACACCTCAGAAATCAGCAACTGGCTAAAAATCAAGACTTGGTTTGTTGTTTTATTGCTATGTAGATTTAGAAATAGGTTATTTGTGTGGATTAAATGGACATATATTTTCCCACTAGAGCCTAGTGATTAAACTTTTGCTAGTTCTTGTTGCACTTGTTGGAGCTTATCAGAAGTGTGGTAGGAGGAGAAGTGGCAGAGAATGAAGTCATCAGGAGACTGAAGGCTAATAGTAACAACTGGCATTTGTGTAGTCCTGGAAGGTTTGTGTAGTGCCTTGTCTCTATGGTCTTGATGGAGTCTCACAGCACCTCTTCCCTTCACCGTTCTCTTTGTCCCCCTTCTGTCAAAGGCTTTGTTAAATTGAAATACCCAGAGCAAAACAAGAAATATGGTCTTCAGGGCTCAGGTACAGGGCAATGATTACCTCTCTTGTTTTAGACACTCTGCTTTTATTCATGCTGTGTAAGGTTGTGTTGGTGATTTTGGCAGCAATTTCTGATTGTTGACTCATATTGATGAGTCCATTTATATTGATGCAGTCCACTACAACCTCTATGTTCTTTGGACATAAATAACTGTCTAGACAGATGTCCCTGTTCTGTACTGATACAGCTAATTTTTAAATAAGTTTTTATTGATGTCTCCTGGTTTTGTTTTTACATCACCATGTTTTCCTTCCATCTTCCTCCTCCCCATCCCACTCTATCTTTATAGGCCTGTGAAACTCCTCTACCTCAACATTCTGTGCATTCTGGACTCATCAGAGAATTGCCAATGAAGTCACATAAGTCTCTTTAGATGCTTCTATCTTACACCACCAAGATTTTATTTTTGCAAATCTATTTTCTCTTTTAAATAACAAATAATTATTTTACAAAAAAGAAGAAAAAAAAAGCACAACTCATCATTACATTAAAAAAACTCTAAAAATCTGTTTGTATATCACACTTGAGAGCTCCCACCTTTGAAAATAGGTGGGGTAAGAGGGTCTTCTTAGGTCTCTTCTTTGGAGCCATGCTTGTTTTTGTAATTTTGCAACATTTACTTTTGATTTTTTTGGTTGTTCTTTCCATTTACATTGTTATAGTCATTGTTCACATTGTTTCTTGGTTCTACTTACTTCACTGTGCACCAGATCATGAAAGTCTTTCTGTGCTTTTCTGTATTCATTACATGCATCATTTCCCAGCACAGTAATATTCCATTACATTCATGTACCACAATTGGTTTAACTATTTCCTAATCACTGGATAGCTATTTTATTGTTGATTCTTTGCTATCACAAAATTGTTGCTATAAATATTTTAGTATTGTTATAAATGAAAATCGGTGTGTTCTGTCTAGGGAATAAACCACACTTGTTGAGGATCCGGGAAGTTTCAAGGTCTTTATTTTACATTTACCCTGTAATGAATAAATGGGTAGCCTCCCGGAAAAGACTACAAAGGATCAGACAAAGGCAAGCCCTATTTATGCTGTTTCATTTAACTTTCCAGCCATTCCTTCCTCCAGAGCTGGAACTGGCTCCAGCTCTTCTGGGTTACAACTCTCCCAACCTGCCCATTAAGCATTTGTGTTAATGAAAAGTCAGTGACTATCCCCCAACTGATCTGAGCCAGCCTAGCTCTGTCCCCTCTTTACAGATTTTATGCCTTCCTGCATGTAAACACCCATTGTTCCTACAGAATCTGTGGAAATCAAACTGCCAGCATTTCTTACAGTATATATGGGAACTTTCTTCTTTTCAATAAATGGCCTCCTTGGCAAATAAGTCTAGAGTATATTTTGTGCAGGGGTAACAGCCTGAGAAAGAACTGAAGGGTGAAGGGATTGGAGGTTATAGTGTGGATAAAAGGCAGGGTTTGGGATTTCAAGGCAGAGGGAGAGGTAGAACGAAAATGAATTAGCTCCTCAGTCAGGGAAGTATTTGGATTCCAACAGAGAAAAAAAGAATCTAGTTTCCGCTGGCCTTTAGGTGTGTGTTTCAGCTGAGCTTATCCCATGTGGAAACTGTACCCAACAGTTCTGGTTCAAAACTGGTTCTTACGCCATCTTCAGTCAGATAGCCATATAGAAAGTGGATGGCTACCGGGCTAAAATGAATCTTTTTTTTTTTTTAACAATCATACTTTATTTGTTTGTTTGTTTTGTTTTTTGGAGGGGGGAGGGTAGAGCATTTGGGGTTAAGTGACTTGCCCAAGGTTATACTGCTAGTTTTTGTGTGTGTGTCAAGGGTCTGATGCTGGATCCCAACCCAGGTCCTCCTGACTCCAGGGCCAGTGCTCTCACTGTGCCACCTAGCCGCCCCTTAAATGAATCTTATGTGGGCTTAGTTCATGTGGTCTATGATCCCCACTGAAGAGATGGAAGAGGCCATTTTATAATCAAAGCTAGATCAAAGATATCTCTAGCTGTATTTCTACAAAGGACAACAAAAGAGTGAAATAGGACAGGGTAAGAGAATGGACTAGATTTTTTTCTATTTTTTTTCCTTTTTCAAGATTTTATTTTAGACTCAAATGCCAGAACACAAATACAGAATAGAGAAAAACAAAAACATCATAAACTTAAATATTGGAACTTAAATACAAAGTTAGAAAGAAAAAAAAAAGCATGCCATGTGCATCGCAGAACACAGTCCAAGCTAGATCAAACATCTGTCTAGCTACATTTCTACAAAGGACAACAAAAGAGAAGTAAGAGAATGGACACGTTTTTAAGGGACAGAATGTAGGTTCGTCAGAGAAAGGTGAGTTGAGGGTCACCTCTGAATCTTGGAGTCTTTAGTGGTTAAACTTTTAGTTACCCACTAGCAACACATATGGTTAAGGAGTTTGACCTAAGTACTTTTGCATACTCCTCAAGCACTGGACTTAGGAGCAGAAGACCTGAACTGAAATTTTGGTTCTGACAGTTTCTACTGTGTAGATTTAGCAAATCTTAATCTCTCTGAAGCTCAGTTTCCTCATCTGTAAAATGGAGATAATAATACTTGAATTACTTTCCAGAATGACTGTGAGAACATACTTTATACACCATTAAGTCTGACATAAAAATGAGCTGTTAGCATTACACTATTTGTCCTTACACAATAGGTATATTTCTTATTTATCATTTGATCCTAAATATTGGTTAAAAAGTCTATTGTGCTTTGTTTAACATATAACTCTAACATATAGCTCTAGTTCACTATGACCTTTAGCCACACTAAGACTATCTTTACAAGCCTATGAGACTCCTCTACCTTTTTTGAATCTGGTCTCATCAGAGGGTTGCTGATAAAGTCATATAAATCTTCTTAGATCCTTCTATCTTAAACCACCAAGATTTCATTTTTGAAAATCTTTACTTTTTGAGACATTTTCTCTTTTAAAGTCCCTGGCCATAGGATTGTAGCTATTTATGGTAAGTATCTTATTATTGACCAGTACCCTCCCTTATCACTAAGTCCAGAAGGCCTTGGTTATTTTCTCTCAAGTTTTCCCTCATTTCCAACTTTGCTAATGAATTCTTCCCTGCTACTGAAGACTCTGTCCTGGCTAGAAGTTCATCTCACTATCTTGTCTATCTTCTGACATAGTAAATTACAGAATTTCAGATTTGGAAAAGCCCTAAGGCCATTTAGTCCAAAATATACCCCAAAGTTCATCTCTTCACAACCTACCTGACAAGTGGTCATACAGCCTCCCTCCAGTGAAGGAGATTCCACTGCTTCCCAAGGCAAAATACTTTTAATATTTAGATAGCTCTAGTTGCTAGAAATTTTTTCTTTGTATTAAGCTTAACAACTTCTCCCTGTTGCTCCCAGTTGTACTCCTGGGGTTAAGTAGCACAAATATTATCCACTTTCCACATGGCAGCCTTTCAAATACATAAGACAGCTATACCCCCTGAGAACTTTCTTCTCTAAGCTAAATATACTAATATCCTTCTATTTAAACTCATATGGCATAGACTCAAGACCTTTTCTCTGGATATTCATATGATTATCTATGTTTTTTTCCCTAAAATGTGGGGCCCAGAATTGAAAACAGTAATCCTAATCTGCTCTGACAAGAGCAGAGTACCTTGAAAGTAAAGCTTCCTTATTGCTGGAAATTATGCTTCTCTTAATGAAGATTATATAATTTTCCCTCCCCCCTTCCTTCCTTCCTTCCTTCCTTCCTTCCTTCCTTCCTTCCTTCCTTCCCTCTCCCTTTCTCTCTTTTTGGCTGCCATATCTCACTGACAACTCATATTGAGCCTGAATACAACTAAACCTGCCAGAACTTTTTCAAACAAACTACAATCTAAACACACCCTCCTCAATTTTTGCTCACAAAGATGATTTCTGGAACCCGAATGTAAGACTTTACATTGATTCCTATGACATTTCACCTTATTAGATTGAGCTCAGTATTATAGTATTGACTTAATAGAATTTTATACCATTGTATCATATTGTAGATTTAGATCCAAAGGGGGTTCTATAGGTCATCTAGTCCAACTCCTTTATTTTGTAGATAAGAAAACAAACTGAAAGTCTGAATGACTTGCCTGGAGTTACCCAGGTAGACAGTGACAGAACCAAGATTTGAACTCGAGTCTTCTGACTTCAGTCAGAGTTTTTCCCTTGTACCAGAAGCTTTGATTTAAGTAGTATCTTCCCAGAAGATGTCTGGGTAATTGAGATTCTCCATCACACCTATATTTAGTCTTGTGATATGTATCAGGATTTCATTTAATAATTTCTTCCAATGTGTTGTACAGTTTGTAGCATACTTCCACAGCAATGTCACCTCTATTTCTCCCATTTTGTCCTCACCTACAAAGTGTTCTATCGTGCTTCTCCACTCAGGTTTATATTGATTGGAAAAATAATTAGGGCTTCCTCTTGTAAGGAGTGCCACTGACTCCACTTAGAGAATTTTATAGAAAACCTTCTACACTAGGGCCTTCGTGTTATTTCACCAAATCCTATCCTAAAAATAGACATCCTTTATGTAACACACTCCCTAGTTCCTACTATTTCATGTTACTCTAGTAACCTCATTTTTACACTGAGACATCATCTTTTTTCTCAGACTCTGTATGCCATATCTGTCCTTGCTCACACATATCCTCTTGCCTGTCAGTATTAATCATTTTAGTTGTTTTTTGTATACATATACATACACACATATTTAGGCTCAGAGATGTATATGTACTTCTTTCACCAAATCACAAAATATTTTCTCTGTGACATCATTGACTTCCATCCAATGACCAAAGCACTTGACTCTGCCAAAATTGATTATGGATTTATTTCTATCTAGTTTATACCTTTGGTTAATTTGAAAGTCTGGGCCCTCTGTGCTTAATTGAGGTGGGGGTAGATCCCCACTTTTATGCTTTAGAGTAAAGACAGTTTATAGGTCAAAGTCTTTGAAATAGTTTTCTGAATTCCAACGTATTTTATCTTTCCCTTAATCTCCACTGTGTTAAAACATTTAATAAAGGGGTGAAATTTGGACAGTCTTTTCTTAAACTTAAGGGTTAATGAAAATATCAGGCAGGAAGTTAAATTCCTTATTAAAATAAGATAATTACTCAAGGAATTCCAGCCTGCTTAGAGGCAGCTAGGTGGCACAGTGAATAGAGTTCTGGGTCTCTGGGTCAGGAAGCCCCGAGTTCAAATCCTAGCTCAGACACTTAGCTGTGTGACCTTGGGCAAGACACTTGAAAAAAAAAAGTTTTCCTCATTTCCTCCATGTATGAAATGAGAATAACAGCACCTATCTTTGAGGGTTGTTATGAGGGAAAAATAAGATAATATGTGGAAAGCACCTAGCACATAGGTACTTAATAAATGAATATTATTTCCAACCTAGATTATATATACCTTTAAGAAGGAATGGGAAGATTAGAGGGTACAGGAAATATTTGTTGAAAAATTATATGACCCTTTTGAAATATCCCAAAAGTAGGGTGATAAAAGGAAGCAATATTATAGTGTATCTAAAACTTGGAAAAGAGGATTGAAGGAATAATTGTTTGGATATGAGACCTTTTCACATTAAACTAAAAAAAAATCAGCAACAATGATATAGGGAAAGATGAGTGAATCTATCTCTTTTATAACCAGGACAATGAATTGATTTCCAATCAATGAAGTTCCAAAATTGTTAGTGTACCCTTGGAAAGTCACATTTTATTCTCTGTTTATAAGGTTTTAATTCTGTTTGTATAAGTTCATCTCTGTGAATAAGGATTCTTAGTCCTGTTCTCAAAAAAATCCAAAGCAAGAAACAAAACAGAGCCTAAATGTGTCATGTGGGTATCTCTTTCAGAAATCACACCAATGGGGCGGCTAGGTGGCACAGTGAATAGAGCACCAGCCCTAGAGTCAGGAGGACCTGAGTTCAAGTCCAACCTCAAATACTTAACACACACATACACAAAACTAGCCATGTGACCTTGGGCAAGTCACTTAACCCCCATTGCTCCTCAAAAAAAAAAAGAAATTACACCAAGAATAAAATTGCTAGTTGATGAGACATAGAATTAAGAGACATTGCTTTTTTTTTTTTTTTTACTGTTCTAATAAACAGCAATAAATAAAATAAATAAAGCAATGTTATGGTGCTGGAATATCATGTACCTAAAAATTCTTTATAAATTTCTTTGTAAACAATTAAGCTCTATTTTATGTGAATATTCATGGTAAACTCTAGAATTTATTTATTTTCATATCAAATGGGGATATAGAAAGGTCTATGTAAAGCCAAAGGGTATAGGAACTTAAGAAGTTTAGAAGTCCTACATGACACTCAGTGTCACAAGCAGAATGATCACAAGAGATCCACTTTCACTCATTTCAACAGCTTCTGAGACTATCCCTGAAGAGATTTTGCAGCAATTATATGTCTAAATGAGGCAGATGCCCTTTTCTCACTTGGCTTTATGAGAAACTTGCAGAAGTGTATGTATATGTGTTTTAAAGATATTCTGAAACTTTATCCCTAAAATTGATGTTATTTTATCAGTAGGAGGCAGCTATATTTAAAAGCTTACTCTAATTAATATACAAACTTGGAATTTGTTCTATTCTGTACTAGCGACCAACTGTTTGAGAAATATTGAGATGAAAACATTTCAAAGATTATATCAATGTTGCTTCATTTAATGAATCTCTATTTCATTAATGCCTCCAAATAACTTTAGTCCAACAGCACATGAAAATAAAATTTTAAGTTATTCTTTTCATTTTGTCTTTTTTTTTATGTTCTAAGAGTTCAGAGGTTAGGACCAAAGTGTATAACCAAAACTTCATAAATAAATTTACAAGGGGATAAATCCTGTTCTTCATCATTGGGTGAGACTTAATGGTACACCCCAATCATCCAACCCACAATATCCATGGGCCTATGAAATTATATATTGAGTGTACATAAAATTGCCACTTGAGTAAATGCTTAAATAAAAATATGGTGAAGAGACAAAGTCTTTGTTGTACCCACAAGGGTAGACATTCCAAATCTCTTAGCTGACTGCTATAAACACCCTGCACCCCAAGTTCAAACGAGGTCTTTCAGTGAAAACAAATTGTTCAATCTCAACATAGATCATTAGAGCGGGAGGATTCCTTAGAGCTCATCTAGTCTGATTATTAAAGTGTTGTGGATGAGGAAACAGAGGCCCAGAGTTGAATAACTTTTTCAAGATCATACCAGAAAATAATATCAAAGCTTAGACTAGACTAGTTGACTGACTCTCAGATCAGTGAATCTTCTATTATGCCAAAATAGCTTGACATTTGTGCAGCACTTTATAAGTGCTCTGTTTTATATATACCAGACACCCAGTGCACTCCCTTCCCTTCCCCCTCTTCCCCAGTACCCTCCCCCTCCCCCCCACCTCAGGAATCTTGAAATCTCCTTGAAAGACCATTTAGTAACTAAGCACTTTTGAAACAAGCTTGGGTCTGTGGAAACAAATTTACATCTATAGTTTATGGAAGACCAAAGCTGGGTTCCCAGGGCAGGAGCACAGGAACCCTCTTTGGCCTCACAGAAACCCTAGAACCAAACTTATTTCAAAAGTGGGTGGTTACTGAGTGGTCTGGCCAAGGCAGTGTCTAGGCTGGTGCTTGGGAGGGCTCAGGCATTCTCTGTACCACACAAAGCCCAGAATAGTTTGGAGAGGATAAAGAGTGGGCTAGGTGGTTCAGACTAGAGTGTGATTAGTTCCTCTCACTCTAGAAGCCCTGGCAGCAGGGGTATTCAGCCTTTCTCCTCCCAGCTGAACTTCCTTCAGCCCCACAACTTTTTTTATGGGTGTGGTGTGTTGTTTTACTTGTTTTGTGTGTTAAATAAATATCAGAATTACTAACAATAAAGGTTTGGGGTGGGGCCTAGAGTTATTCACAGGAGATCCAGTCCCTCTAACCCCTGCGAATGTCAAGGGACAACTAACTGTGTGTGAGATACATATGAAGTAGATACTATACAAGGTAACTTTAGAAGAGAAGCCATTAGAAGCTGGAGTAGGGTGTGACAGAGACAGGAAAGGCCTTCTCAGGAGGTAGCCCTTTGAGCTGAATCTTGAAGAAGGCATGGGAATTCAAGAGGCAGAAGTGAGGAAGGAGAGAGCATGCCAGGCAGGGGGCACAGCCAGTGCAAAGGCCTGAAGATAAGGCATGGAACATTATGTATGAAAAACAGCAAGTAGACTTGGACCTCAGAGTCCCAGGGGTAATGTACAGTTAGTAATGCACTTCAGCTAGTATTAGTATTCAGTTAGTATTAATATTAGAGTTAGTAATGTACCCTTTCTTCTAGTCCTCAACTAGAAGATGGGGAGAATGTTAAAATCATGAATGTTGAAGCACTGAGCCTATGGAAAATAGGTTGTTGGGTTGCTGACCACCAAAAACTGTAATATTTCACTAGAGATTGTTGAAATAAACTTTCTCTATACAATTCTTTATAACAAAACATTAATTCTGATAATATGTACTTTTCCTAACACAATGACCAAGAAATAACCCACATAATACAGTATGCAAAATAAAAATGGCAACATGAAAAATAATTTTTCTTACTAATAATTCCCTAGAATTATCTGATCTTTTGTGCTAGTGACTCAATTTAACCCGCACCCCCAAAACCCAAAACATTGATTTCAGACAATATTCACTTTTATAGCATGAAATCTACAGAACCATACAGTACAGTAAAGAAAATTCCTAAAACTAAAATACTTTTTAACCTGAATCTTATCTTCCACTGTGCCAGATGGCAGTGTGAGGGTGTTGTACTATATAACATATTCTGTAAACCTCTCTATTGCCCTCTCAAACCAAGGGAGAGATTTCTAGGACTTAGTCGTGGCTGTCAGCAAATGTCAAAACTGGTAAGGTCTCAACATCACCTCCTATGCTCTGTCCTTCATGGCTGGTGGATGGCATTAGAGATCGTGAGAGATGTGCCAGCCTGAACTAATCCATCAGGCACATGGGCTTCCTGTGCCATTGGAGATCCTTAAGGGTTTTGGGGTATGGGAGTATAACAGAGGTGAGTTAATGCTTAACCTTTAGGCTGTGGTAGATGATGGGATTGGCAGCCTGGATGTCTCTCCTCTGCTGGTCAATTAGGCCCACATTGGCTGCAGACATTCCAGCACAAAGTCTATCTAACACCTTTACTTTCTCACTAAACCGAATCACTGACTTGGCATGCTTGGACTTGTACTATGCTTTGGGGGCATAATTGTATCACAAAATTCGAGTTTTAAAGGCAATGAAAATACGCAAGAAATTCACAGGAATCTCTGTACAATGGTGGGGGAACAGGATCAGTGAAGGGCATAGTAGGTTACCAGAACTTTGCTCACATCATACCTCTCATTTTTTTCCCTACTATGCATAACATGAATGTGCAGTTGCCAAAGTGCAAGTGAAAATAAAGTTCCTAATAAAATCATGTGAATAAACACAAATGTCGAGGGTTGCTTGTATAAGAAAACTAAAATTACAGTAAGGGGACCCATTGTGAAGAGTGTTACATGCCAATCCAAGAGGGAACTTAATATTTCATCACAGGACATAGGGAAGCACTGGAGTTTTTTAGGCAAGTAGACTCCCTTTACTTCTCTCCCCACCTCCCACCCCATATTATGTTTTTCTCATCTGGTATGTTTACTTCTACACCTCCCAAAGCTTCAGTAATTGTCAACATTTGTCTAATTGAAGGGAATAGAAAATTAGTGACCTCTTTCTGGTTTGTCTGTCTGTTTTTGAAGGCCTGCTCTCTCCTTTTAATCATCTGTAACCCTTAGTATTTAAGCGTTTAAGAAGGATAAGAGACCAAGATTGTGTGGTATTTACAATAACTTTCAAAACAGTACCAACTCAGAGGAAAGAGTGCTAAGTGTGGAGTCAGAGGCCTCATGTCCAAATTCTGGCTTTGCCACTTACTACATGTGTGACTTTGGGAAAATCACCTCTCTTCCGGACCTCATTTTTCTCATCTACAAAATCTGGTAGGTTGAACTAGATGCGCTCTAAGGTCCTTTGATATTTTAGTAGCTGTTATCATGGGAAACTCAGGCATTTCAAGGATAATTCAACAAGGTAGTAAAACAGGGACAGGTGTATGGAAATATATAGGAAACTGCAGTCAAAACTGTAAAAGAAGGCCAAGACCTAACAGATTAGTGCTGCAAAACAACCTAAATAATCTTCAGATAACAAAGCAAAATGAGCTTGTTGCTAGAGGATTGATTTCTTTTTGATGTTGCATTGAGTTACAAGGTCATGATTTCTTGAAAAGTGACAGATTAGGAGACCGATAGATGGATAGAGTGCTAGGATTTCAGTCGGGAAGATTCATCTTCATTAGTTCAAATCTAGCCTCAGACACTTACCAACTGTGTGACCCTGGACAAGTCACTTAACCCTGTTTGCCTTAGTTTCCTACTCTGTAAAATGAGCTGGAAAGGGAAATGTAAGACCACTTCAGTATCTTTACCAAGAAATTCACAAATGAGGTCATGGAGAGTCCAACATGACTGAAAATGACTGAATGATAACAGGAGACCAAAAGGCACTACACAGTTACTGAATGCTGGGAGTGGTGTTTATAATTGGATCTCTCATAGCTCCAATGTGGGCACCCAGTATTTGTTAAGGTGAGTTATCGAGTGACATTCCTTAGCATCTCACATCTGGTACTTCTTTGGAACAGAAGACTACATCTTGGACTGGTGGGATTAATCATTTGGGGAATCTAGATTAAAAAAAAAATTTAGAAAAAAAAACCTTGACTGAATGCTAGGCTATGTAATTCTTAATAAGAATATCATTATTTAGGGTGTAGCTAAACCATCAAATGAGCTTGAAACATCTATATAGCTGGGTTCTCTGTGGCTTCTTGCTGTAGGCTCCCTTCAACCTTCACAGAGTTACTTGTGAGTTCTACTCACTTCTGATTTCATGGGAACAAGGAAAATTTTGAAGCAATAAATTTGCTTCACATCTGCTTTAGAAAACTTCAACAATGCCTGGACCTTAATTAGTGCCTATTACAATTCATTTTATAGATTTCATGGCTACAATATTAAGTGGTTGAAAGAACTTCGGGTAATATGGGAAAGGTGAAACTATTGGACTTAGGTACAAGTTCTGCTACCTTATGACTTTTGGAAAGTTATTTGACTTCTTACAGGTCCTAGTATGCAAAATCAGGGAATTGGACTAGATGGATGAAAAGGTCCTGTCCATCTCTAAATGTTAGGGTATTCAATATATATTGAATGATTAATGAAAGAACATGGTCTGTAACTAACTGTTTAGATCTCATCTGAGTGTAAATCAACCATCTTATGTATGGATCTATTCCTATTGTTTCTTTGCCTCTATACTTTGCATTTTAGTCAATAAGAATTATGCAAGTACAGAGATTCAGTATTTGGCCTTCACTTTAAAAAAAAGCAGTATCTTTTGTTTTGATATCATCTTCATATGTCCTTTGTGACTCTATTCTTTCGAATCTCCACTGCATAGTTCCTGGCATGTAGTAGGAGCTTAATAAATGGTTATTGATTTGTTTATGGTTTAAAAATTATTGGTTGAGTGTTTGATTGCTTGATTCTGAACCTGAAGAGCAAGCTACCCCTTGTAATAACGCATCAAGAAAAAGGGGGGAAAAGTCAATTCCATAAATCTAACCAACATACCAAACAAGTCTACCAGTAATTATAATGTTCCATACCCATTGTCCCCCAGGGAGAGAGGTATATATTATGTCTTCCCTGGGAACAAACTGGTTCACTTCAATTACATCATGGTGTTTCAATTTGATATTGTTATTGTTGTTGTTGTTGGTATAATCTTTGTGGGTTACTATAATCCTTGTGAGTATCGTTTTCCTGTTCTGCTTACCTCACTCTGCATTAATTCATATAAACTTTCGCAAGCTTCTCAAAATTCTTCATATTCATCATTTCTTATGAACAAGTAATATTCCATTATATTAAAGTATTATAATTTATTTAGCCATTCCCCAATTGACTGACAACCCACATGTCTCCAGTTCTTCGCTACCACAAAAAAAAGTACAGCCATGATTATTTTGGGAGTATTTGGGCACTCTTTTAAAGATAGAAAACCTGTCATATAACTATTTTCAGCATTATACATGACTTTGCATTCTGGAGTTTTCTTTTAAACCTATCTCTTTTAAAAGTTCACATTTCTATTTTCTAGACTTTCTCACGTTCTCTTTAGTAAGATTTTAAGTGACAGGAAGTATGGTACAGTGTAAAAGAGCAATCAGTGGACTTGAGTCCAAAACTTCACATGTGAAATCCATATAATAACACTACTACTTTCTACCTCACACGGTTATTAGGTGGGGAGGAATGCTTTGTGAAATTCAGCTAGGCATATAAATGCGAATCATTACATTTGATCATTGCATTTTAATAATCCTCGAGTACATACCATGGTCTAGACCTGGAGTCTAGGCTGTCAACTAATCAAAAATATTTATTGAATGCCTATCGATACATAATAGGGACTAAACTTATACAGGAAACAAAGATAAGATTGGTGACACTGGAAAGACATACTGTGAGCAAGGGGAGGTAGGATTTGAGCTAGCCCTTTAATTGTTGTAAAGAAAGGAGAAAATGGAATTTTAGGTAGAAGGATGCGTATGGACAAAAGCACGCTTACTGCATAGTGAGTCAGCCAGCCAACAAGAACAGATTTGTAGTATGAGATAATATTAAATTTGCCATAGAATATTTGAGCTGAAACTAATCTGGTTCAAGGGTTCTTAATTTTTTTTGTCACATGGACCTCTTTGAAGTGTATACCTTAAAATAATGTTTTAAAATCTTTATAAAATTGATGGTATTACAAAATAGGTCAATTATATTGCAATATAATGATAAAAAATTTTTTTAAGTTAATGAACTCCTTATCTAGTTCAATCCTCTTCTATGTAATGATGAATGTAAGAGCAGAGATATAAAATGATTTGCCCAATGACATGCAACTAGTTAGGATAAGAAGGTGGTAGAACCTACTTGTAGGGGCATAAGGTTGGAAAGTTAAATTGTGATTAGATTGTGGAGGGACTAACATGTATGCTAAGAAAATTCCATATGATGGTATCCTTCCTTTGTCACTACTTTAGGTCTTAGAAGCCTCAATCTCATCTCCTTTATGAAGACTCCCTTGATTGCTATAGTATAGTCCATAGTGCTAAGTTTTCCCCCCTGTCTTGGTGGACACCATTTAATGTAATCACAAAAGACATGAATTCATCCATCAATCAAAGGTATAAACTAGGTTTGATTAAGTCCTTACTCAGTTTGTGAAGAGTAAGCTACTTGGGTCATTGAATGAAAAAGATGCTATACAGGAAGTATCTTGTGATTGGTTGAAGATAAACAGTTATGTGCTATGAGGCTGTACATAAACCCAACAAGCCATCTCAGATTCAAACATGCTAGCAGAATGCCAGATAAGTTGTGGTTGAATCCAATGGTGAAGGACATGTGAGAGAGTAATGAATGGTCTTGGGTTGGGTAGGAGGAGAGTGAGGATCGAATTTCCCTACTATTCTTAATTTTCCTCCCCTGACAGTCTTTTAAACTTCAGAAGGTCCCAAGATCTGGAGTTCTGATTGGTCCCTGAGCAGTGGGGATGGACCCCAGAGACATACCTAGGACATACTCAACACAGCACAGAAATGAAGCTTCAGAATTCTAACGAGGCACTGATTGTTGGAGACCAGTAGAGAGCTATATACCTGAAAGAATATTACTGAGGACTTCATAAAGGGGGAAAAAAAAACCCTTAATAATGAATTAATTAGTGCCCTCTATAAAAGCCAATTAAGCCTTGCTTATAATGTATGGGAAGCACTCTAAATGGAGGTTCATGAATGACAGTACCAGAAGCGTGGTACACCTTGATAACTTCTATTGTCTGTCTGGCCAATATGAGCAGGAATTAGGGAAATGCTCCTAGGTTAGATGCTATGGCAGAAATTGACCAAAGAAATGGATTTTACTGATTGCTGTGCAGTACATGGTTGGAGAAAACAAAAATGCTTAAGGAATTTTGCTTCCATCTGGATATAAACTCAGTTCTTTCTAGTTCTTTCTCTGGATGCACACATTTCTCTCCATCATGAGTCTTTTGGGGTTGACTTATATCACTGCATTGCTGAGAAGAGTCCAGTCTATCAAAGCTGGTCATCATACATACTTTGTGTCTGTAATTGTGTATAAATTTCTCCTGGTTCTACTCTTCTCACTCAGCATCAGTTCGTATAAGCTTCTCCAGGTAAATATGAAGACCGTCTACTCCTCGTTTCTTATGGCACAATAGTATTCCATAACATACATATACTACAACTTGCTCAGCCATTCCCCAGTTGATGGGCCCCCTTAATTTCCAATTCTTTGCCACCACAAAAAGAGCTGCTATAAACATTTTTGTACATATGGGTCTTCCTCCCACTTCTATGATCTCTTTGTGATATAACCCTAGGAGTGGTATTGCTGGGTCAAAGGATATGGAAGTATTTATAGCCCTTTGGGCATAATTCCAGATTGTTCTCCAGAAGGGCTGGATCAGTTCACAACTCCACCAGCAATGCATTAGTGTTCCAATTTGCCCACATCCTCTCTAGCATTTGTCATTTTTCTGTTTTGTCATCTTAGCCAATCTGACTGGTGAGATGTGGTACATTAGAGTTGTTTTGATTTGCATTTCTCTAATCAATAGTAATTTAGAGCATTTCTTCATGTGCTTATAGATATCTTTAATTTCTTTCTCTGAAAATTGCCTGTTCTTATGATCTTTTTCCCTTTCTTGTTTGGTGTTGTGTCCTCTTTACCATTTTTTATTCCATCCGATACAATCTGTCTTTATAACCTGACTAATGTATAATGTGAAAGCATTTACAGATCCTATACTTAACTATATGCCGCCATGGAGGGGAGGAGAGGGCGGGGGACAAAATGTGAAACTCAAGGAATTGTGGAATTGAATACTGTAAACTAAAAGGAAACAAACAAATTAATTAAAAAATAAATTTAAAAAATGCTTAAGGAAATAGGATATGTTTTTTTCTTGGTCTATTCAAAGAAGAAAATTTTAAATGAAGGCAGCAATAGGATTTAGGGCTGGGAATTGAGAGTTTCATGTTGGATGACATAAAAGGAATTTTAGTCAATAGCACTAGAATGATGGGGACTCATTTGCCATGAATGTGATTATTCTTTCAGATGCCACAAATTGCCACCCTGGCAGATATTGCTTGGTACCAATAGGAGACTGCATCAGCTTGGGGAAATGTTGTCGTGGTCATTGATAAAATAAGGTCACGGGATATAGAACTAGAAAGGACCTTCTACTCCCAGGGAAAAAAAATCTCTTTTCTTCCTTCTTACACTAAAAAGATACTGCTTTTTGTTATTGTTGTTCAGTTGTTTCAGTCATGTCTGATTCTTCGTGACCCCATTTGGGGTTTTCTTGGCAAAAATACTGGCATGGTTTGTCATTTCCTTCTTCAGCTCATTTTACAGATGAGGAAACTGAAGTATACAGAACTAAGTGACTTGCCAAGGGTCACATAGCTAGTAGATGTCTGAGACCAGATTTGAACTCATGAAGGTGAGTCTTCCTGATTCTAGGTCTGGTGCTTTATCCACTGCACCACCTGGCTGCCCACTGCTTTTAGTTCAATTACAAATATGAAAGCACATGCATGTATGCATGTGTAGTCAAGGATTTGACTGCATGACTGGGTAGGACTCTTGCTCTACTGCTTATGTTGACAATTCATGCCTCTTCTCTGGGCCTCAGTTTCTTCAACTCTAAATGGTTCTTAAGGTCCCTCTAGCTCTAAATCCTATGATACTATTCATGCTTTATTTTCAGAAGATAATTGAATTGCATTTAAAAGCTAGGTCCTTATCAACATGGAGTCCTTCATATTAATCAAATGCCTGTATTCAGATTAAAATATAAAAGCATTATTCATATTTAATGTTGATTTTGCATCCCATTTGATTCCAGATCCAACCTTCTTAGGCATGGAAACTATTTAGATTGGCATCCACATACCAGTCTCAGCCTTCTCAACTGAGTTCTGGGTTGCAAGTATATAGGAATATCAATATATGTTCATAAATATCCCAGCTCCTACCTATATGAAGGCTGGGTCATAAGGAGACATTATTTAAGGTCCCCATAGACTGTCTGGTATTCTCCTTTAAATTCTTGCTAGCATTTATTTGGAATGTTTGCCCCTGGAAGACTTGCTTGGCTAGGGGAGGGTCTACTCATTGCCCTTCTGTCTTTTAAAAGCTTACTTCAACAAACATTTAAGTACCTACTTTGTGCTGAGCACTTACCTGTTCTTGAAGCACGGTCCAAGTCTAAAAAATCCAATGACCAGTGAAGGCTCCAGTCTGGCGCCAGGGAGATTAGCATAGCCATTGCCATTTCCCCCCCTTTTATTACCTTCAGAAGTTCCCCACCAGTCTTTTGTGCAACCCTCCATCTCCCAAACATCTGAAAGGCAAACACATGAATGATGCTTTGTCAGAGGTCAAGGTACTGTCAATGTCCCACTACACATAGCCCTTTGCTAAGGCCCATAAACCAACTATTCTCCAACAAATTAGAAAATGAATGCATTTTGCTATTGATGAAAATCTGGTTCTTCACTGGATAGTTTACTTGTCTAATGGATGGTGGCTACTATCTCTAGGCACACATCAGAAATGTTTGCCAAGCCTTACAAATCTTTCAGTGCTTCTATTTACTCTTTCCCCAAGGCTGAAGGGTGCCTTTTTAAATCACCTTTTTGGGAGGCTAAGAGGCCTAAACAAAAATAGCTGTCATTAACTAATAGTTAAATAAACAAATTACTTGTCTACAGATGCACAATATACTAATTAATCATTTGACCAATTGTTATAGACCAAAAATGGGAGGGAAAAAAAGAATTTTTATGACAAATGCTGTTTTCATAAAGGTTATTTCTTTTGTATATTAATTTTATTCATGTCATTGACTTTGCATTTTTCAATTATATAAGCCAGGCCATTGGTTTGGGGATAAAAAAACAACCCCACCCCCCAAAAAAACCCCACTGTGATATAATTTCTAAACCTAAAGACCTCCCAAAGTAGCCTAAAGAACAATTCTGTAATTCCCAATGCCCTTCATCTTTTCAAATAATTATTTTCAGCTCAAAGCTTACATTTCAGTTTTTCCTATATTAAATCACCCAGGACTGTAACATTCCTTGGAGAAAAATGTTTGCATTTTAAAAAAATTTTGTTAACCGTTCTGTTCCAGAGATCCAAAATAAGTTAAGTGTTTTCTAGTATGACTGGCTGAGCAAACCAGCAGCCCTGATGACCTGATATGGCCTGCAGGAGCATCAGGGAATTTAACTATTATCATGGCTGTAAAACATAACCCTGATTGACTCCTAACAATGTGTCACATTTTATATATTTGGTAAAATTAAGTACTGTACTTTTCCATTTGGTATCATAAAATATTTGCACTTTAACTGAACTGACAGCAGGGAAGATAGACTTAGAAAAGATTGGTGATAGCCTTGGGAGAGATTTAACTGTCTGGGGGAACATCTCTTTAGAATCACTTGTAGTTCCAGGCAGATCAGCCTGGGGCAAAACTGCAAAGGTGGGAAAGTGACTTTTCTATTCTCCCACTCCTAAAATAGAGCTGTGGAGAAATGATCCAAGATGACCTAAAGTACCAGGAGGCTTAATATTCAATCCCACAGTCCAAATCTAAAGAACAAGGGGATATTTTTTTAGATGAGTGAGGTTACTTTAAGTAGGGAGTGATGTGGGACAATTACTAATGGGAATAACTTAGAAGAATTTGTTTTAGAATAGAATTTAGGTTTCTTCTGTCTTTATCCTTCTATTCATATCCACCTCATTGGGTATTAAAAATATAAATATAATGACACATTCTTAAGATCCATGGTTATACAATGCTTGAGGTTAGGAGGCCTTGCTTATTGTTGAAAATTCTTTGAACCATCAAATATAATCCTTCTGTGTGCAGGGTAGCTATGCCATAATTTTCCACCCTGCTACACTAATCTCAATTTCATCATGTCCCCACCCATTTCTTTTTATCCCTAGCATTTAGCACAGTGTTTGGCACAATATATACTTAATAGAAGTTTATTGTCTGATTAGTAGATGCTTAGAGTCAAGAATTTGAACAGATGTTCCCCCAAAAGCACAGCAAACATCGATGTAACTAAGAAGTTTGCCACATTGTGAAGTATCTAGGATTCAATTAGTTAAATAATAAATTACGCTAGTAATAGAATACAACTTTTTTGTGAATTATAAAATAAATGACCAGCATTAAAATACTTTAAAATATCTAAGTTTCATCAGTGTGGCCCCTTTTTCCCCTGATGAAGAGTCAACCACTCCATGTTCATAGACAAAGTTTCAAGTTCAAACTTCTTGTTTTACTGAAGTCTAGCAAGGCAAAGTTTTTGAAGAAATTGCTCAGGGTCACATTTAACCCTGAAACCCTGTCCTCCCACTATAGACACAGTGTCCTATCCTTTTTTTCTTAAGCTTACAAAAGTGTCTGTGGCCAAAGAAATCATCACCTGGAATCCAAACTTGTGGTCATGATACTCTTCACACCTAACTTGGCTAGTCCTCAAATGACTGAGCAGAGTCTATTCCCATATTTACAGCCTTTCCAATTTTGTAGCACCTGGCAGAGCTTGGGTTCTGTTAGAATCCAGGGGAGGAGAACCTGTGGTCTTTTAGATCCTTGAGTACAGCCTTTTGACTGAGTCCAAGATTTACAGAACAAATCCTTTTATTAAAGGGATTTGTTCTGTGAAGTTTGTGATGGGGTACAGGCTCTGGGAAACCCCTTGAACTCTCCTTGAATCTTTCCACTTGAGGAATTTGCCTGAGACCATAAGCCTTTCATTATCACTAGACCCAGATCTCTGTTACTAGCCTAGCCCTCCTTTGTCTAGATGATGATGTGGAGTTGGGAGGCAGAGAATATCATTCATCTAACCTTGGAATAGAGTTGGAAGCATAAGCAGTATGAATCCAGTGGAGATGGAAGAGACAGTACTCTGGGGGCAGGAGTTTGAAGTCTCATTTTTATGGGGATTTTGGGGGAACAGACCAACTCCTCTATGTGTAACATTTAAGTTAGTTCATTGACCCACTCAAATCGTCTTAAAGTTATTGGCAAAACTTCAAAGTTATCAGCCCCTTTTTGATGTTCTGCTGCTCTGAAGCTCTGGAAGTCTGGGTTTTGTTTGGAATTTACAAATTACAGGACCAGGAACCTTGAAAAGTAACACCTAAATGGCTGCCCCTGTGAATTTTGTTAATATAAGATACAAATTGAAAATTATGCACCTTTGATATTTGGGACAATTTGTACATGGCTTCCAGGTTCCACCTTGCAATCTTACTTCCTGTCATTGCCTCTTTATGCTGGCTACTTATAAACTTACATTCCCATTTTTCATATGTTTAGGGATAGTTTGGATTTCTTCCTGTGAAAACTGACTATTCTTATCTTTTGACCATTTATCAATTGGGGAATGCCCTTACTTTTATAAATTTGACTCATTTCTCTATATGCTTGAGAAATGATGAGTTTATCAGAGAAACTTGCTGCAAACATTTTCACCCCACTTCCCTGCTTTTCTTCCAATTTAGCAGCTAGATGGTGCAGTGGATGGTGTGCTGGACCAGGAGATGGGAAGGTCTGAGTCCAAATCTGGCTCAGACACTCACTGGCTTTGTGATCCTGGGCAGAGATGATTTTGAAGGAGAGAGTGAAGGGGCTTCACTTAAATCCAATTCACTTGCAAATAAAAACATCACCCTCCTGATATCATTGGTCCTCTTGATGAAGGAAGAATGAACAACTTGTAAAGTTACTATGCTGACTAGAAGGAGGGTAGTGGTCAGGTGGACCAGAACAAGATGTAAGTTTAACACAATATGTGTGTGCGTGCATGCGTGTGTGTGTGTCTCTTTACTTAACAAATATAGTAAACTCAGCATGTCAATCCCATTGCTGTTTTGCTTCTCTGTGTTTACCTTTATATGTTCTGTTCTGTGCATTTTTAAAATGTTTTATTGATGCTCTTATATTTGTATCACTAGTTCCTCTTCTACCCTCCAATTATTCCCCTTGAAAAGAAAAGAAAACCCTCAAAGAAAGCATATCTATGTAATGGCAAGCAAAGAAGTAGTTAACACCTTGTTTCAGCAATTTAATCAACACAGAAGTAGTTAAAACCTTGTTTCAGTTCATGGTTGTATCAAGTATTAAGATCCAGAACTTGTGAATCCCACAGCTTGTGAACCCTAGAACTTGTGAACTCCTGTTGCATCAGCAAGATAAAGGGGAGCAGCTAAAGATCATATATAAGAGGGGCTGGAGTGAGAGCAGAATTGAGAACAGAACTTGTGGTGGCAAAGCTGAGAAGAGAGAAGAACTGAGAACTGAGAAGAACTGAGCAGAACTGAGAAGGACTGAGAAGAGAACTCTTCTGGCGGCAGAATTGAGAAGGAGAAAACTTGTGGTATCCTGGCACTCTATGTTTGTCTTCTCTGTCTGTGTTGATTTTTGTTTGTGATATTTGTACAGAAGTTCTGAGACCTTACTGGAAGCCCTGAAAGAGGATTTTCTGGTTGTCTGTTCACAGAAGTCTTGGAGAAGGATGTTGGAAGTCCTGGAACTTCACTGATGATTTGTGTTGACGTCTTGGACCTTGTTTGTTCGTCTTTGTTGATTTCTATGTTGATGATTTGTGTTGAGTTCTCAGACCTTGTTGGTAGTTCTATATTGATTTCACAGGCAGATAGTGAATTGATGATGGTGCTGGCAATGTGCATGAATGTTATTATGGCTCTTTTAAGCTTTGAATTCCCAGAAACAGGAACTGTGAAGGACATGAGGTGGACTGGACACTGTGAACTTCAATGTGGAACAGGAATTGGGTGAGGAGCTGCACAAGGAATTGGACAAAGAGTTGGTTGCTGCCTGCCTTTGAACCCAGGTGACAGTTGGGTGGATTCATGTAGGAGCTGGATCCATGGAAGAGGAACCATGGAATCTTAGAGCCAGATTCCAGTCAAGATGAAAAGACCTCTCCTTGATGTAAACTCGGAAGATCCTGATTTACTGTGGCCTAGGGGTGGGGAGGACTTTGTACTCTGTATCCTGTACCTCTTCAATTACCAAAGAGCAGCCTGCTCCACCTCCTACAACCAAGATAATGAGGAGGATGAGATGAACAAATAAAGGAAAACCTAATACCAAGAGGAAACATTTTGGTTTGAAAGAATCCTAGGAAAGATGGCAGAGAAAAGGCAGGGACTTGCCTGAGCTCTTCCCTAAATCCCTCCAAATAACTTTAAATAATGCCTCAAAACAAATTCTGGAGGGGTAGAACCCACAAAAGGATGGTGTGAAGCAATTTTCCAGCTCAGGAAAACTTAGAAGGTTATCAGGAAGGTCTTTTGCACTTGGGTGACAGTGGAGCACACACAGTTCAGCACAGGCTGCATCCCAGACAACTAGCAGTAGGCCTTGGGGGTGACTGTGGTGGCAGTAACCATTTCCAGACCTCTCAGCCCACAAATGGTAAGAGAAGTCAGACAACTGATCAGAAGGAGGTTACAGATAAAAAGCAAAAAGAAAAAGGATTTATATGTAAAAAAATATTTATAGCAAATCTTTTAGTGGTAGCAAAGAACAGGAAATTGAAGGGATGCCTATCAACTGGGGAATGGATGAACAAGCTATTGTATATAATTATGATGGAAAATGATTGTGCTACAAGAAATGACCAAAAGAAGGCTTTTAGAGAAACCTGGAAAGATTTAAATGAACAGGATGCAAAGTGAGGTGAGCAAAACTAGGAGAACATTATACACAGCGACAACAATATTGTCACGATGATCAGCTGAGAATGACTTGGGTATTCTCAGCAATACAATTATCTAAGACAATTTTGAAGGACTTATGTTGAAAAATGTTATCTACCTCCAGAGAGAGATCCAATGGAGCTCTGAATGATACTGAAGCCTACTTTTTCTTTATTTTTATTGTTTTTTTTTTTTCAGGGGGCGGGGGAGATCTATGTTTTATTTTACATGACCAACATGAAAATATGTTTTGCATGATTGCACATATATAACCCATATCAAATTGCTCATCACCTTAGGGAGAGGGAGGAGAGGGAGGGAAGGAATTTTGAACTCAAAAATTTAAAAACACAAATGTTAAAAATTATTTTTACATGAAGTTGGGTAAAAATAAGTATTAAATTGAAAATAATAAAAAAAAAAACAAGAAAGAAGTCTAAGCGTTTATTCAAAGGATACTGATCCCACAAATTTAGATAAAGTCTTTGAGGAAAATATGTTCTGACCACAGGGACTGCAGGACTATCTGGAAGAAATCAGATACAGAATGGAAAAGCAATAAAGAGAAAAGAAGGGCAAGAAAAATTAACATCTTAGAATAAATGGTGAAAACCTTAACCAAGAACTAAATACTTTTAAAATTAGAATGAGTCAAGCATAAAACAAAGAATTGGGAAGCATGTTTTATCATCAGTCCATTGGAGCCAGTTATGGTCATTTCATTGATCAGAGTTCTTAATTCTTTCAAAGTTTTTTTCTCTCTTTCATAGTTTTTGGACAAATTGTTCACCTGGGCCTTTACACTCCATGATGCATCAGTTCACATAGGTTTTCACAGGTTTCTCAGAATCTTACCTTTCACCTTTTCCTTTTGGCTTGATAATACCACACTGATTTGTTCAGCCAATTTCCAATTCATGCTCACTCTACCGATTTCCAGTTATTCATTACAAAAAAGTGCTGCTATATATATTTGTACAGATAGCCCCTTTCCTTCTTTTTTTGATCTCTTCGATGTATATTGTAGCATGTGGTATGTGTGTGTGTGTGTGTGTGTGTGTGTGTTTGATCTGTATTGGCAGTATACTATATTGGTTGTTCAAAGGGTATATACTCAGATAAGTGATTTTTAAAAAATATAAATTCCAATTGCTTTCAGAATAGCTAGACCAATTCACAGCTCCTCCAAAAGTGCATTAGTGTATTACTTTCACATCCTTCTCTTTTTTTGGTCATCTTGGCCAGTGTATTCTTGTATTCTGCTTTCTAACCTATTCTACCAGTCTGCTCCATTTTATGGGTCACGTTATCTCATTCATGATTATGACTGTTAATTGTATATTTTTCTTCATATTATTTAATACTTTGTCTTTTCTTTGACCCTTTCATCTCTCTCTTTACAAAGAGGAATGGAAGTAGATAGGAGAAAGAGAAAGAATGTGATTAAGAGTAGCAATTTGAAGACCTCCTTTCTAAAATATATAGAAAATTGAGTCAAATTTGTAAGAATATAAGTCATTCCCCAAATGATAAATGGTCAAAGGATATGAACAGGCAGTTTTCAGATGAAGAAATTAAAGTTATTTATAATTATATGAAAAAATGTTGTAAATCACTATTGATTAGAGAAATGCAAAATAAAACAATTCTGAGGTACCACCTTATATCTATCAGATTGATGAAACAGGATGACACCTATCAGATGACAAAAAAGGAAAATGATAAATGTTGGAAAAAGATGTGGGAAAATTGAAACACTAATGCATTGTTGGTGGAGTTGTGAACTGATCCAATCATTTTGGAGAACAATTTGGAACTATGCCCAAAGAGCTATAAAACTGTGCATACCTTTTGATCCAGCAATAAATACCACTTCTAGGTCTGTATCCTAAAGAGATCATAAAAAAAGGGAATGGGACCCACATGTGGTGGCAAAGAATCAGAAATTGAGGGGATGCCCATCAATTGGGGAATGGCTGAACAAGTTGTGGTATATGAATGTAATGGGATACTATTGTTCCATAAGAGATGATGAGCAGGTGGATTTCAGGGAAACCTGGAAAGACTTACATGAACTGATGCTGAGTGAAATGATCAGAACCGGGAGAACATTTTGCAGAGTAACAGCAACATTGTTTGGTAACCAATTTTGATAGACTTAGCTCTTCTCAGCCATGCAATGATCTAAGACAATTCCAAAAAACTCATGATGGAAAATGCTATCCATATCCAGAGAAAGAAATGTGGAGTATGAATGCAGATCAAAGCATACTATTATTTTTGTTTGATTTTTCTTTCTCATGGTTTTTCCCTTTTGTTTTGATTCTTCTTTCACAAAATAACTAATGTGGAAATATGTTTAATATGATTGTATATGTATAACCTATATCAGATTGCATGCTGTCTTGGGAAGGGGGGAAACACAAGAAGGAACTCAAAATCTTATGAAAGTGAATGTTGAAAACTAAAAATAAATAATTTTTTTAAAAAAGAGTAGCAATCTGTAACTGATAAAATCTATTTCAACTCCACATTTTTTTCTTTCCTTTTAATCCTCACTTTATGATCCACTTTCTGAAGTGCAAATATATATTGCTTGTGACTATTTCCTCCTTGAACTTTCCATTCTTTATCTCTCTTTCCTTCTTCAGTTTAATATATTACTACATAAAATCTCTGTGTGCTGCTTTGTGTGTTCAGCCTTCATTTCATGTTTAGATAAGTGTGAGATTGTGCACCCCCCATTACGAGCCAATAGTATGTTCCACCTTCTTCTTCCCCTAATTTTCCCCCTAATGCATTACTTTTTTTTAACTGGAACAAAACTTCTATTATCTCTCTGATTATCTTATTTAATTACCTCTGAAACTTTGAAGACATTAGGATTCTGAAAGGACATTTGTCTCTCTATTCCAATTAAAATATAAACACTAGCTCTTTGTTTAGCTTCTTCTAATTGCTTAAAACCATTCTTGTTTGTATTCCTTAATCTTTCCTGCCAAGTCTTGTGTTACTCTGACTGTATAGTTCCTCCCTATTTTTTTCTTTCTTCTGCCTGTTTGCATTATTTTTCCTTCGATCTGGAAGCTCTGAATTTTGATTATGATATTTTGAATTTTCATTTTAGGATTTCTTTCAAGAGGTGATCAATGTATTATTTCTATTTTCTCTTTGCCCTCTGGGAATTATGAAAATGTTCATTTATGATGTATTGAATGATGCCTCCTTGTTTTTTTTTTCTTTTTGAGGGGACGGTGGTGGAAGAGGTCTTATATTTAATAAAATCTGATGTTTGTGGAATTATGTTTCATTGGTTTCTTTTCCAAGTCAGTTGCTTTTAACAGTGGAGAGTTTACATTTTTATATTATTTTTTTTATTTTACTATAATTTATATTACAGTACTTAAAAAATTCATTTAAATATTTTTCATTGCTTCGTAGAGTCATTGATTTCTATTTCTTTGTTTTAATTTCAGACAGTCTACTACTTGGGTAAGATCTTTCATCTACTGTTCTAAGTTATTTATTCTCTTTTCATTTTTTTTAATTTTAAGCAATTGGGGTTAAGTAACTTGCTCAAGGTTACATGGCCAGTTATTTCTGGGTGTGGTGCTAAGTATCTGAGCCTGGTTTTGATCCCCAGGTCATCCAGACACTGGAGCCAGCGCTCTTACTCACGGAGCCACCAGGCCACCCCTTCTCCTTTCATTTTTTCCCTAGACCTTTTTTTAATTTGATTTCTTTATTTCCTGCTTCATTTCTCCTAGGTAATCCTTGTAACAAGGCTGTTTCACCCTCTGAGGCTCTATTTGTGACATTATTCTTTTCTTCTGGGTTTAATTCTTAAGAGTCTAAAACCATACTGTTGCTTCATTGAGTTGGTATCTCTTTTATTTACTTATATCTTTAATTTCAGTTTCTGATTTGTGAATTTGTTCCTCTACTACCCCCTCCTTCACTCTTAGATAAGGTGGCCGGGCCCTATTTGTTCCTGATTTTCTATACTCCTGCTGCTGCTTTTCACATCTTTTGATATTTCTGTGCTCGTAATGCGATCAGACTTCCATGTCTTCTCCTAGAGCTTTGTAGACAGCATTCTCAGATCATACTGCTCTTGCAGTCTCCCACAGATTCTGGGGCATCCCTGGTCAGGGCTCTGTTGTGGGTTTCAAGCCTCTTCATTTGAGTGCATGCTGGCTTTCCTGGTGGCTTTTCCTTCTTCCAATACCTGTAACTTTCTCCTAAACATCCTGCTCTTTGCCTGGAACTGTAATTCCCTTCTGTTCCCCAAACACCAGCTGCCTTTGTTTAGTCATTTTTCAATTGTGTTTGACTCTTCATGAACCTATTTAGGGTTTTCCTTGGTAAAGATAATGGAGTGGTTTGCCATTTCCTTCTCTAGCTCATTTTACAGATGAGGAACTGAGACAAACAGGGTTAAATGACTTGCCCAGGGTCACACAGCTGGAAAGTGTCTCTGGCCAAATTTGAACTCAGGTCCTCTTGACTCTAAGCCTAGAGCTCTGTCCATTGATCCTCCTAGCTGCCCCTATTCCACTGCATTGTTTTCAGGGAGTTGAAGTGTGTGTGTGTGTGTGTGTGTGTGTGTGTGTGTGTGTGTGTGTGTG